>NW_004444005.1:9017068-9030678 GCF_000243295.1 Trichechus manatus latirostris | reverse complement strand
CCCCACCGCCCCCCTGCACCGGCCTGGCTGCCCAGCCGGCCTTCCCCGCCAGCAGTGTGCCACACAGAACAACCATTTGACTCGTGTTTACTCAAGGAGAGAACAGGATCCTCTCCCTGGGAATTCCTGGGACGTCCATGGAGCTGGAGGGAAGCAAGGAGAAGCTGGCTACCACGGCCTCCCTTCCACCAGGATGGGGAGCCCAGCCTTCTCCAAACAGTAGGTGAGAAGCCTGTGGGGGGCAGAACTTGACTCACGTGCCATGCAGCAGCGGGTCGAAAGGGGAGTGCTGGGCCCCGTACACGTGCTGGATGCTGTGGAGGGAGAGGGGCATACATTAGCTTCTCCTCGGCTTGCCAGGGCTCCCTCTGACTCAGAAACCGCGCGCCCAGTCACCCTCCTGGCTCAGCGGCGACTACCAGCTGCCTTCCCGCCCTCCTGCCCAACCACAGCCCGAGGGCCTGGCCAGGGGACGCCTGCGCCGCCTGCCCACAGCCCACATGCAGGGCACCCATGCTCCACCAAGAACAGGCCTCAGCGCAGGTGGCCGCTGCACCCCACCACCCAGAGCCCTCGGCAGCAAATACAGTGACCAGTGCTTCAGGGCTACTTGGCACCTAGGACAGTCACTGTGGCATTGCTCACAGCCCACGTTTCACCGACATGGACTGAAAACTGACAACGAAATGCCCGTCTGAAAATCCTCATTTAGCACCATCCCTCGGTGGCACAAATGGGTGAGCATTCAACTACCAGCCGAAAGGCTGGCTCTTCAAACCCACCCAGAGGCACCTCAGAAGGAAGACCTGGCTATCTGCTTCCGAAAGGTCCCAGCCTTGAAAACTCTACGGAGCAGTTCTACTCTGCACACACGGGCTGGCCATGAGGCGGAATTGACTCCGCGGCAGCTAATAAAACCATTTTGTCTAAAGAGGGAATACAGAATTACCAGAAGATAAATGTCATTTCTGAAAAAGATTTAATAGCTCTATTACAGCAGTATTATGTTCGTCATAGTAAATTTGGAAAACAGATCAAAACAACCCGTGTGGTCAACGCCGGTGGTCAGCAGAGCAGACCCTAGCCAGCACCCCCTCCCCCTGCCACAGCTCACTTCCTGCCAGGGAGGCCCCATGACCTAGTTCAGGCCAGGGAGAAATGAGTGGAAGTTTCCGCTTTTCCAACAAAAGGAGACAGGCTTTAGCTAGCACCCCTTCTGCCCTTGGCTCCCCCCTTCTCCCTGCCTGGAACGCAGAGCTGAAGTCTAGAGGGACCTCTGCCATCTTGCCCCCGTGAGGTGACACAGGAAATGAAGTCACCCGGGAGGAATGGCAGGAAAAAGACGGAAAAGAGCGCGGGTCTCTGAAGGCTTTTGGAGCTGCCGTTCCAGCCGCGCCCACCTCCCTACTCCCATTTACATCCAATCAGCAAAGCCATTTGTTGAAGCCACTATGGGTCAGATAACCGCATGATACGGTCCGCACGGGAGCCACAGCCGCCGGGACGTGCTGGTGCACAGCCCTGTGGTGTGAGTGTGCACACGTGTGAAGACAGGCACTCGGCTGCTAACTGAGAGTGAGCTGTTCGAACCCACCAGCTGCTCCAGGGGAGAAAGACGGGGCCGTCAGCATCCGGAAAGATGCCCCCTTTGGAAACCCAATGGGGCAGTTCTACTCTGTCCTGGAGGGTCGCTATGAGTCGGAATCGACTCGACAGCAACAGGTTCATTCTTTCCCTGCCAGGAAGACAGTGCAGGACCTGGCGACATTTCGTTCTGTTATACAGAAAGTCCCCATGAGTCGGACCAGACTCGACGGCGTCTGAGAACATTTCCCATGTTATTACTATTCTTCTTGAATTTACTTAAATATATGTATTTACTTCACATGTATTATTTGGTACGACAAAAGAATGTATACAGCCCATGTAAATTAAAAAGCATTAAAATGGGGAAAAAAGTGCATGGGATGTCCCTAGACATTTCCTTGCAACTTCCTGTGAATCCATAATTATTTCAAAAAAAATTTTTTAAATCCTAATAGTTGGACGAGCACCAGTTAACTGCCCATGCCCTGGGCTGTCTCCCTGGACAGCGTCCTCTCTAACCCCACGCTGTCCCACTGTACGGCTGCACCAGAATTTCTTCACCCAATGTTCACTGTGAGACCTTTGATTTGCTCCCACTTGCTTCTGATCAGCTGTAAACCTCCCTGTAGACAGATATTTGCATACAACTAAGATGAGTTCTTAATGATGGATTCCGGGGATGGACGTACGCACTTGTGGAGGGTTTTAACGCACCCTGCCACACCACGCGTTAGGAGAGCGGCACCACTTTCTATCACTACCAGCACATGTGACAGGACATCTTTGCTCATGCGACAGGAGGAAAGTGGTCTCCATGTTGGCACACGCATCTCTCTGATTACTGGGCAGGTTGACCGATTTTAAGCTTTTCTTCTTCATTTGCACTACTTCTGTCTGTAAACTGCCTTTCATGCCCTTTGTCCATTACTCTGACGGGGTGTTGGCCCTTTGCCTGGGCTACACAGAGGGCTCCTTCTGTCATGCAGGAGGTGTAGAAGGCAGAATACCAGCCCCAGAGCCTGGGACTACGTTATCTTACAGGGCAAAAGGGACTCTGCAGGTGTGATTAAGAGCGTTGTTGTTAGGTGCTGTTTCCAACTCATATGTACAGACCCTGAAATAGGAAAACCCCCCAGGATTACCCAGGTGGGCCCAATCTAATCACACATGTCCCTAAAAGCAGAGAACCTTTCCCACCTGTGGCCATTATGGAAGGCCGGTCAGAGACAGGCTGCACTGCTGGCTTTGAAGGTGGAGAAAGGGGGCCCTGAGCCAAGGAACGTGGGCAGCCTCTAGAAACCGGGAAAGGCAAGAAATGTTTGTTCCCCACAAGCCCCTTGGAAGCCCTGCCAAACCCGAACGTTAGCCCAGTGGGACCGTGTCGGACTTCTGACCTACAGAACTGTAAGAGAACTGATCTGTGTTGTTTAAGCCACTAAAGGTTGTGGTAACTTGTTACAGCAGCAACAGAAAATTACTACAGCTTTCCCGGTTTATGGGAGGGTTAGACGATCGCGTCGTTGATCAATCACTCTTTTTCTTTTCCATATGGGTTCTACTTCGGGAGCTAATCTTAGAAAGGCCCACCCCTCCCGAGATTACATAAATATCCAGCTACGTGCCCTGCTCTCGCTTCTAGCATTTCATTTCTTACCCTTAACTTTTCAATCCTTCTGTAAGTTATTTTAGTTTGCTATATACTGTTTAGTGGGGAACTTTGGGAAAAAAAATAGCCAATCATTCCAACGTCGTTTATTAAATAATCTTTTTCCCGCTGGTTTGAGGACACTATCTTTAATATACTTTAAAATATTACATATTGGGTCACTTTTTCAAGTTTCTATTCAGTTTCTATTTAATCTTCCATTCCTGTACCTGCAGCACAATATTTTGGTTATATTAAGTGTATCCTTTCATATCCAAAAATTTTTCCAGCAAAATGTAACAAACATCTGTTGGATACCAACTGTGTGACGAGCATATGATGGGTACTACGGAGACAAAGTTAGCACAATACAGTCCAAACTCTTAAGGACCTTACAATTTACTTTAAAAGCAAAACAATAGACTGGCATGTATAATATTCTATGACAATTCCTATAACAGCACACCACGGGAGTACAGAAACCCAGTCTTGGGGAATCAAGAAGGTTCCTTAAGGAAAAATTACTTAAATGGAAACCATTACTGAACATTTTGATCTAAGATTCTATGGAAGAATCCTGATCAAAAGGGGGGAAATGTAGAACAGAATTTAAAATTCTCATGGAATCCAGACTTTCTGGAGTCATGGAGGCTGGATGAACCCCTGACACTATTGCCCTGAGATAATCTTTAAACCTTAAACCAAAAATACTCCCTGAAGTCTTCCTAAAACCAAACAATAGCTTAGTTTAACTAGTAAAAAACGTATGCCTTAAGCATTATGCTCTTTTAAGAACTATCTATACAGGATCAAAGGGACAACAGCAACTCTAAAAGATTAGATAGGAACCTTATGAGGCAGTGAATGTATGTTAATGAGGAACAGTTCAGAAAGGAGCGTGAGGATGGTTGCATGACTTGAAGAATGTAATCAATGTCACTGAATTGTACCTGTAGAAACGGTTGAATTGGTGTATGCTTTGCTGTGTATATTATCAACAACAATTTAAAAAAAAAAAAAAAAGATGAAAAGGTAGACTAGGGTAGGTAGAAAGTTCCAGGTAAAGAGAATAGCATATATAAGGTCTGAAGGCAAAGGAGAGGGAGAAATAGCTGGGAAAATAAAGGTGGCAGCTAAGTGTGTGTCTTACAATGAGCAGGAACATGTGCCCAAGCGGGCCCTGCACTACAGGACCTGCAACGTTAGAACAGAAAGGGTCCTGGAACCTGCCCACACAGCCCAACGTTAGAACAGGAAGGGTCCTGGAGCCCACCCACACAGCCCAACGTTAGAACAGAAAGGGTCCTGGAGCCCACCCATGCAGCCCCGGCCCTTCGTTTCCCAGGAGTGGACAGAGACCAGAGAAGAGAAGTGAATTCGGAAAGCTTCGTCCCTCAGAGGCTTTGTTATGACTTCTGCTTCCCAAGAAAAGTCACTAAGGAAAATTAAATTATCTCAGTAGAAAATTCTACACTAAACATCTGAACTAATCACTCATTTTTGTTTCTGCATACATCAGGGTTAGTCAGAGACGCTGTCCGACCTGAAAAAGAGACCTGAGACCATGGCTTGGATCCAGCTACCAGCCAGGGGAGACCGGCTCCGTGGCAGGGACCGTCCCAGGTACTGAGGACATGAACTCTGCGTGGCCTGGCCCACAGGGAGGGTGTGGATGTTTGTACCAAAGATATAATCACACAGAAAGGTGAACAAAATGACACTATGCCCACCTACTGCCCTGCATGCCCCCAACTCAGCTGCAACCACCCTCACCAGCCTCCAGATTTATCCACACTCCCGCTTGTTCTTTTCATACGAAATATTGCAAACAATGACAACAGCAGTAAAATCAGAGTCAGCATTCTTCTAAACTCTGAGTGTGTTAACTTGTTTAGTCTTCATAACCCAGTGAGGCAGAGAGGACCGTCCCCATCTTCAAGATGGAGACACTGAAAGATAGAAAGCTAAAGTAGCCTGCCCAAGGTCACACACAGCAGGTTACAAAGCCAGTGAAATGACACGCATGATACAATGAACACTCACACAAACACTGTCCAGCGACTTTGTCCCATTGAGTCCTAACATTCTTTCATACAATACAGTCGAAATCTTCCCCAGTTCTATTCCCCTACCTGCCTGTTGCTGCTGAGAGGTAGCTGTTGTTGCCGTTCTTAGGTGCCCTCAAGTCGGTCTTCAACTCATAGAGACCCCATGTGACCGAGGAGAACTGCCCCAAAGGGTTTTCTTGGCTGTAATCTTTACGGCAACAAATCGTCAAGTCTTTCTCCCACAGAACCACTGCTGGGTCCAAACCACCAACCTTTCAGTCAGCAGCCAAGTACAGAACTGCTGACCGCCAGGGCTCCTTCAGAGCTAACTACTAACCTGATTTTACATTTATAATTCCTATGCAAGTGTCTGCAGTTTTACAGAGGAGTTATGAATCTCTAGGCAGTATATATTATTTTGCATATTTGTAAAGTTTACACACCCCCTACTCATCAAGTTAGGTTCCAAAGACCAGGTCATTACGTGAAATTCACATTATGCAAAAATGCCTTTTTTTTTTTTTGCAGTAACATTCCCCTTTAATAGCCTGGTGGACCTCTGGTGGCAGAGGGGTAGGGTGCTGGGGCCTCAGCTGCACAGGCCCCTTGCCTACCCACCCCAGCGCCCAGAGTAGGGGACGGACAGCACCCAGGTGGGGCCAGACAAGCCAATTCATTTCCCATCACGAAGTGGGCTGGAGGAGGCAGTGCTGACCCTAATCACATGGTGACTAAGCCCCCACCCCCGCAGCTGCCCACACCCCTGCTTCTCCATCCGCCGCCATGGCCGCCTCCAGCTGCTGCCACCACCCACCCAGCTGACCATACCACTCCTGTCCCACCCACCCACTCAGCTGACCATGCCACTCCTCACCCACCCACCCAGCTGACCACACCACTCCCGTCCCACCCACCCACCCAGCTGACCACGCTACTCCTCACCCACCGCACAGCCACCTAGGCTCCTGGAGTTCGGCTTTGGCCTGGTCCGGCTCCTCAGGAGCGCTCAGGTCAACTCAGCTGCTCTCGGGGGTCTGCTCCCTCCTCCCCTCGCCCACTCAGGTCTCCCCAGGCCTGGCTCTCGCTGCAGGCACGGTACTCCCTGCGCGGCTAGACATAAGTACTTAATGCACAAGACAGAGAGCAGATTTTTTACTATTGTCGTAAATGCAAAATGTTGGATGACAAGATAGTCGGTGAGGAGAAGGTATATTACTGTTTTCATTGTGTGTGTATACATATATATACACATACATATACAAACCAAGTAGATTGCCAGGGGCTCCTGGGTAGCACAGTTAAGCTCTCGGCTACTAACCGAAAGCTTGGTACGATGGCTAAAATCAAAAAGATAAATAACAAATGTTGTCAAGAATGCGAAGAAACTGGGACCGTCACGCACTGCTGGTGGAAATGATAAGTGGTGCAGACGTTATGGAAAGCAGTCCAGCAGCCCCTCAAAAGACTAAACAGACCCAGTAATTCCACCGTACCCACTACCGTCGAGTCGATTCCGACTCATAGCGACCCTACAGGACAGAGCAGAACTGCCCCATGAGGTTTCCAAGTAGTGCCTGGTGGATTCGAACTGCTGACCTTCTTGTCAGCAGCTGTAGCTCTCAACCACTGCCACCAGAGTTTCCAGTAATTCCACACGACCCAGTAATGCCACTGATAGGTATATACTAAAGACAAGTGAAAACATATGTCCACACAAAAACTTGTACTCGAACGAGTACATCATTATTCATAATAGCCAAAAAGTGGAAACAACCAAATGTCTACCAACTGACGAACAGACAGACAAAATATGCTGTATCCATACAACGGAATGTTATTTAGCAACAAAAAGGAATGAAGTCCTGATACATGCTACAACATGGATGAACCCTGAAAACATTATACTGAGTGAAAGAAGCCAGACACAAAACTACACCTTAGTGGCTGATTAGGGTGGGCGGAGAAGAGAGCTGAGGTTAACAGCTAAGTGCAGGGATTTGTTTTAAGGTAACAAGCATGTTCTATAATTGACTGCGGTGATGGCTGCACAACCTTGTAAATACACCCGAAACCCCTGAATTGTACACTTAAATGAATTGCGTTGTACGTGAATTATATCTCCATAAAGAGGTTATACTTTTTCTTAAGGCCATACAGCTTCCACCTAGTTTTCTTGGGGACTCTCTCTTGGAACCCAGCCACCATGCTGTGAGGAAGCCCAAGCATTCACACGGAGGGTCCGTGTGAGCATGACAACTAACAGCCCTCACTGAGGCCCCTGTTGCCACTGTCTCACCCGCTAGACAGTGAGTGATCTGAGTCCCAGCTTGGAAGTCTCCCCAGTGACACCCCAGACATCATCCCTACTGTACCCCACCTCGATTCCTGACCCACAGAATCTGTGAGTCTAAGAAGAAAAGGTTGTTATGTGCCCACCCCCCCCCCCAAAAAAAGTAGATGACCTGCTTGGTTCAAGCACAACCTGTCTGCCATGGTCCTTTTTCTGAAATTTTATGGCAGTCTCTCCAACCTTGGTAGAAAATGTACAGGTTTAGCAATCAAAAAGCCTAGGTTCAAGTCTCAGCTCCATCACTTGCTAGCTGGTAAACATGTAACCAAGTAAGTGTTCTGAGCTTTAGCTTCCTGATTCAGGAAGTGGAAATCAAATAGCATATAAAATGAGATAACCACCTGTGATAATAGTTTGAATCCTGCAAAGTCATCTGCAAACAGCATTCACCAATGTTACTAATCTAGGTTAGGTGAACATTCGCATCCTTCCTCTAACGCACCAGTGCGTTCCTATGGCTGGAAACCTGCGGGCACTTTGGTCCACAGACCACTATTTGCATGTCATTTGCACAAAGTCCTGCAGCTTTATCCCATGCCGCAGGCCTTTTCCCTCCCGGTGGAGCAGGAGACTCATTAATTCTTCATGGGCAAACCACTTGTGTTTATTGAGCAGAAAATGTTCCAACAAAGTTCAAGCTAGGGCTAAAAGGAGTTTCATTTTATCTTATTAAAATTGCTTTTTTTCTTTTTTTTTTGGTCTTGCATAGCTAAAGAAAAAAGAGGCCTTAACTAAAGCCATTTTAAGAGTAAATACTAACATACCCACCTAATTTCTGAAAAAAAGTACAATGAAACCCGTGAAAGCCAGAACTCAACGGGATTGCTTTGTTTTTCCGGGTCTCACAAGTTTTTTGCCTTTGACAGGGTGAAGTATTACCACTTTCTATCCTATTAGTGGAAAATATTTGCATTTTCCTTCTCTGACAGGTTTCTGCCTTGCATAGGTTTAACTATTAACCAGTAAACTTTTATAAATTATAGTGCTTTAAAACACTATAGTAGCCCATTCTTTTAAAGAGAACCCTAGTGATCCCGTATGACAAGCAGACACACGTGACAAAATTCCCCTTCTAGGTATACAGCGTGGACAAACCCTAGCAGACGTACACAAGGAGACGGGTTCGGCAATATTTGTAATAATAGAAAGAAAAAAAATGTAAGAAAAATCTAGACATCCATCATGGACTGAAAAATGGATAAACAAGCTGTGGAATATACACATATAATGGGATGCCAACCACAACAAACAGGAATGAACTAGGGCTATATGAATCCTTATAAATAAGTTTCATAAACATTGCATTGAAGAAAAACAGCAACTTGAAGAAACATTGTAAACGGGTGAATTGTATGGTATGTGAATTATATCTCAATAAACATGGTAATGAAAAAAAAGGAAAACAAACCTCTCCTCCCTGACCCCTGCTGAGCCCCAAAAAGGTGAGTACACTAGGGGCCAGGGCTTAATAACCAGGCACACCCATAGCTAAAGTGCTTGGCAGACCAATGTTACTCAATAAAGCTTTAAACAGGTCCAAGACACCTTCACTCTTCCTAGCCTGAAGAGCAACAGTTTGTAACGCTGTTGTCACAAAGCAGAAAACTTCAGTAACCTTACTGTGAAAATGACTGAAATTATATCATCCCCAAACTAAGAAAATGAAAACTTAATGTTATGGATTAAATTGTGTCCCCCAAAAATGTATGTCAACATGATTCCCAGTTTTGTGTGGTTGTCCACCATTCTGTGATCTGATGTGAGTATCCCATGTGTTGTAACTCCTAACCTCTACGATGTTAATGAGGCAGGATTAGAGGTAGTTATGTTAATGAGGCAGGACTCAATCTACAGGATTAGATTGTATCTTGAGTCAATCTCCTTTGAAATATGAAAGAGAATCGAGCAGAGAGAAGACAGATCTCATATCACCAAAAACCAGCAACAGATGTGGAGTGCATCCCTTGGACCCGGGGTTCCTGTGCTGAGAAGCCCAGGTGAAGATTGATGAGAAGGACCTTCCCCCAGAACTGACAGAAAAAGCCTTCCCCTGGAGCTGGTGCCCTGAATTTGGACTTCTAATCTCCTAAACTGTGAGAAAATGAACTTCTGTTTGTTAAAGCCATCCACCTGTGTTATGGCTGTTACAGCAGCACTTGGTACCAGGAATGGGGTGCTGCTCTAACAGATACCTGCAATGTGGAAACAGTTTTGAAACTGTGAATGGATAGCGGCTGGAAAAGTTTTAAAGTGCCTAGTAGTAAAAGCCCAGACTGCCTTGAAGAGACTGTTGGTGGAATTATGAAAGTCAAAGACAATTCTGGTGAGGACTCAGAAGGAAGTGAGAAGAGCTGTAACACCAGAGATAGCGCAGATGGCGAGAAGCAGCAGCAGAGAAATGGCAGCAGCAGAACCAGGAGACTGGTATGACACAGCACCAGAGTTGACCCACGGATCAAGAAAGCTGAGTGTCTTTGCACAAGGCTTCCTGGAGGAGTGGGGTGACTCTGAACACTTATTGGTGGAGCTAGGCATGCCAACCCACGGATCAAGAAAGCTGAGTGTCTTCGGGCAGAAGGTTTCCTGGAGGAGTGGGGTGCCTCTGGGCACTTATCGGTGGAGCTAAAGAGCTTTGGAACACTTGCCTGAGCAGGGCAGACGCTGGGCCAGCCGAAGAGACCCAAGGGGCTGGCCAAGGAACCAGAAAGCAGAAGCTAAAGAGACAAGGAACACAGGAAGCAAAGCTGCCTCAGTCTCAAAGGGTAGGGCCACGACCTCTGGAGTCTCAAAAGGTGGAGTCACCACTCAGATGCACTAGGAGAATGGGGCTGCACAAATGCAAGAAAGCAGAGTTGCTGTCCCAGTGAGCCTGGAAGGTGAAGCTGAAGCCGAGGGCCGAGGGACCTCCACCGGAATCCAGAAAGTGTGGCCAATACCCAGTCTGGAGGGCAGGGCCATTACCTAAATGGTCTCACAGAACAGAGGCTTACTTTTAAGCCTTGAGGGCTAATATAATGTGTTCTGCTGACTTGCTTGGTGCCTGTTATCCCTTCTTTCCCTCCAATTTCTCTCATTTATAATGGATACGTCTAGCTTGTGCCTGTTCCACCACTGTGCTTTGGAAACAGATAACTTGTATTCTAGACTTCACACATGAAGAGGAATTTTTGGAATTCGGACTTGGAGCTGATTTAAGACTTTTGCTATGATATGATGGGGTGAATGTGTTTTACATGTATTAAGAACATGAATTTGGGGGGGCCAAAGGGTGGAATGTTATGGATTAAATTGTAACCCCCAAAAATGTGTGTCAACTGGGCTAGGCCAGATTTCCAGTATTGTGTGATTATCCACCATTTTGTCATCTGATGTGATTTTCCTATGTGTAGTAAATCCTGCCTCTATGATGTTAATGAGGCAGGATTAGAGACAGTTCTGTTAATGAGGCAGGGCTCAATCTACAAGACTAGGTTGTGCCTTAAGTCAATCTCTTTAAAGATATAAAAGAGAGAATCCAGCAGAGAGACAGGGGGACCTCATTACCACCAAGCAAGAAAATCCAGGAGTGCACATCCTTTGGACCCGGGTTTCCTGCACTGAGAAGCTCCTAGTCCAGGGGAAGACTGATGACAAGGGCCTTCCCCCAGAGCCAACTGAGAGAGAAAGCTTTCCCCTGGAGCTGGCCCCCTGAATTCAGACTTCTAGCCTCCTAGACTGCGAGAGAATAAACTTGTTTGTTAAAGCCATTCACTTGTGATATTTCTGTTATAGCAGCACTAGATAAATCTGACACTTAAGAAGGACTCATTTGTTGCCAGCAGTCAGTAGTAGGGACCATTAATTGTGGTTTCAGGACCCAGTTTGGAAACATCCTGAAGATGAAACCAGCAGGCGGCCAGTAAGGACTCTCGGATGAAAGAATGACGAAGGGAACTGATGAGAGGCCAGCGGTTCCAGGCTGGGACACACAGAGGCTCGCGCGTAGGGATGAGGGGAGCTGGACTGGACAGCCACTGCACACAGCAGGCCAGGGCGAGGTGGGCAGAGACACTCCTCCGGGAACTGTGCCGTGAAGACCTGTCTCCCAAACTAGAAATGCCTCCCCCTGCAACAGCCCCTAGAATTCTCAGCAAAGGTCCCCTCTTCAGCACATGGCACAGGACATTCTCTTTAGCTGCCGCCACTGGTTAGGGAACCCAAGAGGACAAAACACAGGGGGGTGTAAAGCTAAGGCTGTTGTCATCATTGTCAGGTGCAATCTAGTCGGTTCCAACTCACAGTGACCTGCACTGCCTGGTCCTGCACCATCCTCACAATCGCTGTTGTGCTTGAGCCCGCTGTAGCAGCCACTGTGTCAATCCATCTCACTGAGGGTCTTCCTCTGACTCTCTACTTTATGAAGCATGATCTAAGGTACAAAGCCAGAACTGGGAGGGGAGCCTACAGGCAAGGTGGGGTTACGGCAGGAGGACAGGCTGGAAACGCTGATCAGACAGGGAAAATGTTGAAAGAACAGACCGGACCCCGAGACCAACACCATCTCTACAGGACTCATCCCAGGGCTAACTGTACAACACGGGCCAAGACGTTTACAAACAAAACAAAACTCATCATCAACCACTGTCTGAGGGTCCACTTTCAGACAGCCAAGTTCTCAAACTTGGTTTTCACCTGGGGATTGCCATGAAGACTGATATCTTTAACTTTCAATAACCATACTCCGTTCTGCTTCTCCATTCAAGTCACCCAGCACACCCTGACTGAGAACCTGCTATGTGCCAGGCCCGATGCTGGTGCCCGAACGTTACAGTGGGACAGTCACAGTTCCTGCCCTCAGACAGCGTCCATGATGGTAGGTAGTTCATTAGGATACAGGTAAGTGCTGAGCATGGGGTGTAATGGCTGGGAATTGACCGCGTCTCCTGCTTGGAAGGCAAGAATTTCTACCACTGAACCAAGGTTTGTACATTGCTGTGAGGCTGACCAGGTTTCAGAGGAGCTTCCAGATGAAGACAGACTTGGAAGAAGGGCCTGGTGATCTACTTCTGAAAATCAGCCAGTGAAAACCCTATGGATCACAACAGTCTGATCCAGAACCGATCATGGGATGGCGCAGGCCCAGGAAGCGTTTTATTCCATTGTGCATGGGGTCACTAGGAGTCAGAGACCAACTCAACCCCAGCCAACAACAGCTGCTGAGCTGACAACAGAGGTGGAAATGAAAATAAAGCAACAAGTCAAACATTAAGAAGGAAGGGGTAATTAGAGTTCAACACGGCAGGGCTGCTGGGTTTGAGAGTAAGAAGGTGATTCTCTCCTGTATATCCTGCCACCCTTCTTTCTGGTTTCAATCTGGAGCCTCTACACCCAGGTGGAGTCCCCGGACGGCACAAATGGTTAAGCACTCGACTACCAGCCAAAAGGCTGGCGATTCAAGTCCACCCAGAGGTGCCTCAGAAGACAGGCCTGGCGATCTGCTTCCTAAGAGCACAGCCTTGAAAACCTTATGAAGCAGTTCTACTCTGCACACGTGGGGTTGCCATGAGTCAGAATCAACTCAACAGCACCTAAGAGTAGCACCCAGGTGCTGGCTCTGAAAACAAAACTGGTGGTACAAGACCAGAACATCTTTCTGTTTTTATTTGTTTGTTCATTTGTTTTTTTAAAGTAAAGGTTAAACAGCAGTGAGGAAAAAAGCAACAGGAGAAATCACGGACGGTGTGAGGAAATAAACGTGTGGAAAAGAAAGAACTCCAGCTGCAGGTCTGAGCGTGATAAAGTAAGTGAAAAATTCTACCACCACATCTACAATGAAGTGCTTCCTTGTGTTTCAGACAGACAAAGTAACAGGTATGTCACCTAGTCAGACAGATGAAATAACAGGCACGTCACCAAGTCAGACAGATGAAGTAAACAGGCACGTCACCTAGTCAGACAGACCAAGTAACAGGCACGTCACCGAGTCAGACAGATGAAGTAA
>NW_004444005.1:9001796-9016624 GCF_000243295.1 Trichechus manatus latirostris | reverse complement strand
GGCACGTCACCGAGTCAGACAGACCAAGTAACTGGCACGTCACCGAGTCAGACAGATGAAGTAAACAGGCATGTCACCGAGTCAACCTCAGTTTATAGCTCATCAACCACTCTCTCCAAGCACACCCATCACTCTACACCCCCTTTGGATTCAAGAACAGACTTCTGAAATATAAACTAAATTAGCAATGGAATTTACCATGAGACTCATCCTAACACGCAGTGACGCTTCCAAGATTTATAAAATGCACTCAGATGAAGTAAGTTTCCCAAGGAAATTAACTTCAGAGGGTTTCAGAGGAAAATTACAACAGTAAACGATTCCATCACCCATTCCTCCCGCAGCATAACCAAAAGTGGCGTCCACCCTGCGGAGGCCACTGCAGAAGGACAGGGCCCCACGGGGCTCTTCCCTTTCCTGCATACCAACTGCCATGCTTGTCACGTGGCAGGTCTCAACAAAACCTACTGAAGCCATCTGCACTGCAATCACCTCCTAAACCATCTCCCTCTCTCTACTCCTCTTCCTCACTGCCACGGTTCTCACCCTGAACCCCGGCCTGGCCTCCTCCTCGCTGGGCAGCCTTGGCCACGCAATGAGAGGTCAGCCAGTGGTGGCAGCAGGTCTGCTCAGGTTGTCCCTGCTCAGGAACCTTCCCTGGCATCAGGTCTAAATCCCTGCGCCCACCGCTGTGGACAATTCACTCTCATCCATCATGACACCTACACAGCTTCTAGTCTCACCTCTGTTCTTCCGCAGTTGGCCACTCACCAGTCTCCCACCCATGCCCTTCACCTTCCTTCATCCAGGCCTTTGTTCAAGCTGCTCTCACTGCCAAGAAGGCCCTGCCCAGCCCCCCGTCTACAGAGCCCAATACAAATGCCTAAAGGAACCTGACCCTTCCTTCAAAGTCCAGTTTGATGTCACCTCTTCCAAGAGATTTTCCAAGCCAAAAGGAACTTCTCCAGACCCACACTGCCACCGTACTCTCCTAGCCCGTCCACGACAGCGCTTATCCCAGCTTCCCTATACAGAAGTGCCCAGTGTGTGTCTCCGTCTCCCTCAGCAAACAAGAGCCTCTGAGCAGCAGGGACAAGATCAAGGTCACCTTTGCACACTCCAGGACCTAGTGTGCACACAGATGGCATCCAATAAATGCTTATTGCATTCAATTCTCCCTTTCCTCTACTATTCAAGGATCTGAATGATTAAACATTTTATAAGAACATAATTTTTGAAGGAGTTAATTCCGAAGAATATAGTATACCCTCTCATAATAAAATATAATAAAACAACACCCTATTAAGAGTTTGAGGCCTTGACCTACTCTGTCAGCGCTACTTAAAATCCTAATGCTTTATGAAATCACATCTGGAAGATATCTAAAATGCCAACATGGCTCTAGTGATTGGTTTTGGAAAACATTAACCAAATTCTTAGAAAGAAAATGAAATGGGGGGGGGTGCGGAGCAAGATGGCAAAGTGAGTGGCCACTCCCATTTACTTCCCCACCAACTAACCCAACGAACCGCAAATAAAAACAATCACAGACTGAGATCCCAGAACCCCGGACGGCAGCTGAGGTGTTGGACAGTCAGGTGAGTCCAGAAGTGGGGGAGAGGAGGAGGGGATGGCACAGATGCTGGGAGAACCTACCCACTAACATCTGAAGCACTCACTCATCGAAGTCATTTTGGGACAGGGCTAGATAACACCCTAAACAGGGAACACAGAAAGGGAGCTAATCTGAGGAAGCTGTGGCCCAGTTTTTTTTAAGATGGCACAAATTGGCTGTGGGAGTTCGCAGGCCACACAATTGGGAGGGGCGAAGAGAGGGGATGGTGTTGCAAGAGAGGTCTGTTGAATCTCACTGAGGCCCAAAAAGGATGGGCACTAGGACAGGGAAGAACTGCAAGGGCAGCAGAGCAAGGGGAATACTTTAGACTGATGGACAACACACAGGGAAATGGCTGGTTCCCTGCCCACAGAGGGACACCATGGGAGAGCCTGCGTAGGGGTGCCCACCCTCGCCACAGGAAGTCGAGCTCCACTGCTTACATCAGCGTCTGCAACCAACTAAACCCCCCTCCCCTGCATGCATCCTGAATTCCGGAGAGCAAGCATCCAGAACTCCTGAAACAGCACTGAAAAAAAACCTAAGGATGAGTACCCTCCACTGGTTCTCAGGAGAAGATACCAAGCGCACTACCACTGGGTCAATTCTGACTCATAGCAACCCTGTGGGGGGTAGTCAAGCTGTCCCGTGGGGTTCTTAGGGCTGTGAGTCTTTGTAGAGGTAGGCGCTGCATCTTTGTACCAAAAAGCAGCGGGTGGGTGCAGGCCTCGGCCTTTTGGATGGCAGCCAGGCACTTAGCCGCTGCACCACCACAGTGCCCAAAAAAGAAATCTTCCCACAAAAAACAGAATACAAAATTTAAAGTGAAAAATAAAACAGAAAACAAAATGGTTCAAGATCAACAAAAAATAGTAAAATACACAAAATCACAAGTGAAGAGGGACCAATCAAGAGCAAAACATGAAGAAGAGGAAATTTCTCCTATGGAGGTCAGACTAATACAAAGAACTGACAATTTTCAGACTATGGTGCTAAATACATTTAAAGTAAGCAAAAGCACACAGAAGACAAACTAGCAGAGATCAGGAAACAAATGGAAGAACAAATGAGAGACTCAACAAGGAAATTGAAAACAGCAACAAAAAGAGAGAGAGAACTACTGAACTAAAGAATAAAGCAACTGAATTAGAAAAACCAGAAGCACAACAACAGAGTCGAACAGAAGGCAGAAGACATGAACTAGAAGACAAAATAAGTGAGCTTATCAAATCTCAAGGGAAACAAAAGAACAAAGAAAAGCGAACAAACTCAAAAGGAAATATGGGATTCAATTAAGAAACCTAACAATAGAATTACTGGAATCCCAGAGCACCATGACAACAATAAAGGCGTAGAAACAATTTTCCAAGAGATAATCAGAGAGAATTTCCCAGGTTTGAACAAAAAACCAAGCCTGCAAATACAGAAAGCTACATGAACCCCAATCAGCAGAAACACAAAAAGATCAACTCCATGCCATATCCTAGTAAAATTCTTGAAAACCAAAGACAAGGAGAGAATTCTGAAAGCGCAAGAGAGAAATGCAGTATAACAACACCAAGGGTCTTTCATAAGAATCAATGCAGATTTCTCCCCAGAAACCCTAGAGGCCAGAAGACAATGGAGCGACATATATAAAATACTGAATGAAAACAATTGCCAACCAAGAATTCTTTACCCAGTAAAGTTGTCGTTCAAAACCAAGCAGGGAATCAAGACACTCCCAAACAAACAGAAGCTCTGGGAATCTGCCACTACTAGACTAGCTTTGGAAACCCTGGTGGTGTAGTGGTTAAGAGCTACAGCTGCTAACCAAAAGGTTGGCAGTTCGAATCCACCAGATGCTCCTTGGAAACTCTATGGGGCAGTTCTACTCTGTCCTACAGGGTTGCCATGAGTCGGAATTGACTCAACGGCAACGGGTTTGGTTTTTTGGTTTTTATGGACCAGCTTTGCAAGTATTACTCAAGGGAGTACTCCAAATGGAAAGGCAAGAGCATTAAATAAATACTCATCTATATCCAGGAAAAAATAAATAATAAACAATGACAGAGAGAGAGCTCCAAAAAACACAACACAGGCAGTCAATCATGAAAACCAAGTATGTGATATTTTCAGGGAATAAACTCAATAATTAAATCCCACAATCACTACATCAAGTTTTTAAGAAATAAGCACAAAGTAAACTTATCAAACATACGTTGTATATTGATGTTAATGGAGACACGCCTACAGAGATGGGGGTGGCAGAAGCATATCAGGAATAGATTTATTATGTTAAGGTTATATGTTAACTATTGTTCATACATTAAAAGTTATTGCAATTGGAAGCTGTGTAATGTAATACATGTGGTAACCACTAAGAAATCACCAAGAAAAAGCATTCAGAAGAAAAGAAAGAAGAAAGCAAAAAAGGCTCATCACAAGAAAGCAGCCAAATACAAACAAAAACAGAAAAATAAGAATAAAAAAGCAAAAAAGATACAAAACACTCAAAGCAAACAGCAAAATGAGTGAGGCAGACACTTCGTTACCGGTAATAACCTTAAATGTAAATGGTCAAAACACCCCATGGAAAAGTCATAGAGTGGCAGAACGGATTAAAAAAACAAGATCCATCCTTTTGCTGTCTACAAGAAACACACCTTAGACATAAACACACAAACAGACTGAAAATAAAAGGATGGAGAAAAATATTCCATGCAACCGGTAAACAAAACAGAGCAGAGGTGGCCATACTGATATTAGATACAACAGACTTTAAATCAAAATCTATTACAAGAGCTAAAGATGACATTACATAATGATAAAAGGGTCAATCCAGTAAGAAGACATACCAATTATATATATGCACCTAACAGCAATGCACCAAAATACATGAAACAAATACTAATATGAAAGGAGAAATGGACAACAGCACAATAATAATAGACAACTTGAACACACCACTGTCAATTATAGACAGAACATCTAAAAAGATCATCATTAAGGACACTGAGAACTTAAATCAAACCATAAGTCAATTGGACCTAATGGACATACACAGAACATTCCACCCAGCATCAGAACAATGCACATTCTTCTACAGCACACATGGATCATTTTCCAGAACAGGCCATACGGAGGACACAAAACAAATCTTGACAAATTTAGATTGAAATCATACAAAGCATCTTCTCTGACCATAATGGTATGAAGCTACAAATTAAAAAGAAAGATAAGGGGGAGAAAAAAAAAAAAAACAGAACCCTCTGAATTCTGGGTAGTGAATGTATTATAATGAGACAAGAGAAAAGAAAACATGGATCATAGGAAAGAAAACTAGGAAGCTATGGCACTGGTCCAGACAAAAGCTGATCATGGTTTAGACTGAGATGGTGACAGTGGATCTAGAGCACATGAGGAAGATCGGACCCTTGGTAAGGGCAGGGACATTTTATCCTTATTAACAGAGAGAAGGCATTGTATATCGGATGTGGTAAATGAGGAACTGCCCTTATTGGCTGCCTCTGTTTCTCAATGAAGTATAACAAGGACAACCGCTGAGTTTTAGTCAGAAGGAATGTGTTATACAGGGATTTAGAAGAGAGAAGAAAAGATATAATGCAGTTATTTGGGGGAGTAGGAAAAAAAGTTTACAGAAGTGAAGCAGAATTGCCAGGCAGTGTTGAGGATCCATCTGAGATTTGTTGTCAAGAATGTGTAGAGAAATAGGTCAAGTTCATTTTGTATTTTTCATCCATCAATGTCCAATTTTCCAGAAAGTGAAGGATAGTTAATTTAACTACAGTTGGAGGTTTTCCACGTAGTACAACAGAGGACAGGAAAGGTGAGAGAGTCAGGAGCATTTGTAAGGCACTGACTGTAATTATGTGAAGGGATGTGGAGGGAGAATGGTGAGAGAATGATAACCAAAAGCCAAACCAAACCCACTGTCGTCGAGTCCATTCCAACTCATAGCGACCTACAGACAGAGCAGAACCGCCCCACAGGGTTTCCAAGGCTGTAGACCTCTACGGAAGCAGACTGCCACATCTTTCTCCGGCAGAGTGGCTGGTGGGTTCGAACTGCTGAACTTTCCGTTAGTAGCCAAGTGCTTTAACCACAGGGCTCCGAGGGAATGATAAAGCCAACTAATTGGAGGACTCAGTGGAGTTTTTAAAAAGTTGGAGAAACGCTAGAGAGGTGAGCCTGGAAGATCAGATGTGTGAGTCAGAGAACAGAAGATAAGAAGTCTAAGATTTTGCAGGTGGTAGTGATTGGTAATGCAATGTTTTGGGTGTCGCCAAAGGCACAGATAGCGGAAAACAAACCCACTGCTGTCAAGTCGATTCCAACTCATAGTGACCCTATAGATGGTAGAGGTGGGTGCAAAAACTGTTACTGGTGACCCTTAGGAACTGAGAGGCAAAAGTATCTCAATTTGGAAATCATGGTATATGGTATATGGTACACCATCTGTCATGGTGTCATGGATTGAATTATGTCCCCCAAAAATGTGTGTATCGTTGGCTGGGCCATGATTCCTGGTACTGTGTGATCTTCCTATATGTTGTAAATCCTGCCTCTATGATGTTAATGAGGGAGGATGGGTGGCAGTTGTGTTAGTAAGGCAGGACTGGATCTACAAGACTGGATTGTGTCCTGAGGCAGTGTCTTGAGATATAAAACACAGAAGTGAGCAGAGAGACATGGGGGACCTCATACCATCAAGAAAGCAGTGCCAGGAGCAGAGCATGTCCTTTGGACCAGGGTCCCTGCGCAGACAAGCTCCTAGTCCAGGGGAACACTGATGAGAAGGCCGACAGAGAGAAAAAGCCTTCCCCTGGAGCTGACGCCCTGAATTTGGACTTCTAGCCTACTTTAACTGTGAGGAAATAAACTTCTCTTCGTTAAAACCATCCACTTGTGGTGTTTCTGTTCTAGCAGCACTAGATGACTAAGATGCATGATATATAGTAGAAAGGAAGATAATAAACCAAGCGCTAAGGCCATTAGTCAGTGAAAGGAATAATCGGGGATCAGACGGCAGGTAGGAGGTAACCACAGTGGGTATTAAGAGGGGAAGTCTGATACATGGGCTTTAAAGAAGCTACTGGTCTGGATAAAATAAGAGTTTGGAAACAATCTGGAAGCTGGACAGGGAAGGGACAAGAACACTGACCCACTTCTAGACCCTGAGGCATATGAAGTTTAAGAAAAGAAGCTCTCCTCCAAAGGACTGTACGGAAAATGGAGACATTAGGGCAAGAAATTCAGCGGGATGTTTACATCAATGCAGGGCTTTTGCTGATTACAGATCTTGAGTTCAAAAGACGTGGTAGAAGACTTCGGGAGGCAGGAAGTCTGCAGGAAACTGGGTCAGGGAAGTCAGTGCATAGACAGTCTTTAGGGTTGCACCACGTGATGCTAACCTGTAACGGAGCAGGACTTACACGGACTGAGGTCCTGAGGGATCTGGATGGTTGACAGTGACTGAGGAGACTGGGAATCTGTGGGATGTCAGGAGACAAAACCACCTTTCTAGCTTCGTCAGCCTGTAGGTTCCTAGAATTGGCAAACATTTAGATCTTTCTTATTTTTTATTTTCTCATCATTTTGGAGAACTCATCTGGTTCTATAACATTCAATCGTATGTCTAATAGTTTCCTAACGGGAAACTCAGAATACCTCCTGAGACTTCTTACAGGTCTGTCCACATATTTTGAAAAACAGTTTATATGGAGGTTTTCTTCACTTTCTCATTAATGCCTCTAACCTTTGAATCTCCCTTGAAAGTATAATTTTAAACTGCTGAAATCCTCCACATCACCAGCCAGGCTTGGCTGCGTCTTATGTAAAGTCTGCACACAGACTCATTCAGAAGTAAGACAAGCAGCCAAATTCAAAGACAGCTGGGTCTGTTAAACTCTGTCAGCTGGATTTCAGCAACTGTCAATTTCTAAAACATAGTATTTCAATAATTCCAGATGGTTTCAATCTGTTTTTATTGTAACAATTATTTTTAATTATATATTTTAAACATACAGAAAAGTAACAAATAACACGCAAGAGTCACATGTGTGGGTTTCTCCTTCAGATTCACCAATTATTCACATTTAGCCTCATTTGCTTCAAATGTCTCTTTTTAATAAATATTACAGATAGAGCTAAATCCTCGTTATTTTTATTTATTCATGTTCGGATGTAAGGACATGCTTCCTTCCTCCTAACTGCTATGTAGTATTTCTATTGTATGAATAAATGGGAGTTTGGCTTCCTGTTCCCATAATTAGGGAGAGTTGTTCTACTTACTTTGATGTTTCAGTCAACAGTAAGTATCACTGATCTCTCTAGGACCTGAAAAAAAGAACGAGACCAGTGCTGTGCCCCACTCAGCCATCTCCATGTGGAGTATACGAATCAATCCCTTATTCACTGAGGAAACAGCACCAGAGCAGTTTCTGCCAGAAGGCAGTTCAGACTGGCTGCCCAAGAATCACCCAGGGAACAAGCTAGAAGCACAGGTTCCTTGGCCCCACCTCTGGAGAGTCTAATCTAACTCATTAGGTCAGGATGGGACCCAGGAATCTGTAGTTGTAACAAACTCCCAGATGCAGCCAGGTTTGGAACCAGAGATCCAGAGATTTCAGAGATTCCTTCCAGACTGGATATCATTTATGATCTTCGACACATGGTCTTCTGATATTTGGTGAAATCTCTCTTTCCCTGGATAGACAGTTTTATATTCTTTGTATCAGACTAAATTCTGCCAGTGCCTCCCACTGTCCGAGCCCAACCAGGAGCAGGTGAGGGTGATGCAGTCCCACGGGTCAGCCTGCAGGCAGCAGGGCAGCGTGGGGGTCACCGTGGATCTGCAGGGCCAAAGGGACATTGTCCAGTACCTGGCCCTTCTCAGAACAGTCCACTAGAGCTCCTTACATCTCTTCTTTAGACTAAACATCTCCAACCACTATTTATCTTTGCTCACATAAAATAAAATCATGGTTTTGAAAGTAAAAAGAAAAAGAAATGGTGTCCACAGCCAACATTTCTTCATAAGCCATTCCATGGCACGTGGTCACCGCGGAAGTAGAAAGACTCCACAGCGTCACCCAAGCAGCAGCCGAACTCCAAAGGGCCACAGCCAGATCTATTCTCAAAACAGAGGAGGGGCGCTAGGTGCTCGTCCCATAACCCAGCCAGGAGGGGGCATTCTCATAAGCACTAGGACACTGTGATTCACCATCCGTCCAGGACCCAGCCTGAACCCTGACGGAGCATGGCGGGACCCCTCTGTTCCCTCCCCCACAGCGCAGTGTAGAGCCCCACTCGACTCACCGGCTCACCCTCCCGCCCAGTGCCATTCCCGAGGGTGGGAGGCAGGTGCGTGGGGCACTCTCTCGGGGCTGCCCCTGTCTTCCAGGTCCACTCGGCCCCTCCCCAGGACCCTCCTTCTCCGTGCCAACCCTGCGGTCCCCGCTGAGGGTTCTTCCAGAAGACAGTCACTCCGGTGAGTGTTTTCAGCTCTTAGCTCCGTGGAGCCATGACTGTAAGAAGCCTCATTTCAAACCAGTGCAGCAGGAGGTGTGAGAGGGGACAAGTGGAAATCAGAGGAGGTCTGGCCGCGGGGCCGCTCAGGAGCTGCAGGAGATGGGAGACACAGGCCAGAGAGGCTGGTGAACCCCCAGACCCTCCCAGGCTCGTCCCAAGCCGGGGGCCCCCAGGGAACGGAGCTCATTCAGCCAGTGCACCAGAAGGCGCCAGCCTGCACTCCGACGGCTCCAATCCCAGCACGTGACTGTGCGGGCTGGCAGGGCACAGGCCTCCAGCTTCCTTGCTGCAGTCACCTGAGGGACTCAGACTGGCAGGAAAAGGCCTGCCACTGGGCCTGGCACAGGTGAGTGCTCCCCATTAGCTGGTGTTTGGGGCACAGCAGCAGACTCCATGTGCCCCTCGGTCACCCACAACACTCTGGGAGAATTTCCATGTAAGCCCCCAGAAAAGAGGAAATGGCATTTCCGACTGGGAGAACAAAAAGGCTGGCATACTCAAAATGAAAGTTCCCTGAAGCACAGGGCCCCAGAAACGGGAAGGAACCCAGGCTGTCTGACCCCTCCGGGCCTCCGACCCCCTCTGCTCTCGTTTGGGAAGAGAGCAACAGGCTGGGCCTGGAGGGGCTGCTCGGCCTGCTCCCCAAGAACCACGCCCAGACGAGGAAGGCATGGGGTACAAGGAACCGGCTTCCCTGGCTCGGAGGGCTGGCCGCCCGCTGATGAGAGTCTGAGTTCAAGCCGTACGGGTGCTCACAGCTCCCTGTCTGCTCACATTGTGGGGGGGGGGGCTGGGGGGGGGCGCCTGGGTGGGACCGTCCTTTAGAGGGATGGGATTCCTGTGAGGGAGTCGCTTTCTCAGCCCTGACTTCCACGCCCAGGAAATGAAGACTGTGCTGTAGGGATGGAAACAGTGCACTATGATGGTGAAGACTGCAGAGGCTGGACGCTGTGCCGTTGACCAGCCCTGTGGCTCTGAGCACGTGGTCCAGCTGCAGAGGCTAAGCCGCCCCCTCTGTAAAGCACAGATCATCACGGCACCCGGGCTGGCATGCGGCCTTAACAGGTGAAGCACGCAATAAACAACGGCTAGTATTAGGTAGTCACCACAAGGCCCCACGCCACCTACAGCTCCATGACTGGCCTCACGTGCTGAGCTGGACGCTGTCCCATGTGGACGCGCTCACGGATTCCTCGAGAGAAGAGCCGCTCAGCCAGCCACCTCTGTGCTCCAGGGCCCAGCACAGGGCCACACTCGGGACAGGTACCGCCGGGGGGGCGGTCATCTCCTGGGCACTCCCCTTCGCCCCCTCCTCTTCCCCCCACTGCTGGTGCGCCCTCACACCCTCAGCAGGCCCCATGGGCAGCCCCAGTCCCCTAGGAAGGAATGCCAGCTCGTGTTCCTGGACTCCCCACAGTACCCAGAATGTCCGCACTGATGGCAGAAGGCGGCAGTGAGTGAGGACAAGGCAGAGCTGACCAGGGAAGAAAGGAGGGGTGTCACTCGCTGGCCCCGGAGCCCAGACAGCCCCCGTTCACTCTGCCACAGCCTCGTCCTGGCCACACGCAGGCCAGGCCGGACCACGGCAGTGTGGGGAACAGAAAAAAACATCACACAGAGAAAAGCGGGCTCGTTCCATCCATGACCTCCTGTCTTGCCTTAAAAATACTCAGGGGAGGTGGGATCCTTCTTCCTGCTCTCACTATTAAAAGAAAAATTCCAAAATCATTAGGGATTTATTTTTTAAAGATCATTTTTCCCCATTGAGAATTTACCCAAAACAGCCAAGATTTGCTACGTTAGACAAAAAAATATAAGAGACAAGAAAAGATTCACTTAATTTTTCAAGATGTTTCTGGACAAATAAGAGACATCTGATAACATGAAACGTGACTACAGAAAATGAGTGAACGGAATTGTACAGGAACGAGAACCCACCGTCAGTACTTCCAAGGCAGACGTCACAGTTAAGACTACCTCCACCCACAAACAGGGACAAGAGGAAGAACTCGACTTCCACACAATACAAATCACCCCAGAACATAAACTCCTGGGCTACTCCCAACGTGGGAAAGCAGAATAGGGATCATTACCAAATGAACAGGTCCTCAACTCCAACAGCCACTTCAAGAACACAAGCAAGAAAATAAATACGGATTTATGAAAACACATGCAGAGGGCAGGTCAGAGGCAGCAGACCAGAATTTCTGAGAAGAGACGCCGGACCTCAATTCCTTCCTGGACTGGGGCATGATGGGAGGAAGGACCCAGGAGCTTAGTTCAAGTGCCTGAGAATTAAACACCCTTGGCACAGGTTAGCCAGTAAGGGGCCAACTTGACCAATGAAGATTGGCCGAGAGAATAGTGTCCGCGTTCACATGCAGGAGCCCAGCGTGGTGCTGGCGGGCACCTGGGGTTCTCCCTGTGGAACAGGCCTCAGGCAGACATCACCAAGTGTCCACCCACAGCTGAGGGAATACTGCCTGCATTCACATGCAGGAGCCCAGCGCGGTGCTGGTGGGCACCTGGGGTTCTCCCCGTGGGACAGGCCTCGGGCAGACATCACTGAGTGTCCACCCACAGCTGAGGGAATACTGCCTGCGTTCACATGCAGGAGCCCAGCGCGGTGCTGGTGGGCACCTGGGGTTCTCCCCGTGGGACAGGCCTTGGGCATACATCACCGAGACTCCACCCGTATGAGTCTCCTCTTGCTGCTGTAACGACCCACCACAAACCTACAGGCTTGTAACACACACGTACTGTCTAGCAGTTCTGGGGTCAGAAGTCCAGCACGGACCTCACCAGACTAAAATCAAGGTGTTGCCGGCTGAGCTCATTTCTGGAGTTTCTCGGGGATAATCCATTTCCTGTTCATCAGGGTTGAAGGACTGAGGCCCCCGTTTTCCTGCTGGCTGTAAGTGGAAGGCCATTCCCGGCTTCTATAGGCCGCCCACATTCCTTGGCTCACAGCCCCTTCTTCCATCTTTGAAGCCAGCAATCCTTATATCAAATCTCTCTGACTACTTTTAAGGGCTCATGTGATTACACTGGGCCCCCTGGATAATTCAGGATAATTTCTATATTTTAAGGTCAGCCGATTAGCAACCTTAATTCCATCTGCAACTTTAACTCCTCTTTGCATATAATGTAACATATTCAAAGGTTCCAGGAATCAGCATGTGGACATCTCTGGGGAGCCGTTATTGTGCCTACTATACCCCCATTCCTCAGGCCAGAACCCTGGTGGTCAGCTTGACCCCCAACATCTGCCCATCAGGGAACCCTGTGAGTTCCACCTCCAAAATGCACGCTGGACTTGTCCATGCCTCTCCACTTCCACAGCCACTGTCCCAACCTCGAACTCCTGCCGCGGCTTCCTGGCGACTCTCCCCACTTCCTCCCTCGCCCGTTCCCCCTCCAAGGAGGATGAGTAATCTCACAGTATCACGGCACTCTCTGCTTAAAGCCTCTCAGGCTTTCTCACGGCTCTTTGGACCAAGACCCAAGTCCCTGTGGCCTACGTGGTGTTCGTGCTCTGGGCTCTGGTCACCTTGCCTCCCCCGCCACTGCCACCTCTGCCTGGCTCGGCTTGCTTCCCTAGGTCAGGTCCCAGTTTAGGACTCGCCGCCTTAAGGATCGCCATGGGACCCCGTTATTCTGCCCACATTCCCTGTCTCCTTCAGAGCACTTCAGCCAGAGCACTTTACATTTACCTGCCGGATGCCTCTCCCACCCCCTAGTCTCTGAGGACCACCTGTGTGGTACTCAGCATTCTGCACGGTACTGGCACATTGAAGGTGCTCACAAGGATTTTCTGAATAAACGAATTACCCCCCATCAGTTCTTGCCCTCTGGCTGATGACTGACGGGGGCCCCTCCGCCTCAAGTCAAGGCCTCATTTGCTCAGACTCCTCGCAGTCCTGACAGCCGTGAGCCGAGAGTCGTCAGAGCCACTGCACTGTGACTGTCATCTGCTCCTGTTATCACAGGCACCCATATCCTTGTCACGTTCGCTTCTGGCATTTCTTGCAGCCAGCCCACTTACAAAGGTCACACATGGCATGCCCCAGCTGCCCACATACCCTCCTGTCAGCAGCGCACACGCCGCCAGGCAGAGCCGCGTTAAAATAGCAAGTGGCAGGGCCACACTGAAGGCTGCCTGTGTCCTCCAGCCCAGAAAGCTGCAATCTTGTCTTGGCATTAAAGTTAAGTGTGGCAAAAATTCCAACTGCAACTACAGAGATCAACAGTCCTTCAGGAGCCAAGTGAGTTGATGGCCCAAGAAGGAACAGGCCCCAGAGTCAGACAGAGCCTTCTCCGATTCTTACCATCTACCTCCTACCATCTACCTCCGGAAGGTGTCCAACCCCGCCCCCGCTCCTCCTCCCTGCCGCCACTTCCACCCTGCTCCGGCCACCGTCCTCTCTCACCTGGATTCGGGCCACTGCCTCTGACCGGGCCTCTGGCTTCTGCCCTCGCCGTCCCTCACTCCAATCCCTCTTCAGAACAGCAGCCAGACTGGTCCTGGGAGACCTACACTGGGGCTGCTCAAGAGGCTCCCGTCACTCAGGCTACAAGTGACACTACAACCACAAGGCCCGACCCCGCCACCGCTCAACCTGGCGCCCACAACTCTGTCACCCCGTCACAGTCCCTCTGGCCCCCGTGTGCTTCTGCTCCAACACCCCGACCTCGCTCCCAAATCAGGGCCGCTGTCTGGACCACTCTTCCTCCAGCTGCCCACCAGACTGGTTCCTCCTGCAAATCCTCACTCAAATGTCACCTCTTCAGTGAGGGGTGCTCTGGCCACCTTCCCAACATGAACCTCTCCCCACGACACCTGCCCCCAAGCTCCCTATCCCCCCACCCCACTGTATTATTTGACAGCAGGTGTTAAAGTGTGTGGGGGCAGACCACCTCTAACGTCGGGGGAGAGAAGAATCAGCATCAGGATCGGCAGCACCAGCCCAAGGCTGACGATCCCCATGAGGTGGAGGTGAGGCATACCTCCACCCTCCACCCTTTTTACCCATGCTGACACCAGCTGTCCCTCCCACAGCACTCTCTACAGCAGTCCCCAACTTACGACGCAGCTCCACTCTCACAACTCTGTCATAAGTAGGTTCTGATATAAATCAAATACCTTTTTTTTTTTTTAGCTCTCATTATTATTGCCTTTTATTATGAGCATCCAGTCTTTGAAGGTCTGCAAATGAACATTTGAGAATGATTACATCAGCAAATTATGTGACGCAACACTGTATGTAGAACATATTACTAAGGATGAGATGCACAAAAAAAGAGATGGACGTAGCTGCAGTTCATCCTAACTCAAACACATTCTAAGTGGTGGACGACCTATACTTCTGGGTTTGATAATCTGTTGCAATGGTCATACAGAACTCACAGACCACAGAGTTAAGTGGTTTATTAAAGAAGTAACAGGGTACAACTCGGGATCAGGATCAGGAAGCCTGCAGGCAAAATCTGCCTTCTTCAGGGCAAACAGCTCTCTCAGCTCCTCTCGACCCTGCAAGCAAGCAGGCCCTTCTCTCTGCCATGCACGCCCCTTCTCTGCCCTAAAGGCCTCCTCTCGGCCCCCTGAGGACGGGCTCCTCTCGACTCTTTCAGGACAGGCTCCCCTCAGCCCCCTCAGGATATGCTCCCCTCAGCCCCCTCA
>NW_004444005.1:8971877-9001696 GCF_000243295.1 Trichechus manatus latirostris | reverse complement strand
CTCCCCTCGGCCCCTCAGGACAGGCCTCCCCTCGGCCCCTCAGGACAGGCTACTCTCAGCCCCTCAGGACAGGCTACTCTCAGCCACAAGGCAAAAGGCCACATAAAGAAACTCATTTTACCACAGCAGTATCACCTTATAGGGAGCCCTGTTTGGTGCAGTGGTTTGTACTCGGCTGCTAACTTAACGGTTGGCGGTTCAAACCCATCCAGCAGCTCCAAGGGAGAAAGACCTGGCGATCTCCCCCCATAAAGATTACAGCCTAGAAAACCCTATAGGGCAGTTCTACTCTGTCACATGGGGTCACTGTGAGTCGGAATCGACTAAATGATGCCTAACAACACAACACCACCTTTTAGCAGACTCCATATTCTAATAGTTATGTTACTCTCTGCCTCTCCAACTCCACTGCAAGTCCACCAGAGCACGGGCTTTGGTCTCATCTGTTCACTGCTGTATCCCTAGCACCTGCAAGTGTCCCAGACACTCCGAATGAGTTAAATAATCATTTGCTGAATGAGTACATTGTTAGACTCTCAAAACTGGTCCAAGAGGCCTCTCTCATTCTCATCAGAGAGCCAGGCCAGGCCAATCACAGCTTCTTAGAGCTAATGCAACTGCCTCATGTTACAGACGCAGAAACCAATGGCCGCAGAGTGACATAACTTGGAGAAGGTCACACAGAGAGTTAACAGAAGGAAGAGGCTAAAACCCAGACCACCCATCTCCTAGTCAGGGGTCTTTCCACCACACCTCCAGGCTCACCCAGAAAGGAAATGTCTAGAAAAGTATCAGCCAAATGCACAATCTATGGACCAGAGTATCAAGAACTGTGGCGTCTCCCAGTAAGACCATCCCTCATTTGGTGCATGACCTTGACCAAATCACATATTCACTCTAGGCTAACCTCACAGATAATTTGAGTTATCACCATTTATCAACACTAACAAGGCAAACACGAGTAAGGTGCACCCCTAAACCTGCAGAGTTCACCGTGAAGACAAGTGCACATCTACAATACCACGTCTGAGCATAAAAAGGGTACTTCAGTCCAGCCTGAAGAAAGCAGACGAGGCTTTACAGGGAGGTGTGCCCGAGGTGAGTTCTGAAAAGTGGAAAATGTAAGCCAGCGAAGGGGATGGGAGTGGGGGGAAGGGACATCCTGGTCAGCGACCGCAGCATGAAAGGACAGAGGCTCATTCAGCCTGGTACGCCACTGTCTTAGTCATCTAGTGCTGCTGTAACAGAAATACCACAAGCGGATGGCTTTAACAAAGAGAAATTTATTCTCTCACAGTCCAGTAGGCTACAAGTCCAAATTCAAGGCATCAGCTCCAGAGGAAGGCTTTCTCTCTCTGTCGGCTCTGGAGGAAGGTCCTTGTCATCAATCTTCCCTCGGTCTGGGACCATCTCAGCGCGGGAACCTCAGGTCCAAAGGATGCGCTCTGCTCCTGGCACTGCTTTCTTGGTGGTATGAGGTTCCCATGTGTCTCTGCTTGCTTCTCTCTTTCATATCTCAAAAGCGATTGGCTTAAGACATTATCCAGTTTTATATACCTCATCAGTATAACTGTCGCTAATTCATCTTATTAGATCATAGTGATTGAATTTACAACACATAAGGAAATCACATCAGATTACAAAATGGTACACAATTATACAATACTGGGAATCATGACCCAGCCAAGTTGACAGATATTTTGGGGGGACACAATTCAATCCATGACAGCCACGGAACCCTTAAGTCCGTCAGCACTGCTGTACGAGTGTCCCAGAGTGCAGTAAAAACTCACCACAAACAGGGAAGCTTCAAACAACAGAAGTCTGAAATCAGAGCATCAGCAGGGCCATGCTGTCTCTGCAGGCTCTAGGGGAGGATCCTTCCTTGTCTCTTCCAGCTTGTGGTGGTTGCCAGCAATCCGTGGGGTTCCTTGGCTTGTAGTTCCATCCAGTCTCTGTCTCCGTCTTCACACGGCCATCTTCCCCGTGCGTCTGTGTCCCTGTGTCCAAATCCCCCCTCTATTCTCTTGTAAAGACACCAGTCGCTGGACTTTAGGAACCCAGAGAATCACCCTGAATCCAGGATCAGTTCATTTCAGGATCCTTAATCATATCTGCAAAGACCCTATTTCAGATAAGGACACATTCTCAGGTTCTGAGTGGACATGAATTTTTGAGGGACACTAACCCACAAGGAGCCCTGGTGGCACAATGGTGAAGCGCTCATCTGCTAACTGAAAGGTCGGTGGCTCGAACCCACCCAGCAGCTCTGTGAGAGAAAATACCCGGTGATCTGCTCCCGTAAAGATTACAGCCTAAAAAAAAACCCTATGGGGCAGTTCTATTGTCATGTAGGGTCACTAAGAGTAGGAATCGACTTGAAGGCACATAACCACAATTTAACCAGCTGTGATCTGCACTCTGGCCCTCTAAAATGCACGCTCTTCCCGCATGCAAAATACATTCACCCATCTCAACATTCCCCAACTGTTAGCCCATTCCATCACCAACCTAAGTACAAAACCTTATCTAAACATCAACTCAGAAAGTCCCCAAATCTCATCATCTAAATCAGTTATGGATGAGACTCTGAGTATAGTCCTCCCTGGGGCAGAATTCCTCTCTGTCCACAGACCTGTGAAACTAGAAAACAAGTTATCTGCTTCCAAGACGCAAAGGTGGTGCAGGCACAGGAGAGACGTGCCCACGCCGCAAGGGAGAAAATGGAAGGAATAAAGGGGTCACTGGTCCAAAGCACAGGAGCCCTGGTGGCGCAGTGGTTAAGTGCTCGGTTGCTAACTGAAAGGTCAGTGGTTCGAACCCACAGCTGCTCCACGGGAGAAAGATGTGGTGGTCTGCTTTTGTAAAGATTACAGCCTTGGAAACCCTATGGGGCACTTCTACTTTGTCCTGTGGGGTTGCTAGGAGTCGGAATTGCCTTGATGGCAATAGGTTTTTGTTTTGTTTTCTGGTTCAAAGCAAGTCTGAAACCCGGCAGGGCAAGTTCTAGGGGGTCTCAAGGCCTGAGAGCAAGTCTCTGTGGCTCCATGCTCTGCCCATTGTGCCCTCTGAGCTGCCCCCCTGGCAGGCCTCCTCTTTCTTGAAGGATTACATGTTTGCAGCCAAGGAGAAAGCTGGAGGTCCAACAGCCTTCCTGTACTTCATCCCATTTGTGTCCCTCTCAGTTCAGGCTGGCAGAGTTTCTGCTGCCATAATGTCCTCAAAAACCTGTCGGTCTCCTGTGTAATTTGTGGGGGCCCAAGCCATCAGGTGAGAGGGTGCTCCACAGATCGCTCCTGAAGGAAAAGATCTACCCATTACCCATTGCAAAGCGACTTCCACCTTTTCAGGTATTTGTTACAGCAGCACCCCACTCCCCAGTAACAACTGACCATGAACTTGGTAGCTTAAAAACAACAGAAATTTATTCTCGCACAGTACTACAGGTGAAACATCCAAAATCAAGGTGTCTGCAGGGCCACTCTCTCTCTGAAGGCTCTAGGGGAGAATCCTTCCTTGCTTCTTCCTAGCTTCTGGTCACACCTGGCAATCCTGGCATTCCTTGGCTTGTAGCTGCATCTCTCCAATCTCTGCCTCTGTCTTCACATGGCCGTCTTCCCTGTATGTCTGTGTCTGTGTCCAAATCTCCCCCTTCTTTCTCTCATAAAGACAGCAGTCATTGGATTTAAATGCAGGATGATTTCATCTCGAGATGCTTCACTAATCACATCTGCAAAGACCCTATTTGCAAATAAGGTCACATTCTGAAGTTCCTGATACACATTAATTTGGGAGGAATACCATTCATAACCCACTACAATTGCTGAGGGCCAAGTTGGGAGGGGTGGAAGATGTGGCTAGAGAACTGAGCAGGGGTCAGGTTATAAAGGGCCTCAGACACCATGCTAAAAAGCATACTTCTCACACAGCAGTTCAAGGGAAACAACTGAGGGGTTTTAATCCAAGCGTACCTCAGTGTTGCTTGAAGGAGAAAGTGCACGTTTTGCAAACCATAAAACATTAGGCACACATAAGAGAATACTTGTAAAGCATCAAAAATAGTGCCTGGCAAACAGTACACGCTTAAGGAATGTCAGCCATTATTATCATAAGAAATTACGAAGGGTTGTGCTATATAAAAGATCCCATCACAGTTTAGGAGCTGCCTTTGTATTTTGTAGTGGATGTGTTCTTCCTTCCTTGAGTTTCTCTGTGCTGAGGTCTGCACTCAAAAAAAGAAAAACAATCACGGATGCCATCTGACAGAGTTGGCAAGGCCACAAGAATCTGGCTGGGATCTCTGCTCGCACCACACTATGTAGCTGAAGACTAAACAAGTGGCTAGGGGTAACCAGGGGAAGGTCATCTACTGACAGGAACAAAGGCATACCTTCGCAACTCATCCTTCAGGGAACTGAGCTCCAGCCTGCCTCCTGAAACCCGGCACTGCCAGAGACAAGGGCCACAGGAGGGAAGAGGAACAGAGCAGCTGAGCAGGCCTCTCTCTGGGACCCAGTCTCTCCTCTCTGTCCCGTCCTCTTCAGGGACAGCCATTAACAGTTCTCCCATATCCACTTGAACTTTAACTTAGGAGCTGCTCTCGAAAGTGCCTAAGACACAGCACAGCATCAAATCAAAGGCAAGAAGAGAGCCTGTCTTCGCAGGATCTCACAGAAGAAAGCTGCGGGCAAATTACCACGAGCCAGCCATCCCAAGGTGTATTCACTGTTAAATGTACACAGCAGCTCAGTCATTCTTTCAGTTCAGTTGGCTAAGAATTAGTTATTAGAGTTAGTGTGGGTGTTCAGACTGTTGTTATTGTTGTCAAGTACCGCTGAGTCACCTCCAACTCACAGTGACCCTAAGCATAACAGAATGAAACACTGCCCGGTCCCATGCCATCCTCACAATTGTTGCTGTGTTTGAGCCCATTGTTGTAGCCACTATGTCAATCCATCTCTTTGAGGGTCTCCCTCTTTAGACTGAGGGGGGACCAAGACCCCAAAACCAACCTGAAGAAGCCTTCCATGTGGCTCCTTCCTCAAACCCTTTCCCTGAACTCTTCTAGAGCATTTGTCCCCGTCACCACGAGGACCTCCTAGTGTCCACCATTGCAGAATTTTCACTTTATCCAGGACATGCCACTGGTTTTGATGAAAGCTCTTACTGTTCTTCCAGTGAGCACAATCCCGTGGAATAAAGCAAGTCTCCGGCCACCTCCGGCGATTCCTTACATTCCAGTCATTGCGTCTGAGTGACTCAGAACATCAGTCCTGCCAACTCGAAGCCCACTCTGAAAATCAAGCTTTTCTGACTGGATACAGTGAATCCCAAAGTTCACAATTCCATCACTCAAACAACCGTGTTCATTACGCAACGTGAGGGTACAAACCGCTTCGCTGTCCCTACGAATGACTCTACTCTGGAGCTTACTTTAATATCACAGTTCTTCAGACTTTCAGGACAGAACAAACTGTTCGGCATTCTTGACGGTGGCTGGTCTCTAACCTCTTCGCCCACGGCTGATTTTATCCTAGGTATTTTCCATGCACGTCTCCTCCTTCCCTAGGGCCCTGGCCGGGGCTCCATGCCACGCCACCAACACCAATCAACAAGGACTCTGGAGCTGTACCACTTGCAGGGTGTACCCAGCAAACTCTGGGCACTCAATTTTTTTATTTTTTTAATATTTTTTATTTACTGCCTGCTGGTGACACAAGGTCGGAGTTGTTTTAAGGCCAGAAAGTGGGAACAGGGAACTCATAGAGAGCCTCTAACCCTTCTCCAGCCCTCTTCCCCGCTCCGACCACAGAGACCAGGCCACTCCAGCGGGTCAGAAGCTACCGCCCCCCCAGCAGAAACGCCCTCCCCGGCGAGCACAGCCACCCCCGGGCCAGTTTCCTGACCCCACCAAACTCTTCTCAGCACGACGTGGCTCAGCTCCTTCCAGCTTTTCCAGGGAGCCCAGGAGTTTGGCAGAAGAGAGAGAGCCTGCCCGGCCCAGAAAAGCCTGCCGGCAGCTCCGCCTCCCCCCTCAAACCTCGCTGCTACCTGCAGCGCTGTCACCCCCAGACCCCACGCCCGAGCCCTGGTTCCCCCAAACTGTCTGCTCAATTTAGGTTACCCCTTCCCAGGCCCCGAACCCACCCGCAGCCCCGCAGACCGACAGGTCCACTTGTGACCTCTGACCCCTGACCCGACCCTACTCTCCCCGTCACACCCACCTGCCCGGGACCTTGCTGTTGCTGCGCTTCCAGAACTGCTTCCTGGCCCCGTCGCTGGCCATAGCTCCTCCTCATCCCTCAGGCCCGCGGCCCGACACCGGAGCGTGGCCGGCCCGCCCACAGTGGACCTCTCCTGTCCCTCGGGCGGCCCTTAAGCGGTCCCGGGACTCCAGACCACAGAGCCCAGAGGCTCTTCCGCCTCTCTCCGGAAGTTGTCACACGACGCGACCGGAAGTCCCGCCTCGGTACCAGGTGTCGTCTGACGCGTGGCGCGGGACGACTGACGGCATTAAAGGGCGACGGTTGCGCGCAGGTCCAGCGCGCAGCGGAGAAGGGTGAGGCGGCTGAGGTGTTCGGGGCTGGTGGCGGCCGCTCTGAAACCTGTGTCCCCGCGCGCACCGCTCGCAGTCCCACCTGCGCTCGCCGCGCCCGACCCGACGCGGGACCGGGACCCAGGCCCCCTCGGCAGGCAGCGGCCACGGACCCCTGAGCTGACCCACGCGAGCCTCGCGCTCAGCATTTCTCGGAGTTGAGGACTGTGTCGGACTCCGGTGTCTTTTATTGACTTTCTAGGAGCCGGCCCTGGGACTGAAAGAAGCAGGACACCGTTACTGACCTAAAGGAGACGACTCGGAAACCAGAAGGCGTCCTCTGCGGCAGGGACGACGCGTCCGTGTTGTTCAAGGCTTTATTGCCGTGGTCACTTAGTAAAACCAAAAAAAACAAACCCACTGCCGTCATCCTATTCCGACTCATAACGACCTTGTTGGACAGACAACTGCCCCATAGGGGTCTGGGGGTGACAGCGCTGCACGTAGCAGCGAGGTTTGAGGGGGGAGGCGGAGCTGCCGTCAGGCTTTTCTGGGCCGGGCAGGCTCTCTCTTCTGCCAAGGCTGTAATTTTGACGGCAGCAGACTGCCATATCTTTCTCTTGTGGAGCGGCTGGTGGGTTCCAGCCACACGACCTTTCCATTAGCAGCTGAAGGCTTTAACCATTGCGCACCAGGGCTCCTCGGAATTTCGTAGGAGTCAATAAACACTAAATTGATGAAGTACTTACAATGCAGTGAGATAAGGACAGCTACCAAATGACATGGAGCATATCTGAGGGGATAGAGGGAGAATTGAGGATTAAACCAGGCTCCAATTTAGGGACAGTTGAGCACAGAGGTAGGGAGAAATTCCCCCGCTCTGGTCTCTACAAGCGGTCCCTGGGTGGCACAAATGATTTGCGCTCCAATCCTAACCTAAAGGTGGGTGGCTCCAGCCCACTTAGCAGTGACACAGAAGAAAGGCCTGGTAATCTGCACAGCAAGCCTGTATACAACAGAACAAAGCACTCCCCGGTCCTTTGCCATCCTCACAATCGTTGCTATGTTGGAGCCCATTGTTGCAGCCACTGTGTCAATCCATCTTGTTGAGGGTCTTCCTCTTTTTCACTGACCATCTACCAAGCATGATGTCCTCCAGGGACTGGTCCCTTCTGATAATATGTCCGAAGTACAGGAGACGAAGTCTTGCCATCCTTGCTTCTAAGAAGCATTCTGGTTGTATTTCTTCCAAGAAAGATTTATTCATTCTTCTTGCAATCCATAGTACATTCAATATTCTTCTCCAACACCATAATTCAAAGGCATCCATCCTTCAGTCTTCCTGTTTCATTGTCCAGCTTTCACATGCATGTGAGGCAACTGAAAATACCTGGGCTTGAGTGAGGCGCACCTTAGTTCTCAAAGTAACATCTTCGCTTTTTAACACTTTAAAGAGGTCTTTTGCAGGAGACTTGCAATATGTCATTTGATTTCCTAACTGCTGCTTCCATGGGCATTGATTGTGGATCCAAGTAAAATGAAATCCTGGGCACTTCAGTATTGATTTTCTCTGTTTATCATGATGTTGCTTATTGGTTCAGTTTGAGGATTTTTGTTTTCTTTATGTTAAGGTGTAATCCATACTGAAGGCTGGGGTCTTTGATCATCATCAGTAAGTGCGAAAGTCCTGTTCACTTTCAGAAAGCAGGGTTGTGTCATCTGCATAACACAGGTTGTTAATGAGTCTTCCTCCGATTCTGATGCCCTGTTCTTCATATAGTCCAGCTTTTCAGATTATTTGCTCAGCATACAGATTGAATAGGTATGATAAAAGGATGCAACCAATAATAAAGTAACAAAGATTACAGCCGAGAAAACCCTAGGGAGCAGTTCTACTCTGTAACACATGGGGTTGCCATGAGTTGGAATTGACTCAATGGCAACGGGTTTTATTTTGTGGTGCTCTGCAATATGGTAGCTATAGGCCAATTGTGGTTACTGCATGCTTGAAACGTGACTAGTCTGTATTAAGATGTGCAAAAACCAAACCCGTTGCCACTGAGTCGATTCTGACTCATAGCGACTCTATAGGACAGACTAGAACTGCCCCATAGGGTTTTCAAGGAGCGGCTGGTGGATTCGAACTGCCGACCTTTTGGTTAGCAGCCATAGCTCTTAACCACTGCTCGTCTGCCAGTTTGTCGTACTGTGGGGGCTTGCATGTTGCTGTGATGCTGTAAGCTATGCCACAGGTGTTCAAATACCAGCAGGGTCACCCATGGCGGGCGGGTTTCAGCTCAGCTTCCAGAGTAAGGCAGACCAGGAAGAAGGACCCGGCAGTCTACTTCTGAAAGCAATTAGCCAGTGAAAGCCTTGTGAATAGCAGCAGAACATTGATACAGTGCCAGAAGATGAGCCCCTCAGGTTGGAAGGCACTCCGAAGACAACTGGGGAAGAGAGCTGCCTCCTCAAAGTAAAGTCCACCTTAATGATGTGGGTGGAGTCAAGCTTTCAGGACCTTCATTTAAGGATATGGCGCAACCCAAAATGAGAAGAAACATCTGCAAACTGCACCACTAGGGCTCCTTGAGATGTGCTGTCCATGTAAAATACAGGATTTTCAAAGACTTAGTATGAAAAACAGAATAAAGGTACCTCAATGATTTTTATACTGATTACATGTTGAAATAATATTTTGGATATATAGGGGCCAATAAAATGTGTTATTAAAATAAATTTCACGGTTTTTTTTTTTTTTTTACTTTTAATGTGTCTACCAGACAACTTGAAGTTACATATGTGATCGAGATTGTATTTTTATTGGACAGCACTTCCCTGGACCAAAGACCGAGGGGTCGTGGATAGGCATTTCAGATCGGAGTTTCAATATAACTTTTGGGAGGTCCTTGAAATATACTGCCAGTTCTCCTTTAAAACAAAAGTTTGATTGTAATCTCTGATTAAGTTTTTTCAGTGCCTCTTTTTACTGATGATAAGTAGCATTGATTTAGTAGTTGCTATGTGCAAGGTATTAAATGAACCCAGGTGGCACAGTGGTTAAGTGCTCAGCTGCCAACCAAAAGGTCAGCAGTTCAAACTCACCGGTAACCATTACAGCCTTGGCAAATTTATGGGACAGTTGTACTCTGTCCTATAGGGTCGCTATGAGTCAGAATCAACTCGACCGCAATGGGTTTAGTTTGTTTTTTGTTTGTTTTTTATGTGTAAGGTATTGTTCTCGGCACTTTATATGCATTGTCTCAATCACACGCCTCAGTAAAGACTCTACCCACTTGTCACAGGGCAGAATTAGTGACTCAGTTCTCAAAACACCAAGTTTTATATCCGGTCTCATAAGAGCAAGGCCTTCCACAGCTTGTACATGGTCTGCAACGTTTATCCCACTGCACGCTGGGACCTGTGTGGTGTCTACTGCACATCCACAGCAACAGCCTCAGCACCTGTCACAATAAGGGCTCGGTAAATGCTCGTCAGTGACGACAACCATGGGGACCTCTTCAAGGATCCCCCTAAGTCACAGCCGTAGAAACTCCGAGAATCTCCTCCGTGGGGTGATCTCAATGCATCCTCGGTGATCCCCCCTGACAACTCAGTAGACCTTAGGGCTCTATCTTAGTCATCTAGTGCTGCTCTAACAGAAATACCACAAGTGGGTGGCTTTAACAAAGAAATTTTTTCTCTCACAGTCTAGGAGGCTAGAAGTCTGAATTCAGAGTGCCAGCTCCAGGGGAAGGTTTTCTCTGTTGGCTCTGGAGGAAAGTCCTTGTCATCAATCTTCCCCGGTCGAGCTCTCAGCCCAGGAACCCTGGGTCCACAGGACACACCATTCTCCTGGCTCTTGTTTCTTGGTGTTATGAGGTCCCATGTCTCTCTGCTCACTTCTCTCTTCTATATCTCAAGTGATTGGCTTAAGACATAACCTAATCTTTTAAATTCAGTGCTGCCTCCTAACACAATTGCCTCTAATCCTGCCTCATTAACATCATAGAAGTAGGATTTACAACACCAAGGAAAATCACGGCAGATGACAAAATGGTGGAAAATCACACAACACTGGGAATCGTAGCCTAGCAAAGTTGACACATATTTTAAGCGGACACGATTCAATCCATGACAGGCTCCTTTCCTGCAAAGCCTTAGAAATGCCCCTGGATCCTGTCCTTACATACCCGAGGGAATCTCACAGGATCTCCTGATATAGCCTCACTGGATCCTTAGGGACCCTTCCTGACACCCTCCAGGATTCTCCAGGGACCCTCTCCTAGTGGAGCTCAGGAGGCCCCAGGGACCGTCTCCCAGCGGCCTGAGGGACACCCTGCAGACAGCATTGGAGAGGAGGACTCTCCCCAGCTCAGTCTGGCATATTGCAAGAAGCAGCAGAAGGTGACAACAGGAATCAGATGGTGGGGCAGAAAGGGACAAAAGCTGTGAGAGAATGTACAAAGGAAAAACTGACAACTTTCAGGGCCTGGTTGGATGTGGTTAGAGCACCTCAGCTGTGGCTGCTCCCTGTAGATCACAGTATACTCCCTACCTACCGTCCTAGCAGAAATAAGAGGGATGGGACCAAGATGGACAGGACCACCAACTCAGTGGTACCACCGTTAAAAACTCAAAGCAAGGAGTGAGCCTGTCCAGAGCACGAGTTTCTGACTGGTTCTGGATGCAGTGGTTTGAGGCCACAAGTGCCCAGTCTCAGACAAGTGCTAGGCTGGAGGTGTCAGTCCACACATGAGGAGATGGGGTTGGGTGGGGAGAGTGGCCAGGGCGAAGTCGGAGAAGAGCTGGTGGTCAGGAACAGGTCCGTGTCATGAGCAACATCATCACAGAGAGAAAGCAAAGATAGACACTGTGTCCAGAAATGAGGGGGTCATGGTATAGATGAGGTGAGACAGTCTGCACCCCCCCACCAAGGACACAACACTGATCACAGTCCTCACCAAGGCCAGAGGCAACCACCCTCCTGAGTGCTTCTGTGTTCACATTCACCTGGGCTTTTCCAGGGTGGAAAGCCAAAGGAGCAGAGATGCAGTCTAGGGGCAGAGCTTCTGCAGGAATCAGACAACACCATTGAAACCCATTGCCATTGAGTTGACTCCGACTCATATCAACCCTATAGGACAGAGTAGAACTGCCTCGCAGGGTTACCAAGGAGCAGCTGGTGGATTCAAACCGCAGACCTTTTGGTTAGCAGCCAAGCTCTCAAACCACCGTGCAGCCAGGGCTCCAGCGACCCTGCAAGGCAGAGTAGAACTGCCCTATAGAGTTTCCAAGGCTGTAAATCTTTACAGAAGCGGATTACCACATTTTTCTCCTGCGGAGTTGCTGTTGGGTTTGAACCGCCAACCTTTTAGTTGGTAGTCGAGTGCTTAACCACTGTACCACCAGGGCTCCTAAAATCAAAAACCAAGACCCTACTATTTCACACTTAACAGATTGGGAAAAAGTAAAAGTCTGTCAGTGCCAAAACTGGTGAGGATATGGATTTTGTGAGCAAGGCAGAGCACATCATACACTGCTGGTGGGAGTGTGAACTGATTCAGTAACATTGGACGGCAATTTAGCATCTCTAGTAGTTAAAGATGCAAATGCCCTTGTTGTTAGCTACCATTGAGTGGGCCCCCGACTTATGGTGACCCTGGGCACAATGGAATCAGACTGTTGTGATCCATGGAGTTTTCACTGACTGATTTTCAGAATTAGATTGCCAGGCCTTTCTTCCTAGTCTGTCTTAGTCTGGAAGCTCCACTGAAACCTGTTTAGCATCATAGCAACACCCAAGCCTCCACTGACAGACGGGTGATGGCCGTGTATGAGGTGCATTGGCCAGGAATTGAACCCAGGTCTCCCACATGGAAGGCAAGAATTCTACCACTAAACCACCATGCCCCCACATATGCCTGACAACCAAGTAATTCTTCCCTAGAGAAATGAGTCTGTATGTGCAAAAAGAAATGTTCAAGAATGTTCATTGCAACACAGTACCTCGTGGTAGGGGAAAAGAAGCAGTCAGAATGTCATCTACAGGAGAACTGATAAATTCTATATAGTTATCTACTAGAATACTATATGGTAGTGAAAATGAATAGAAAACATGCATCTACATAAATGAGTTTCACACAATGCTGAGTGAAGAAATCAAGTTGAATGTGAATGCAGTGGTATGACCAATCCCGAGAATGCTCAGAGCTACGTTTCAGGGGGTGGTCGCCTCTGGCCTTGGTGAGCGCTAGTCAGCGATTGGTCCCTGGGGGGTTCAGCGGTCATTATGCTTTATTTCTTAAGGTGGGTGGAATGTGTTCAGGTGTTTGTTATATTCTCTTTAATATTTTTTGTATGTCAAAATGTTTCATTATATCTGTCAGCGAATGAATGGATAAAGCAAATGTGGTATATACAGTCAGTGGAATATTACCTAGTGTAAAATCATGGAGTGGTAGGATCAGCATCAGAACATCAAGATCAGCCCAAGGCTGGTTCCTATGAGGTGGAGGTCAGATACATCTCCACTCTCCAACTTTTTTACCAAGTCTGACACACAGCCGCCCCTCCCACAGCTCTCTCGTTTGAATGCCACACAACTCATAGACTGTACTAACAGTTTAGTGGTTTATTAAGGAACAGGGCACAGCTCAGGATCAGGATCAGGAAGCATGTAGGCAAAGTCTCCCTTCTTCAGTGCAGGACAGCTCTCTCAGCTCCTCTCGGCAGTGCGGGCCTCTTCTCAGCACCCTGAGGACGGGCTCCTCTCTCACCACTAACTCTGTCGCTAGGACCCTTCCGGGCCTGTTGCTGCCAGCTCTGCTGCTGCGCCCCCTCTGGGCCTATTGTCACCTTCAGTGTTACAGCCCTTGACCCGCATTACAGTTCTTTTAGGAGTTTCCTTGCCTCCTCTCTTTCTCTGCTTCTTCTTCCTTCTGGTTCTTCCTATTGCTTCTCTTCCTGCTTCTTTCTGTCTCAAAAACCTCTCTGGGGCTGGCTGCATATATACACAAATTCTGCATCAATTTCAAGGTGTGGCCCTCCCAGCAAGGCCACGAAGTGGCCAATCCCCTCTTGGTAGGCCACAGACACTTCGTTTGCATTGTAGGCTACAACTCACCATATTTGCATAGTCTATTGACCAGTACCTGCAAGGTGCGTACCAATCGCAGGGCAGGCTGCAGCCCAGGGCCAGACAAAAAGTATCAAACCATCAAGTTGCTTACAGCTTACCCAGGAAACATCAATCAACCTGGACAAAAGTAGCAAACCCTCTGGGGTAGAAATCCAGAGCAAAGGTAACTCCTCAGGACTTCAAGGAAAAATCTCTTAAGCTGTTTTTCCAAAGAAAAACGGCAAAAGGCCACGTAGAGGAACTCATTCACCACACTCAGCCGTCAAGAAAAATGAAGCCCTGATACTTGCTACAACATGCTGAATCTTCAAAATATGATGCTGAGCAGAATAAGTCAGTCACAAAAGGATAAGTACTATATGACCCCACTTGTATGAAATAGGCAAGTATAGAGATCAAAGGTTATTAGTGGTTACCAGGGGTGGCTGGCATTCCTCAAGCTGAAAGAACTGAAGAAAAAATTCAAGCCTCGAGTTGCAATATTGAAAGATTCTACGGGAAAAATACTAAACAATGCAGGAAACATCAAAAGAAGATGGAATGAATACACAGAATCACTGTACCAAAAAGAATTGGTCAACGCTCAGCCGTTTCAGTAGGTAGTATATGATCAAGAACCAATGGTACTGAAGGAAGAAGTCCAAGCTGCACTGAAGGCACTGGTGAAAAACAAGGCTCCAAGACGATGGAATACCAATTGAGATGTTTCAACAAACGGATGCAGTGCTGAAAATGCTCACTCATCTATGCCAAGAAATTTGGAAGACACCTACTTGGCCAATCAACAGGAAGAGATTCATATCTGTACCCATTCTAAAGATAGGTGATCCAACAGAACGCGGAAATTATCGAACAATGTGATTAATATCACACGCAAGTAAAATTTTGCTGAAGATCATTCAAAAGTGGTTGCAGCCGTATATCGACTTGGAACTGCCAGAAATTCAAGCCAGATTGAGAAGAAGAACAAGAACAAGAGATATCGTTGCTGATGTCAGACAGCTGAAATCAGAGAATAGCAGAAAGATATTTACCTGTGTTTTATTGAGTATGCAAAGGCATTTGACTGTGTGAATCATAACAAATTATGGATAACATTGTAAAGAATGGGAATTCCAGAACAGTTAATTGTGCTCATGTGGAACTTGTATTTAGACCAAGAAGCAGTCGTTCAAACAAAGGGATACTGCATGGTTTAAAGTCAGGAAAGGTGTGCAGCAGGGTTGTGTCTTTTCACCATGCTTATTCAATCTGTATGCTGAGCAAATATTCCAAAAAGCTGGACTATATGAAGAACAGGGCATCAGGATTGGAGGAAGACTCATTAACAACCTGCAATATACAGATGACACAACCTTGCTTGCTGAAAGTGAAGAGGACTTTAGCACTTACTGATGATGATCAAAGACCACAGCCTTCCGTATGGATTACACCTCAACATAAAGAAAACAAAAATCCTCACAACTGGAGCAAGAAGCAATATTGTGATAAATGGAGGAAAAATTGAAGTTGCAAAGGATTTCATTTTACTTGGATCCACAATCAACGCTCATAGAAGCAGTAGTCAAGAAATCAAACGACGTATTGCATTGGGCAAATCTACTGCAAAAGATCTCTTTAAAGTGTTAAAAAGCAAAGATGTCACTTTAAGGACTAAGATGTGACTGATCCAAGCCATGGTGTTTTCAATCACCTCATAAGTATGCAAAAGCTGGAGAATGAATGAGGAAGACTGAAGAAGAATTGATGCCTTTGAATTATGGTGTTGGCAAAGAATATTGACTATACCGTGGACCGCCAGAAGAACAAACAAATCTGTCTTGGAAGAAGTATAGCCAGAATGCTCATTAGAAGCAAGGATGGTGAGACTTCATCTCACATACTTTGGACATGTTATCAGGAGGGCCCAGTCGCTGGAGAAGGACATCATGCTTGGTAAAGTAGAGGGTCAGTGAAAGAGAGGAAGACCCTCAACGAGATAGACTGACACAGTGGCTGCAACAATGGGCTCAAGCATAACAACAATTGTGAGGATGGCGCAGGAGTGGGCAGTGTTTCATTCTGTTGTACATAGGGTCGCTATGACTCACACCTAACAACAACAACAAGAAGGAGTGGCTTGGAAGGACAGAGAGAGAGTCATTGCTTACAGCGCACTGAGTTTCTTGTAATGGTGGTGGAATAATTTGGAAACAGTAGTAATGGTTGCCAACATGATGAACGTAATCAATGTCAGTGAATTGTACCTGTAAAAATTGTTGAATTGGCAAATGTTATATATATATATATTTAATTTTATTTATTTTCTTGTTGTTGAGAATATATGTAGCAAAGTGTATACCAATTCAACAGTTTCTACATGTACAATTTAGTGACATCGATCACATTCTTCAAGCTGTGCAACCATTCTTAGCCTCCTTTTCTGAGTTGTTCCTCCCACATCAACATAAAGTCAGTCTCAGTGATTAAGGGTAGGGTTGCACAGCCTATTACTATAACTGCTGTCAATAAGTGGTACACCTGTAAAAAAGTTGAATTGGCAAAAGTTATGTAATAGATATATTTACAGCAATGACAAAAAAAAAAAAAAAAGAGTAGCTGCTGAGGCTGCTTATGTACAACCAAACGCCTCGTGGGATTTGTTTCCTTGGTTTGGAGGTTTAGGGTCATGGTTTCATGGAACATCTCAGTTAGCTGGCCTAATAACGTGTTTATTGCTTCTGTTCTACCTCCTAGCTCGTTGTGCAGAGCTTAGGGTCTTAAAAGCTTGCAAGTGGCCATCCAAGGCACAACAACTGGTCTCCATTCACCTGGAGCAACCGAGGAAGAAGGAGAATCAGGAATAGCGGGAGGAAGTGGAATGTGTGGCTAACTGCCTCCAAGATCAACTTCCCCCTTTTCCATAAGACAGAAAACTGGATGGTGCCCAGCTACCATTACTGAACATTTTGGTCAAAGATTCCGTAGAATAGTCTTGATCAAAAAGGAGAAAATGCAGAACATAATTTAAAATTCTCATGAACTCCAGGCTTTCTGGAGCCATGGAGGCTGGATGAATCCCTGAAACTGTCTTAGTCATTTAGTGCTGCTCTAGCAGAAATACCACAAGTGGATGGTTTTAATAAGGAGAAATTTATTCTCTCACAGTCCAGTAGGCTACAAGTCCCAATTCAGAGCATCAGCTCCAGGGGAAGGTTTTCTCTCTCTGTTGGCCTTCTTCTCATCAATGTTCCCCCGGACCTGGAGCTTCTCCGCGCAGGGACCCCAGGTCCAAAGGACACTCTCTGCTCCTGACACTGCTTTCTTGGTGGTATGAGGTCCCCAATTCTCTGCTTGCTTCCCTTTCCTTTTATCTCTTGTAAGGTAAAAGATGGTGCAGACCACACCCTAGGGAAACTCCCTTTACATGGGATCACGGATGTGACCTGGGTAAGGGTGGTGTTACAATCCCACCCTAATCCTCTTTAACATAAAATTACAGTCACAAAATGGAGGACAACCACACAGTTCTGGGAATCATGGTCCTGCCAAATTGACACACACATTTTTGGGGGGACATAATTCAAACCATGACACTACTGTTATATATATTTTTACCACAATAAAATAAATGTTTCATTAAAGTCTAGTTACTGAGCTCTTACTTTGTGCTACACACTGAGCTGCTTCAAACTTTTGTGGAAAAGGAGAACATAAATGATTCAATAATGAATGAGCAGTGTTCTTGAGAGGCTTGGAGGAGTCAGGGATGACTGATCAGATGTGTGACTCTGAGACTCCTGTTATGGTTGAGTAGATGTGAGGACAAAATGGAGGCGGTCACTCCAGGCAGCAGGAACTCCATTGCTTAAGCAAGGAGACGAAAAAGCTGGACTCCTGGATAACATTTAAATATTTCGATAGGACGAGATTTGTGTTGCAGGTTAGTGAGACAGATGTTAGCATGCAGGTGCCTTATTTGAGAGGAGAAGTTGAACTGTGATAAGACCACAATGGAGGCATCAGTCAAATCCACAGATGGTCCTCCAAAGACATTCTGAATTGGGACAAGTGGGCGGGGCATTTGTACTGCGGCATAGTGCAGCCATTGGATGGGGGGGTGCCCTCAGGAAGGGGAGACATAATCTTGGGAGAGGAAGCACCTTCAACTGCAGGCAGATCCCAGAGGGAACCTATCTGTGAGCCACAGCAGCCAACCCTGCTGTAAAAATGAATGGTAGTGGCATCACACCTCCATGTCTAACTTCACAAGTGGGGAAGAGAAAGAATCATGAGCAACAGCCCAAGGTCAGACATGCCTCCACTCTCCAAACTTTTCACCAATTCTGACACCAGCCGTCCCTCCCATGGCACTCTCTACTTCTCTGCTGGGTTCAATAATTCTTTGCAATGGCCACGCAGAACTCACAGACTATACTCACAATTATGGGATTTATTAGGGAAGTAACAGTTTACAATTTAAGATCAGGAACAACTCTGGATACAGTTCTGTGATCAGGACATCCTCTTCTCAGCTGTGCCCACGGGCAGCCCTCTTTCTGGCCCTTGGCCCCTCGGCCTGGCCTCTGCCCTGCTCGGGCAAGTGTTACAAAGCTCTTTAGCTCTGCCAATAAGTGCCCAGGGGCACCCCACTCCACCAGTAAGCCTCAGCCAGAAGATGCTCAGGCTCTCGTTCTGTGAGTTGGCAAGCCTAGCACTCCGCCAGCAAGCCTCCTGCCTGAAGGCATTCGGCTTTCCTGCTCCATAGGTCAGCAAGCCTCGTCGCAGCCGTCTCGTGCTGGTCTTCTGGTTCCCGCTCTCTCGCGCTGCTGTTGTTCTTGCTACTGCTGCACCGCAGTCTCTCGCTGTCTTCCGTGTTACAGCTCCTTCTCGCTGTCTCCTGGGTGTAGAGCTTCTCAGTGCAGGGATCCCAGGTCCAAAGGACACGCTTCATGCCTAGTTCTTCTGTCTTGGAGGTGATGCGGTCCCCCATTTCTGCCTCTGGGATGGCTCACTTAAAGCCCAGCAGATGGCAAAACTGACCAGTTCCCTCATTAGGGTTCCATACACCTTATTTTCATGGCCCCGCCCCCACAAGGGTGGCATGCACCTTATTTGCATTATTAACAAATGATCCAATCCTCTTGGTGGGTCACAAGCACCTCATTTGCATAGTCCCACCAAGTTGTTTGGTGGAGTTATAAGACCATGGTGAGAAAGGCCATATAAAAGTGATCCATCGAACTGCACCTGCCAGCACCTGGGGGAACTGAGAGCTGTAGTGCTATGGGGGTCTGAGCAGCACATCACAGTGTCTACTACAGCCCATTAGCTTTGCACCACTTGGACTCTCTTGCTTCATATAAGTTTACCCCATCTGGGAAGAACCTCTCAGGGTTCTGGCTGGTCTCTTTTTCTGGAAAAACTTACAAGAGGAAGGTTCGTGTGACAAAGTCCAGGGTCCTCTGCTGAAGTGACCCCACAGTCACAGTGGATACTCATCACCTCCCTCTACTACTACCCACTGTAGGCCCTGACCCCTCAGCCAGCGCCTCTGCTGTTCCAGGTACTTACCTGGGGCAGTGGCCCAGACTCTCAGCCCGGATGGAGGCTTTCCAGGCCGTGGCTCCTGCTGGTGCCCATTTACCATCCAAAGGGCAGGCCAGCAACGAGGGACACCCAGGGGTTCATGCACCAAACTTCTCTTCCATATACCCCCCACCCCTCCTGATGACCAGGTGGCCCTTCCTCATCTGCTCAGCTCTTGACACAGGAACCTGAAGTGAGCAGGCAGCAGATGTAACACAGTTGATTGAGACTCTTCCTGCCCCTTCGTGGAACATTCCCGCCCTGGGAATCAGGACCTTTGGAAGAGCCCAGAGCTGTGAGCACAGGAAGCACAAATGTCCCGACAGTGATGGCAATGACAGGCCCCGTCCTCTGGCCTCAGTCAGGCCGTCTTTGCAGGCTCACCCCGTGGGATGGTCAGCTGAGGCCACAGTTGCGACGCATCACAGCCTGTTCTCTCCTCTGCTCAGACCTGCACCCCTCCTCCCTCCCAGGCTGGATTTCTAAGTGCATCTCCTGCCTGGAAATCTCCCCAAATCCATGCGTCTCAGACAAGACATGGTGCGTCATGGCCAAAAGATGGTGTCACCACTCCATGGTGTCCTTACAACAGTGTCCCAACCAGAAAGGGAGAGTTCAGGGCAGAAGGAAAAAAAAGGCTCTGTTTTATCCAGGAAGGGAAAGACCCCAGCCGACTTCCAGGGTGGCCAGAACTAAGTCAGATACTGAACGATAGACCAATCACAAGGGAGAACTGGCTGCCAAGTCCAGCTCAGACTAACTAGAGCCTCCCCTCTGGGCCCGTGCAGGGGCTACCTGCCCTGAAATCAGGGAGTCTGCACCCACTACAAAATCAGGGTTCCATTTGCAGACTGGCGGGGTTGGCGGTTGGAGCAGTGTCCATCGGTGACCCACAGGTGGGGAGCCAGACGGCAGTGGGGGAGGAGGCCCAGCGCTAGGGGCCCAGGTGTTGCCTGGAATTCGGAGAGCAAGACTTCTCCCGCTCCCATCCCCCACACCAGCTGCCACGCTGACCCTGTAACCCGCAAGGCTGATCATAACTCTCTCTGCTCAAAACTCTCTGGGACTCTCCATAGCCTTTAGGGAAAGATCAAGCTCCTCAGCTTGATATGAAGGGCATTTTGTGGTCGAGCCCACTTACCTGTCCTTCCTTGTCTCCCCAACAGTCTAGTCTCATCTTCAGGCCCAACCAAAAATCAGGGAAGAAAAGGGCACCAAATCCCCAAGCTTTGCAGAGAGATGTTGCTGCTGGGTTAAAGCCAAAGTCTTTTTTTTTTTCCTTAATTGTAAAAATGTATATAACACATCTGCCCATTCAATGTTTTCCACGTGTACAATTTGGTGAAACTATTGACAGTAATTATGTTGGGAAACTATCACCAATATCTGGTGCCAAATTTTCCGTCACCATAAACAGAAACTCAACACAAAGCCAAAGTCTTTGATGGGCAACTCACAGACGTCCTGAGAATGAACATGTGGCCCAAAACTCCTTGAGTCATAACATTCGAAATCTCCCGAATCTACCAAGCTTGAATAGGAACACCAATAACGTAATAGGACAAAACTACGGGCAAGTGTGGAAGAAGCCACGTTGGACAGTGTGTGTAATAACCATTCCTTACTCAGAGAAGAAACTTGGACTGAGCAGGGAGACAGCACCCACAGGTGGGCCAGAGCCTCCAGGCCTCCCCATCAGATCCTCTCTTCACCTGGTGGAGGTGTGTGGCTGGGTGGATGAGTAAACAGGGAGCCTCCCTGAGTCAAGAAGCTCACAGAGGAAAGAGGGGACAGGAAGGAATCAATTCACTACTAAACTGGAGTGTGACAAGGGATGCAACAGAGTAACGCACAAGGTGTCAGGCAAGCACGGGGGAGGGACACAGAAGGAGCCCTGGTAGCACAGAGGTTAAGCGCTCAGCTGCTAACCAAAAGGTTGGCAGTTCGAACCCACCAGCGGCTCCGCGGGAGAAAGATGTGGCTTCTGGAAAGATTACAGCCTTGGAAACACTATGGGGCAATTCTACTCTGTCCTCTAGGGTCGCTATGACTTGGAATCAAGTTGACTCAACAGCAACGGGTTTGGTTTTGTTGAATTTACTTGGGATTTACTTCAGCACGTGGGAGGGGAGGTACTGGGGAAGGGTGTCAGGAAAGTCTTCCAAAAGGATGTGAAATCTCAAACAGAGACTGAAGGATGAGTACTTAACAAAGAAAGGCTCCAAATGCAAAACACGGCAACGACGACAACAACAAAAACGCTTGTTGCCGTCGAGTCGATTCCGACTGACGGCGACCCTCTAGGACAGACTAGAACTGGCCCACAGTTTCTAAGGCTGTAATCTTTGCGGAAGCCGACGCCACATCTTCCCCTAGCTGAGCAGCTGGTGGGTTCAAATCACCGACCTTTCAGTTAGCAGCCGAGCGCTTTAACCACTGTGCCACCAGGGTTCCTCAAAACCGTGCAGGGGCCCGTATTTCACTCAGAATAAAGATGAGGTTTTCACTGTGGCCCACGAGGCCCTGGCTGGCCACCATCTCCACAGTCCTGGCCCCAATGTGACCTCATCTGATGCTCCCCTGCCCGCTGACCCCGTGCCAGCCCCACTGCCTCCAGTCACCCTCCTGCTGGAAGCCCGCTATAGAACCCGCTTTGTTTCTTTATGTTGAGGTGTAATCCATCCTGAAGGCTGTGGTCTTTGATCTTCATCAGTAAGTGCTTCAAGTCCTCTTCACTTTCAGCAAGCGAGGTTGTATCATCTGCATAACGCAGGTTGTTAATGAGTCTTCCTCCCATCCTGATGCCGCATTCTTCTTCATATAGTCCAGCTTTTCAGGTTATTTACTGAGCATATAGATTGAGTAAGTCTGGTGAAAGGATACAACCCTAATGCAAACGTTTTCCCGTCTTGCTCCGGAGAAAGGTAAGGCTCAGGTAAGTGTGGTCGGGGCTTGGCCCTCATTTCTCCACTGCCCTCCCCCCGTCCTGCTTCACAGCCAGAAGACAGAGCCCAGCTGTCTCAGTATCTCTGTTAGGGTTCTTTAGAGAAACAGAGCCAGTGACGTATATACACATGCAGTAAAACCCACGAAAGGCTGAACCTGCCTAAGGTGGAAACCTGCCAGAGAAGGAAAACTGAAATATTTTCCACTAAAATGAGCAATAGAAAAGTGGTAAGACAGCATCCTGTCAAAGGTGGAATACTTGTGAGACCCGGAAAACAAGACAGTCCCGTTGAGTTCCAGCTCTCACAGGTTTCACTGTATAGAGAGAAAAAGAGAGAGTGGTTTGTTTCAAGAACCCGCATGTGATTGTTGGGAGCTAACCAAACAAACAAACAAACAAACCAGCGAATGCACTGCCATCAACTTGATTCCGACTCCTAGGGACCCTGTAGGACAGAGTAGAACAGCCCCATAGGGTTCCAAGGCTATAAATCTTTACAGAAGCAGACTGCTACATGTTTCTCCTGTGGAGAGACTGGTGAATTTGAACTTCTAACCTTTCTGTTAGCAGCTGAGCGCTTAACCACTGCTGGGTGGGCTGTTGTTGTTAGGTGCTGTCTAATCAGTTCCAACTCAAAGCAACCCTATGAACTACGAGAGGAAATACTGCCCAGTCCTGCGCTGTCCTCACAATCAAGTTATGTTTGAGCCCATTGTTGTAGCCACTGCGTCAATCCATCATGTCAAGGGTCTTCCTCTTTTTGCTGACCCTCTACTTTACCAAGCATGATGTCCTTCTCCAGATCCCTCCTGATAACATTTCCAAAGTACATGAGACGAAGCCTCCCCATCCTCGCTTCCAAGGAGCACTCTGGCTGTACTTCTTCCATGACAGACTTGCTCACTCTTCTGGCAGTCCATGGTATATTCAATGTTCTTTGCCAACATCATAATTCAAAGGCGTCAGTTCTTCTTTGGTCTTCCTTATTCATTGTCCAGCTTTTGCATGCATATGAGGTGATTGAAAATATCATGGCTTGGGTCAGACACACCTTAGTCCTTAAAATGACATCTTTGCTTTTTAACACTTTAAAGAGATCTTTTGCAGCAGATTTGTCCAACGAAATATGTCATTTGATTTCTTGACTGCTGCTTCCATGGGCATTGATTGTGGATCCAAGCAAAATGAAATCCTTGACAACTTCAATCTTCTCCATCTATCATGATGTTGCTTATTGGTCTAGTTGTGAGGATTTTGGTTTCTTTATGTTGAGGTGTAGTCTATACTGAAGGCAATGGTCTTTGATCTTCATCAGTAAGTGCTTCAGGTCCCCTTCACTTTCAGCAAGCCAGGTTATATCATCTGCATATTGCAGGTTGTTGAGGAGTCTTCCTCCAATGCTGATGCCACATTCTTCTTCATATAGTCCAGCTTCTCAGGTTATTTTCTCAGCATACAGACTGAATAGGCATGGCGAAAGGATGCAGCCCTGACGGACATCTTTCTTGATTTTAAACCATACGGTATCCCCTTGCTCTGTTTGAACAACTGCCTCTTGGTCTATGTACAGGCTCCTCATGAGCACAATTAAGTGCTCCGGAATTCTCATTCTTCACAATATTATATCCATAATTTGTTATGATCCTTACAGTTGAATGCCTTTTCATAGTCAGTAAAACACAGGTAAACATCTTTCTGGTATTATCTGCTTTCAGCCAAGATCCATCTGACATCAACAATGATATCCCTTGTTCTATGTCCTCTTCTGAATCTGGCTTGAATTTCTCACAGTTCCCTGTTGATGTACTGCTGCAGCCGCTTTTGTATGATCTTCAGCAAAATTTTACTTGCATGTGATATTAACGATATTGCTCAATAATTTCCACATTCTGTTGGTGGATCACCTTTCTTTGGAACGGGCACAAATATGGGTGTCTTCCAGTTGGTTGACCAGATAGCTGTCTGTCTTAGTCATCTAGTGCTGCTGTAACGAAGTACCACAAGTGGATGGATTTAACAAAGAAAATTTATTTCCTCGCAGTAAAGTAGGCTAAAAGTCCAAATTCAGGGCATCAGCTCCAGGGGAAGGCTTTCTCTGCTGATCTTCTCATCAATCTTCCCCCAGACTAGGACCTTCTCCTCGCAGGGACCCTGGATCCAAAGGTCACTCTCTGCTCCTGGCACTGCTTTCTTGGTGGTATGAGGTCCACCTTCTCTGCTAGCTTCCCTTTCTTTTTTATCTCTTGAGAGATAAAATGTAGGGCAGGCCACATCCCAGGGGAAACTCCCTCTACATTGGATCATGGATGTGACCTTAGTAAAGGTGTTACAATCCCACCCTAATCTTCTCTAACATAAAATTACAATCACAAAATGGAGGACAACCACGCAATACTCGGAATCATGGCCCATCCAAATTGATACACACATTTTTGGGGAGGCATACTTCAATCCATGACATTGTCTTCCAAATTTTTTGGCATAGATGAGTGAGCACTTCCAGTGTTGCATCCATTTGTTGAAACATCTCAGTTGGTATTCCACCAATTCCTGGAGACTTGTTTTTCACCAATGCCTTCAGTGCAGCTTGGACTTCTTTCTTCAATACCATTGGTTCTTGATCATATGCTACCTCCTTAAGTGGTTGACTGTTGACCAATTCTTTTTGGTACAGTGACTCTGTGCTTTTCTTCCATCTGCTTTTGTTGCTTCCTGCATCATTCAATATTTTGCCCATAGAATCCTTCAAAATTGCAACTCAAGGCTTGAATTTTGTCTTCAGTTCTTTTAGCTTGAGAAATGCCGAGTGCATTCATCCATTTTGGTTTTCTAACTCCGTTTGTTTGCACATTTCGTTATATTTTACTTTGTCTTCTCAAGCTACCCTTTGAAATCTTCTGTTCAGCTCTTTTACTTCATCATTTCTTCCATTTGCTTTAGCTACTCTACTTTCAAGAGCAAGTTTCAGCGTCTCTTCTGACATCCATTTTGGGGGGTTGGCAAGTCCAAAATTTATAGATCAGACAACAGATTGGAGAGTCCTGCAGGCTTGTGACCCAAGAGAGGTGAGAGTTCTGCCAAAGTATCTATTCATATTCTGGAGGCAGAGCACACCCTAGGGAAACTTCCTTTTCAACCAATTAATTGATTATATTACATTAGATCACAATATGGAAGGTGATCTGCTTTGCTTAAGGCTAACTGAATTAATCACATGTATCTACTCCATAATGTCAAATAAACCAAATAAACCAAACCACTGGGAACCATAGCCTAACAAAGCTGACACAAAATTAACCATCACACCCAGCAAAGCCCAGGCCCACTCCATGTCAGTCTCAGGCCCACCTCTAACCACTCACTGTGGCCTAGGAAAAGAATTCAGTACTGGCTCAGACTACTTAAGACCTACCTCTGGCGCTACTGCTGCAAATACAGAGACCTGGGTAGAGACAGAAACACAGTTCAGAGTCCTGAGGAGAAGGAGAGGGAAATGTAAGCTGAGTAAGTTCCGAGCCCAGGTGCACTGCAGGTTAGCCCGTTGGTGACCTACATCCCGATGGGTCCTTGAGATGGTTAAAATTGTATGTTAACTTGGCTGGACCATGGTTGTCAGTGGTTTGGCAGGCGTATGATGTGGTAATCACTTCAGTGATGAAATTTGATATAATGCGATCACCCCCATGATGGGATCTGCTGTGAGTAGCCAATCAGTTGAAAGGGAGTTTCCTTGGGCATGTGGCCTTCATCAAATATAAGTGGACATTCTAGCAAGGCTTGTGGGCTTTTGCCCATTCTGGATCCTGCAGCTGGCTCCTGTTCATCTGACCTTCAGTTCTTGGGACTTGAGCTAGCAGCTTACCTGTGTCTTGCCGGCTGATCTTGGGATTTATCGATCTTCGAAGCCTGTGAGCAAGAACCCTGCTCTCTGACCTGCCAATCTTGGGTTTGTCATCCCCTGCGGGTACATGAATCAGGAGACGCCTCTATCCTGACCCACAGACTTGGGACGTTCCAGCCTCTACAATCGAGTGAGCCATTTCCTTGATATAAGTCTCTCTATATACATAAACTTACACACGTTACTTGTTTTGCTTCTCTAGAGAGCCCAGCCTAAAACAGTCCTATTCCACACCTCCACCTTCACAGATGACCACACCTGCCTGAGATGCCCTTCCCCCAACAGGGAGCCAGCTGAGGGCTCATCCTGACTGAGTCTGACTGACTCATCCGGCATGTCTGGGTGCTGTGATGTCCCTCTGTTGGGCCAGATGTGGCTGCTGGGGGCCACATGCCCAAGACAGACTTATCCACTGTATCTGTTTCTTAGAGCTGTCATAACAAAGGACCACAAACTAGGTGGCTTAAAACAACAGGAATTTATTCTCTCACAGTTTCAGAGGCCAGAAGTCCAAAATCAAGCCATTGGCAGTGTTGGTTCCTTCAGAAGGCTCTGAGTGAAAAGCCATTCCATGCTGCTCTCCTAGCTTCTGGTGGTTGCCAGCAATCCCTGGTGTTCCTTGGTTTGTAGATGCATCGCTGAAATCTCTGCCTCTGTCTTCACATGGCTTTCTTCCCTGCATGTCTCTGTCTCTGTGTCCAAATTTCCCTCTTCCTATAAGGACACCAGTCATATTGGATTTAGGGCCTACCCTACTCTAGTATGACCTCATCTTAACTTGATGACATCTTCAACCTTATTTCCAAATATGGTCAGATTCTGAGGTTCCAGGGAGATGAATTTGGAGACACTATTCAAGCCAGTACTTCTACTTAACATAAAAACTCCTACTTTGAAGAGGGGAGGTGGAGCCCTGGTAGCACAGTGGTTAAGCATCTGGCTGCTAACCAAAAGGTTGGCAGTTCAATCTACCAGCTGCTCCTAGGAAACCGTATGGGACAGTTCTACTCTATCCTTAGGGTCGCTATAAGTCGGAATCGACTCAGTGGCAATGGGTTGAAGAGGGGAAAGGGAATCAACACCCAGTACAATGTGACCCACAGCACATACCACATACTGCAAGGCAGGAGGAGAGAGAGAAGATGCCTTTCCTGCTTTCGCAGTTAGCCTCCGCCAATCTGGTCTCTGTGAGGAATTAGTTTCTCCTTTGTCCTCCGCCGCCACTTCTGAGCTGAGACATGGGAGGATATCTTTTCTGGAAGTTGCAGTACTTTAACACTCAATTCCTGGTTGGGCCCTGGGGGTTACCCAAGGGTGTTGAGATGTTGTCACCAACCTTGGGATTTCTTTAGCTATACAGCTACCTTAGAATCTTAGTAAGCTTCAGCCAATTTGCTTCTGATCAATCCTGAGTGCTAGGAACCAAATCCAAAGACCTCATCTAGTCATAGAATTTAAACTAGAAATCTCTGTCTCCTAGCAATAGGGCATGTTACTCTGCCTAAACCTCCCATCCATCCTTAGTTTAATGGTCTCTGCCTGAAGGACATTGGGAGCAGTAGCCTCGGGGGGTGAGAAGCCAATTACTTACATGCCTCTTGCTGCAGACTAATCCCAGCTGCATGTCCTCTTTGTAAGGGAGAGTCTGTGTCTGGGGAGGTGCCCAAGAGAGGCCTACGGCAGGGCTGGGCTGGGGATCATCTTAGCTTGTGCCCCAGGATTTTCTTCTGCTAAGTCTCCTACCTCCTCTGTACTTGTATTCTTGCTAACCTTTCCTTATTGTAGAGAAAAACTTGAATGCTGTTTCAAGTTGAAACAGAGAGGTTTGTTAAGGGTTTAAAACAATTGCAATTGAGGAACTATGTATCCCATTGAAAACGGAACTAGGTAGTCCCAGACAGTTTGGTTATACAAGTATTCTTATGGGATAAAAAGAGGAACCAAACCATAGGGAGGGCAATTACAGGAAAATCAATGAACGCTGTAATAATCACGCTCTGATTGGTTACTGATTGTTAATAGTATAGTTAGTGATTACAGAGAGTTTCACAGGATGCTTAGATGGTGGTCACAAGATGCTTACATGTATTTTCCTTGTCTATCTTGCAAAAATGTCTGGTAGGCAACAGCACCCAGACAGCATACTTACTGAGTACATTTATTTCAAGGGGTGCAGATGGTCACTTTGTTAAGTATGCATATGCTTAAGGCGTATGGTTTCATACCTTGGTTTTGACCACCTAGGAAAAATGTGTTTTTCTCAAAAAACATTGCTGTTGGTCTAGAAATCCAGATTAAAATTAGATAGTATGGTCAGCATATTATACCTCTGCCTCACTGACTGCACCGAAAGTTGCCTTTTCCTGAGACACCATTGGGGTAAAGCATTTGCTTTTTAATGCTGGCAAGCACCAGATTATTGGGTTTTCATGCATCATAGATTAGGTAAGCTGTATTTTCTGCCTTCTCCACTGTTGGATGGGCCAGATTCTGGCTTAAGTTGTCTCCCATAGGAACTCCATGAGTGAGCCAACACTCAAACTTGTGGATCGTGAAGCTCTCCTTCCAAGTTTCATGGTGCTGCAGTCTCATTAAGCACTTAGGCTGTGCCCAGGAGGCGACGGCTTACGTTTATATTAGCTTCCTGTGGCTGCTGCAACAATTACCATAATACAAAAACAAAAATACTTAGTGGCTTCAAACAACACAGATTTACTCTTTTACAGCTGGAGTCAGAAGTCTGAAATGTGTCTCAGTGGATTAAAATCAAGGTGTCAGTAGAACAGCATTCCTTCTTGAGGCTCTAGGGAAGAATCCATTTCCTTGCCTTCCACCTTCTAGAGACCACCTGCATTCCTTGGTCTGTGGCACCTTCCCCCAATTTCAAAGTGCATCACTCTAACCTCTGCTTCCACGGTCACGTTGCCTCCTTCTCTCACTCTGGCCCCTCCTAGGTCTGTCTTTAAACCCATATGAATAATTGGGCCCATCCAGATAATTCGGGGTAATCTCCCCATTGCAGGGTCTTAAATCAATCACATCTGCAAAATCCCTTTTGCCATCAAAGAAACCAAACCAAACCCTTGCCTTCAAGTTGACTCCAACTCATAGCAACCCTGTAAGATAGAGTAGAATTGCCCCATAGGGTTTCCAAAGAGCGGCTAGTGGATTCAAACTGCCGACATTTTGGTTAGCAGCCAAGTTCTTAACCACTGCACCACCAGGGCTATAAGGTGACATATTCACAGGTTCCAGGGATTAGAACGTGGACATCTTTAACAAAAACCAAACCCATTGCCATTGAGTTGATTCTGACTCATAGTAACCCTATAGGACAGAGTGGTTAGCAGCTGAACGCTTAACTAGTGAGCCACCAGGGCTCCTGGACATCTTTAGGGGCCATTATTCAGCTGACCATGATAATTTATGACCATATAGCAAAAGTCTCCAATTTCTAACCATGACAGGGGTCCTCCCCACTGTCTTCTTCCCTAACTCAATTAATCTTTATTTTAGGATCTGTATCAAGTAACATCACCATTTCTGGTACTTCATTCTGTATGAGTTAGGATGTTGTTGGCTGCAAGGAAGACAAAACCCACTCAGACCGGCTTACCCTATAAAGACAGCTTGTTCATTTTTGTAATTGAAAAAGGCCAGAGGTAGTTCAGAGTTTGGAAAAGGGCTGATACAGCAACTTGTCTAAGACCCTATCGGCTCCCTCTCTCTC
>NW_004444005.1:8942459-8971777 GCF_000243295.1 Trichechus manatus latirostris | reverse complement strand
GTTTCTCATTAAACAATTAATACACATTATTTTGTGACATTGGTTGCCAACCCCATGACATGTCAACACTCTCCCCTTCTCGACCTTGGGTTCCCCATTACCAACTTTCCTGCCTCCTCCTGTCTTCTTGTCCTTGCCCCTGAGTTGGTATGCCCATTTACTTTCATTTCATTTTATGGGCTTGTCTAATCTTTGTCTGAAGGGTGAACCTCAGGAATGACTTTAGTACTGAGTTAAAAGTTTGTCCAGGGGCCATACTCTCAGGGGTTCTCCAGTCTCTAACACCAGTAAGTCAGGTCTTTTATTGTGAGTCAGAATTTTGTTCCACGTTTTTCTCCAACTCTGTCAGGGACCTTCTATGGTGATCCCCGTCAGAGCAGTTGGTGGTGGTAGCCTGGCACCATCTAGTTGTGCTTTGCTCAGTCTTGTGGAAGCTGTGGTAGTTGTGGTCTGCTAGTCCTTTGGACTAATCTTTCCCTTGTGTCTTTGGTTTTCTTCATTCTCCCTTGCTCCAGAAGGGGTGGGACCAGTGGAGTATCTTAGATGGCCATTCACAAGCTTTTAAGACCACAGATTGTACTCAAGAAAGTAAGATATAGAACATATTCTTTATAAACTATGTTATGCCAGTTGAGCTAGATGGCCCCCAAGACCATGGTCCCCAGCCCTCAGCCCAGTAATTCGATCCCTCAGGGAGTTTGGATGTGCTATGGAGCTTCTATGACTTTGCCTTGTACAAACTGTGCTGGCTTCCCCATTACTGTGTACTGTCTTACCCTTCACCAAAGTTACCATTTTTCTATTGTCTAGTTAATGTTTTTCCCTCCCACCCCTCTCCTCCCTGTTGTTGTTGTTAGGTGCCTTCAAATTGGCTCCAACTCATAGCAACCCTATAGGACAGAGTAGAACTGCCCCATAGGGTTTCCAAGGAGCTGCCAGTGGATTTGAACTGCTGACCTTTTGGTAAGCACTGAGCTCTTAACCACTAGTAACCATCAAAGATTGTTTCTTTCTGTGTGTAAACCTTTCCATGAGTTTTAATAATAGTGGTCTCATACAATATTTGTCCTTTTGTAATTGACTTATTTCACTTAGCCTAATGCCCTCCAGATTCATCCATATAGTGAGATGCTTCACAGATTCATCATTGTTCTTTATCGTTGCATAGTACTCCATTGTGGTATGTACCATAGTTTATTCATCCATTCATCTGTTGATGGGCACTTAGGTTGTTTCCATCTTTTTGGTATTGTGAATAATGCTGCAAGGAACATGAGTGTGCATATGTCTACTCGTGTGACAGCTCTTATTTCTCTAGGATATATTCCTAGGAGTGAGATTGTTAGATCATATGGTATTTCTATTTCAAGCTTTTTAAGGAGGCACCATTTCATTTTCCAAAATGATTGTACCATTTTGCATTCCCATCAGCAATGCATAAGAGTTCCAACCTCCCTGCAGCCTCTCCAACATTTGTTATTTTCTGTTTTTTTGATTCATGATGGTAATGTCGGGGTAAGATGGTATCTCATTGTGGTTTTGGTTTGCATTTCTCTAATGGCAAGTGATCTCGAGCATTTCCTCACGTGTCTGTTAGCTGCTTGAATGTCTTCTTTGGTGAAGTGTCTGTTCATATCCTTTGCCCACTTTTTATTTTGGACCGTTTTTTTGTCGTGGAGGTGTTGGATTTTCCTATAGATTTTAGAGATTAGAGCTTTGTCGGATTTGTCATAGCTGAAAGTTTTTTCCCAGTCTATATGTTTTCCTGTTACTCTTTTGATGAAGTCTTTTGATGAGCATAAGTGTTTAATTTTTAGAAGATCCCAGTTTTCTAGCTGGTTTTTGGATATTGTTAGTTATGGTTTGTGTGCTATTTATGCTGTTCATTAGGGCCTCTAGGGTTGACCCTATTTTTTCTTCTATGATCTTTATTATTTTTGGCTTTATATTTAGGCCTTTGATCCATCTCGAATTAGTTTTTATGTATGGTGTGAGGTATGGGTCCTGTTTCATTTTTTACAGAGGGACATCCAGTTTTGCTAGCACCATTTGTTAAATAGACTGTCTCTTCCCCATTTAATGGACTTTGGGCCTTTGTCGAAGATCAGGTGATCATAGGTGGATGGATTTACATCTGGGTTATTGATTCTGTTCCATTGGTCAATGTGTCTGTCGTTGTACAGGTACCAGGCTGTTTTGACTACCATAGCTATATAGTAGGTTCTAAGATCAGGTAGTGCGAGTCTTCTTACTTTTTTCTTTTTCTTCAGTAGTGCTTTACTTATCCGGGACCTCTTTCATTTCCATATAAAGTTAATGATTAGTTTTTCTATCTCATTAAAGAATGCTATTGGTATTTGGATCGGGATTGCATTGTATTTGTACATTGCTTTGGGTAGAAATGACATTTTCACAACGTTGAGTCTACCTATCCGAGAGCATGATACGTTTTTCCATTTACGTAGGTCTCGTTTGGTTCCTTGCAGTAGTGTTTCGTAGTTTTCTTTGTATAGGTCTTTTACGTCCCTTCGTAGATTTATTCCTAAGTATTTTATTTTTTAGGGGCTTTTATAAATGGTATTGCTTTCCTGATTTCCTTACTGGTGTAAGCTCTTCTCTGAACGTTTGGTAGAATTCTCCAGTGAAGCCGTCTGGGGAGGGTTTTTTTGTTGTTGTTGTTGCAGTTTTTCTTTTTAATTACCTTTTCAATCTCTTCTCTTGTTATGGGTCTGTTCAGATTTTCAACCTCAGTGTGTAATAGTTTAGGTAGGTAGTGTATTTCTAGAAATTTGTCCATTTCCTTTAGGTTTTCAAATTTGTTGGAGTATAGTTTTTACGTTATGATCCTTTTTATTTCAGTTGGGTCTGTTGTAACGTTCCCCATTTCATTTCTTATTTGGGTTATTTTCTTCCTCTCTTATTTTTCTTTTGTCAGTTTGGCCAATGGTTTGTCGGTTTTTGTTGATCCTTTCAAAATACCAACTTTTGGTTTTGTTGATTCTTTCTATTGTTTGTCTATTCTCTATTTCATTTATTTCTGCTCTGATCTTTATTATTTCCTTTCTTCTCACGGCTATGGGCTTCTTTGGCTCTTCTCTATTTGTTTGAGGTGTATAGCTTATGTTTTGATTTTGGCCCTTTCTTTTTGGATGTGTGCATTTATTGCTGTAAATTGACCTTTCAGCACAGACTTTTCTGCGTCCCAGAGGTTTTGGTATGATGTGTTTTCATTCTCATTTGATTCCAGGAATTTTTTTATTCCATGTTTGATTTCTTCTATTACCTATTCATTTTTAAGCAAGGTGTTATTCACTTTCCATGTATTTGATTTTTTTCCCTTGCTCTTCCTTTTATTAATTTCTACCTTGATGGCATTGTGGTCAGAGAAGATACTTTGTATTACCTCAGTGTTTTAGATCTTGTTGAGGATTGCTCTGTGGCCTAAGATGTGGTCTATTCTGGAGAACTTTCCATGTGCTTTGGAAAAGAATGTGTACTTTGCTGCTGTTGGATGGAGTGTTCTATATATGTGTAGGAGGTCAAGTTGGTTGATTGTGGTCTTTAAATCTTCTGTATCTTTGTTGAGTTTCTTTCTAGATGTTCTGTCTTTTACCAAGAGTGGTGTGTTGAAGTCTCCTACTATTATTGTGGAACTGTCAATTTCTCTTTTCAGTGCTGTTAGAGTTTGTTTTATGCATTTTGGAGCCCTGTCATTGGGTGCATAGATATTTATTATGGTTACTTCCTCATGCTGGATTGTCCCTTTAATCATTATATAATGTCATTCCTTGTCTTTTATGGTGGATTTTGTTTTAAAGTCTTTTTTATCTGAGATTAGTATTGCAACTTCTGCTCTTTTTTGGTTGCTATTTGCTTGATATATTTTTCCCATCATTTGATTTTTAATATAGTTATGTCTTTGTTTCTAAGGTGTGTCTCTTGTAGACAACTTATTGATGGGTCCTTTTCTTTACTCATTCTGTCACTCTCTGTCTCTTTATGGTTGCATTTAAGTCATTTACATTTAGCGTGATTATTGATGGGTGTGAGTTTATTGCTGTCATTTTGTTGTTGTTTTTTTTTTTTTGGTGCTGATGTTTTCTTTGTTCCTCTTACTCTCCTCTGCTGAATTCCTTTTGTTTGTGGATTTTTCCCCCATTTCTTTTGTTTTTGTAGATTTTGTGTTTACTGAGAGTTTACATTTTTCTTCTTTATTTTGATGAGTAGGTTTGTTACCTTTCTTTGTGGTTACCTTGAAATTTACCCCTATCTCCCTAGGTTTAAACCAGTCTTTTTTTACTTGATAACACCTTGACTTCCTCTCCATTTGAAAGTTGTATACCTACACCATTTATTCCCTCTTTTATTGTTCTGATGTTGTTGTCAGTTACAGATTGACCTCTCTGGTTCACTGTTGTAAATTTTTTAGTTTTGTTTTATCCTTGAGAGTTCATTATCTAGGTTGGTATCTTGCTGATACTGTTTTATGTCCTAGATTCAGGTTGTTGTCTGATGTTGTTGGTTCTCTAATCAAAGGAGTCCCTTTAATAATTCTCATAGTTTGGTTTGGTTTTGACATATTCCCTTAATTTCTGTTTATCTGGAAATGTTCTAATTTTGCCATTTTATTTGAGTGAGAGTTTTGCAGGATATATTATTCTTGGTTGGCAGTTTTTTTCTGTCAAGATTTTATGTATGTCATTCCATTTCCTTCTTGCCTGCATGGTTTCTGCTGAATAATCAGAGTTTAGTCTTATTGTTTCCCCTTTGTATGTGACTTTTTGTTTTTCTTGACTTGCTGTCAAGATTCTTTCTTCGTCTTTGGTTTTAGCGCATGTGATTATGATATGTTTTGGTGACTTTATTTTGAGGTCTGTCCTGTATGGGGTCCATTGAGCTTGTTGGATAGTTGGCTTTTCATCTTTCATGATATTAGGGAAGTTTTCTGTCAGCAAATCTTCAAAGATTCTCTTTGTGTTTTGGGATAGTGGCGAGCTGATGTCTCTCTCACCAGGTGGCATGGCACAGCCTGTCAGGAAGGGGCGAAGGCAGTACAGAGGCTAGGTGGGAGGCAGAAGCAAAAGGGAGAAGGGGAAAGATAAAGAAAAGTTAAAAGTATGGCACTAAGGGAGCTTAGGCCTCCTCTCTTTTTGACTCTTTCCTCTGTTCCAGTAACAGTGCCCCTTGAGGTCACAGGATGCCTCTGATTGGGCCCACTTGGATCATCTGCTACCAGTCATTCTGAACCAGTCATTGTGGTCAGAAAAATGCCCCCTTGTAGCTGGCACTGGAAATCTGTCTTAGTTATCTAGTGTTGCTATAACTGAAATACCACAAGTGAGTGGCTTTAACAAACAGAAATTTATTTTGTCACAGTTTAGGAGGCTAGAAGTCCAAATTCAGGGAGCTGGTTCTAGGGGAAGTTTTTCTCTGTTGGCTCTGGGGGAAAGTCCTTGTCTCTTTTCATCTTCTTTGGTTCCTTGGAGATCTTCATATGGCATCTCTCTTCCCTCGACTGTGCTTCCCTGCTCAATCTGCTCTTTTATATCTCAAAAGAGATTGACCCAAGATACACCCTACACTAATCCTGCCTTATTAACATAACAAAGAAAATCCATTCCCAAATGGGATTATAACTACAGGTATATCCTGTCGCCCTTGAGTCAATTCTAACTCACAGTGACCATTTAGGACAGAGTAGAACTGCCTGATAGGGTTTCCAAGGAGTGGGTGGTAGATTTGAACTGCTGAACTTTTGGTTAGTAGCCGAACACTTAACCACTGTGCCAACACAGGTATAGGGGCTAGGATTTATAACACATATTTTGGGGGGACACAATTCAATTGAAAACAGAGTCAATCCTTCCAAATGTTGTGGTGGCTACCACAATGAGGGATGGGTGGAATGGATTCTGGGAAGTAACCCCAAGATTCACTACAACCCCGAAGGTAGGAACCATATGGAAAAAAACTGATAGATTTGACAACAAAAATGTGAATTTATTTGTCAAAATGTTTGAAAAACTGGGTAAAACATATGCACCATGTCTGGCAAATCTGTCTTGGAAGAAGTACAACCAGAATGCTCCTTAGAAGCAAGGATGGTGAGACTACGTCTCACATACTTTGGACTTGTTACCAGGAGGGACCAGTCCCCAGAGAAGGACAGCATACTTGGTAAAGTAGGGGGTCAGTGAAAAAGAGGAAGACCCTCAGTGAGATGGATTGACACAGTGGCTGCAACAATGGGCTCTAGCATAACAATGATTATGAGGATGGTGCAGGACTAGGCAGTGTTTCGTTCTGTTGTAGATAGGATCGCTACGAGTTGGAAGCAACTCGACAGCACCTAACAACAACATGTCTGGCAAAAGATGAATATATACAAATCTTATAAATATGGACACAAAAGACACCAATAGAAAAATATCTGATTTCAAAAATTATACGTACCTTTAAAAGTTAAAGTAAATAGATCAAAGGACATGTTCAAAAAAGAAATAGAAATGATAAGTAAGCAGATGAAAAAAGTGGGACTTTATTAATAATTTTGAAAAAGGCAAACTAAATGAAATACCATTCATCTATCCAACAGGCAAAGATAAAGAAATATGATGTTGGTGAGGACACAGATGTGGGTTGGGAAATGGACATGCTATGCTGTGGGTTGTAATGTAAATTGGTACGACATTTGAAACATGCAATTGGACGAGATGAAGCAAAAGCTTTATGAATATGCATACTCTTTGACCTTCCAATTTGTCTCCTAGGAGTGTGTCCTAAGGAAGTAACTGGATGTATGAACAAAGATACGTGCCCAAGAGTGCTCTCTCTAACATGACTGAAAACAGTAAAAAGGCGAGAACCATCGAAAAGTTCAACTGTAAAGACAATGAGCTAAATGAATTATGAGACGACTGCTGTGGTACGGGAGAATGTGAGCACTGACAGTAATGACATCCATCTGCACTTTTGACAAAGAAAGCTGTTTATAGTGTATTGTTTAAGTGGAAAAGGCAGGTTCTTTTTTTTTAGAAAAAGTTTTACCTATGGACCTAGAAAAAAATTCTAGAAGGCATTATATTCGTTAGGATGCTTTCAGATGAGGAAAATGTTACTCAAGCTGGTTGAAACGATAAAAAGGATTTATTGGTTCAGTAACTGAATATCCAGGTGTAATGAAGACTTTTAACATTGTTCTATCCAGGCCGCAGATCCATTTCTCTGCAGTTTTTCTTTTTAATTGAGGTGAAATTCATGTACCAGAAAACGATTAAACAATTTAGTGGCATTTAGAACATGAACAGTGTTGTGCAACCACCACCTCTGTCTTCTTCTAAAACATTTTCTTCAACCCCAAAGGAGACCCTGTACCCATCAGCAGTTGCTTCCCATCCTACCCCCCACCCAAGCCCCTGGCAACCACCAATCTGCTTTCTGTCTCTATGGATTTACTTGTTCTGGACATTTCATCTAAATTCTTGTTGTTAGGTGCTGTACAGTGGTTCCAACTCCTGGAGACCCTATGGACAACAAAAGGAAACACTGCCCGGTCCTGCGCTATCCTCACAATCATTGTTATTTTTGAGTCCATTGTTGCAGCCACTGTGTCAATCCATCTGGAGGGTCTTCCCCTCTTTCACTGACCCTCTGCTTTACCAAGCATGATGTCCTTCTGTGGGGACTGGTCCCTCCTGATAACATGTCCAAAGTATTTGAGCCAAAGTCTTGCCATCCTCACTTCTAAGGAGCATCCTGGCTGTACTTCTTCCAAGACAGACTTGTTCATTCTTCTGGCAGTCCATGGTACATTCACCAACACCATAGTCCAAAGGCATCCATTCTTCTTTGGTTTTCTTTACTCATTGTCCAGCTTTCACATGCATATGAGACGATTGAAAATACCATGGGTTGGGTCAGGCACACTTTAGTCATTAAAGTGATATCTTTGTTTATTAAAACACTTTAAAGAGGTCTTTTGCAGCAGATTTGCCCAATGCAATACGTACTTTGATATAAATGGGATCATGCAAATCATATAATATATAATCTCTTGTGTCTAGCTTCTTTCACTCAGCATGTTTTCAAGGTTCATCCATGTTGTAGCATGTATCAGGACTTCATTCATTTTTATTACTGAATAATATTCCGTTATATTGAATACACCATGGACTACCAAAAGAATGAACAAATCTGTCTTGGAAGAAGTACAGCCAGTATGCTCCTTAGAAGCGAGGATGGGGAGACTTGGTCTTACGTACTTGGGACATATTACCAAGAGGGACCAGTCCCTGGAGAAGGACATCATGCTTGGTAGAGTAGAGGGTCAGCGAAAAAGAGTAAGATCCTCAGTAAGATACTTTGACACAGTGGCTGCAACAATGGACTCAAGCACAACAACTATTTCGAGAATGGTGCAGGACTGGGCAGTGTTTTGTTCTGTTGTACATGGGGTTGCTATGAGTCGGAACTGACTCGATGGCACTTAACAACAGCAATATTCCAGTGTATGGATATACTGCAGTTTGTTTATGCGTTCATTCATTGATGGACATTAGGACTGCTTCCACCTTGTGATTATTGCAAATAGTGCTGCTTCTCTGCAGTTTTCTTAGTTTTGTGTGTAGAGGCTTTGTATTCAGGCTGGCTTCCTTCCCCCAGAGTCCCAAGAAGGCTTCTCTCACACTTTCCCTCAGACTCACAAGATGGCTGCCAGCCACAACCTGGGTTACAGTCTTCCTTGTCCACAGCTGGAGGAGTGAGAGTTTTGCTTCCCACAATCCTTTAACAAAACTCTGAGCTTCACTCCAGTGGGCCATCCCTGAACCAATCAGTCACCGTGGCCAGGACAGCCCTGCGCTGATTAGTTTAGGCTTACATTACTTGCCATCCCTAAAACAATCACTTTGTAAAGGGGATGGCATTACTCTGATTGGCTTAGACCAGTCAGGTCCCACCCCTGGAGCAGGCGGTAGGCCAGTCCCTCTCAAACCCCCATGATCACTACAAAATGGGGCATGGGTGGCTGGGTGACCTTTACAATGCCCACCACAGGAAGGACTCACAGTGGTTGCCTCTGGGTGATAGGATTACAGGAAATTATTTGTTTGGGTATATTTGGTATATTAAGAAACTCAGAAATATCTTAGAAGAGGCATCTTTCATTTGAATTACTTGACTCATTTTACTGCAATAAAATTCCCTCCTAATTCCAACCATATCTTTTATGTCCTTCAGTAAAGTTTTATGGTTTCTTCAAATGGGTTTTCCCGTTTCTTGTTCGCTTTCTTCCTAGGTGTTTTCTGTAAGTGGGCCTTGTTTCAGCTCCCAGCCCCCATGAGCCAGTCTCTTGTAAGTTTTGATCGTTTGTCATGTATTTTTTTTAACTCAGAAAAAAAGGTTAAAATCTTTTTAAGGTAAAGAAAAGTAAGACGGCTAAGATCATGGATATAAAGGGTATGCCTGGTAAATTAAAGAGCATGAATTACTGGCAGGTTTTCTGGGACTGTTAACCAAAATGTGGAGCCCTGGTGGTGCAGTGGTAAGAGTTCAGCTGTTAAACAAAAAGTACGCAGTTCAAATCCACAAGTTGCTCCTTGGAAGCCCTATGGGGCAGTTCTACTCTGTCATATAGCATTGCTGAGTCTGAATCCACTTGACGGCTGTGAGTTTGGTTCTTCTTTTTAGGGATGAGAGTGACATGAGCAACGATGTGACTTAGGACAGGCCCCTGGTGGCACCAAGTCTCTGTGAAACTGCCCTTCCTCCTCGGACTCTTGTTGCTGTGCTCAGTCTCGCTGTTACCTGCCGTGTTCTTCCCTGGCCCTACACCCTGCCACAGCTATCTGGGTGAGAATCTGGTCCAGGAGTCCCCCTGCCCCACTTAGGATGGCCTTGGGATGAGACTGGCATGCAGCCCCTTCCCCCCAGTGGAAGTTGTATGCCCTCAGTCTGTTTGTGGGGAGGGGGAGAGAACCCAGCTACGTGAAACAGACGGTGGGGAAAAGACAGAGTGAGGATTGCTCTCAAGGTCCTGGATCCAGTTGTTCCTGAGCCTCAGCTACACCTCACTCTTCTACGCTGCGCGGAAGTTCTAGCTCCCACAGCAGCTGCCCTGGGAGCAGTGATGCTCCAGGAGGGACGAAGAGCAGCTGGTTCTGGTCGCCTCAGAGGAGATCAGCGATGCAATCAGGATCACGTTGTTAGCTGCCAACAAGTCGGCCCCCGACTCATGGCCAGCCCGTGCACAATGGGATGAAATACTGCCTGGTCCTGTGCCATCCCCATGATCCGATGAGACTGTTGTGATCCATAAGTTTTCACTGGCTGGTTTTTGGAAGGAGATCACCAGGCCTTTCTTTCTAGTCTGCCTTAGTCTGGAAGCTCCAGTGAAACCTATTCAGTGTCATTTAGCCTCCAAGGACGGATGGGAATACATAGGATTCACCACACAAGCCAGTAGTGACAGATGGTTCATCAGTGTGGGGAAGAAATGATTCAAACTTCCCTTTATACTTGTCTCTCAGCTAAAGAAGAAAATAAATGACATCTTTATTGTTGCTGTTATGTGCCATTGAGTTGGTTATGACTCACAGTGACCCTAAGAGTTGGAACCAACTCAATGGCATCTAACAACAGCAACGATGTACAACAGAACAAAACACTGCCCATTCCTGCTCCACCCTCACAATAGTTGCTATGTTCAAGCCCATTGTTGCAGCCACTGGTCAATCCATCTTGTTGAGGGTCTTCCACTTTTTCAGTGACCCTCTACCAAGCATGATGTCCTTCTCCAGGGACTGGTCCCTCCTGAAAACATGTCCAAAGTACGTGAGACCAAGTCTCGCCATCCACGCTTCTAAGGAGCATTCTAGCTGTACTTCTTCCAAGACAGATTTGTTCATTCTTCTGGAAGTCGATGGTATATTATTCAATATTCTTCACCAACACCACTATTCAAAGGCCTCAATTCTTCTTTGGTCTTTCTTATTCATTGTCCAGTTTTCGCATTTATATGAGGCAATTGAAAATACTTTGACTTGGATCAGGTGCACCTTAGTCCTCAAAGAGATAACTTTGCTTTTTACCTCTTTAAAGAGATCTTTTGCAGCAGATTTATCCAATGCAACACATCATTTGATTTCTTGACTGCTGCTTCCATGGGCATTGATTGTGGATCCAAGTAAAATGAAATCCTTGACAACTTCAATCTTTTTTCCATTTATCATGATGTTGCTTACTGGTCCAGTTGTGAGGATTTTTGTTTTCTTTATGTTGAGGTGTAATCCATACTGAAGACTGTACTTTTTGATCATCATCAGTAATGGCTTCAAGTCGTCTTCACTTTCAGTGAGCAAGGTTGTGTCATCTGCATATCACAGGTTGTTAATGAGTCTTCCTCCAATCCTGATACCCCTTTCTTCTTCGTACAGTCCAGCTTCTCAGCTCATTTGCTCAGCATACAGATTGAATAAGTATGGTGAAAAGATAACAACCCTGATGCACACTTCCTGATTTTAAACCACACAGTATTCCCTCTGTTCTATGTACAAGTTCCACGTGAGCACAATTATGTGTTCTGAGATTCCCATTCTTCACAATGTTATCCATAATTTGTTATGATCCACACAGTCAAATGCCTTTGCCTAGTCAATAAAACACAGGTAAACATCTTTCTGTTATTCTCTGCTTTCAGCCAGGATCCATCTGACATGAGCAATGATATCCCTCCCTCCACATCCTCTTCTGAATCGGGCCTGAATTTCTGGCAGTTCCTTGTCAATGTACCACTGAAACCATTTTTGGATGATCTTCAGCAAAATTTTACTTTTGTGTGATATTAATGATATGTTAGTTTGATAATTTTCACATTTGGTTGGATCACCTTTCTTTGAAACGGGCACACATATGGATCTCTTCCTGTCAGTTGGCCTGGTAGCTGTCTTCCAAATTTCTTGGCAAAGAGGAGTGAGTACTTCCAGCATTGCATCCCTTTGTTGAAACATCTCAGTTGGTGTTCTGTCAATTTCTGGAGACTTGTTTTTTTGCCAATGCCTTCAGTGCAGTTTGGACTTCTTCCTTCAGTACCATTGGTTCTTGATCATATGCTACCTCCTGAAATGGCTGAAAGTTGACCTTTTTTATTTGTTTGTTTGGCAGTGTCTGTGTGTATCCCTTCCATTTTCTTTTGATGCTTCCTGGTTGTTTAATATTTTCCCTGTAGAATCCTTCAAAATTGCAACTGGAGGCTTGAATTTTTTCTTCAGCTCTTTCAGCTTGAGAAATGCTGAGCATGTGTTTACCTTTTGGTTTTCCATCTCCAGGTCTTTGCACATGTCATTATAATACTTTGTCTTCTCGAGCTGCTCTTTGAAATCTTCTCTTCGGCTCTTTTACTTCATCATTTCTTCCATTAACTTTAGGTAGTCTACATTTAAGAGCAAGTTTCTGAGTCTCTTCTGACATCCATTTTGGTCTTTTCTTTCTCTCCTGTCTTTTTAATGACCTTTCGCTTTCTTCAGTTGGATGTCCTTGATGTCATCCCACAGCTCATCTGGTCTTCAGTCATTAGTGTTCAATGAGTCTAATCTATTCTCGAATTGTCTCTAAATTCAGGTGGGATATACTGAAGGTCATACTCAGGTTCTCGCAGATTTGTTTTCATTTTCCTCAGCTTCAATTTGAACCTGCATATGAGTAATTGATAGTCTGTTCCCCAATTGGCCCAAGTCTTGTGCTGACTGATGAGATTGAGCTTCTCCGTGATCTCTTCCACAGATGTAGTCGATTTGATTCCTGTCCATTCCATCGGGCAAGATCCACACGTATAGTTGCTGTTTATCTTGTTGAAAAAAGATTTTTGCAATGAAGACGTTGTTGGTCTTGCAAAATTCTATCATGTGATCTCTGGCGTTTCTATCACCAAGGCCATATTTTCCAACTACAAATCCTTCTTTGTTTCCAACTTTCACATTCTAATCACCAGTAATTATCAGTGCATCTTGATTGCATGTTTTATCAAATGCAGACTGCAGAAGTTGGTAAAAGGAACAATGGCGGCCACCAACAATGGCTGGAAGAGCCAAGGAGGACAGGGAGGGAAGGAGGAGGTGACCTGGGCCAATACCAGCCTCTCTCTGGGCTTCACCTTCCCTGTCTATAAAACGGAGGTAATAATCCCTGTCCTGCCCACCTCAGGACCCTTCTATAGATCAAAGGGGAAGGGAGGGAGCTGGAAGGAGGAGGAAAGGAAGGAGGGAGGGCAGGACTGGTGGGCGCTGATGAGGTCATCTCATTTCTAGCTTCAGGTGAGTGTTGACCATGACCAAGGGCTGCCTTCTAGGTTCTTAGCCTGAGTGCACGTGGCCCCACATCCTGGCAGCAGCTCCTGGGCTGCTGGCCAAGGCCAGGGGCACGTGGGGCCAAGTACCTGTGGGGCTGGCTGAGTGCATGCCGCACCCTCCCAGCCCTGCCCATTTCCTCGTTTCTGCTGTCAGTCACTGACCTTGGACGCTCTGCCATGCCTGGCTGCCCACCGCCCTATGTCCTGCCCATGCCCATTGTGCCCTTGACTCCTGGCAGGGGACAACTCGTCTGCCTTCCCCCATCCCTGGGCCCCAGCAATGCCCCCCTCCCTCAGATGGCTGTCTCAAGACCATCCCCAACCATGACTGCCCACTCACCCTCCCAGTGCATCTGATGGCAGTGGTGGTCTGCTCAAGGACCGTCGATGGCTCCCTCTGTCTGTGGGGAAAGCCTGGGAGCCTCACCCCGACACTCAGGCCCCTTGGATTTAGGGGCTCCTCTTTTCCTGCTCCCTAGCCAGCCTGAATTACTCTGACTCTCAGCACATTCCAGGACGCTTTTCACCTGGTGCCAGTGCCCTCTGCCCAGGACCCACAACCTCCTCCCGTGACCTTGCTCATGGGAATCATCACCTCCTTCAGGCCAGGGCAGAGTCCACGGTGGCCCAGGGGGACCTCTAGTGCTGGCTCCAGGCTTGTCCCTCCTGCCCCACCCACAGGCAGCTCCTCCAGGGCGGAACCGATGGTGAGTCAGGAGCTGCGAGCAGGCCCAGGGCAGGAGCGGAGGAGAAGGGAGTGTCAGGACTGAAAGGATCAGGGAAATGGGGAAGACGGGCTGGGCAAGGATCCTGCAAACGCAGGAAGAAGTCTGAGCCTCTCTACCCTCTCCTCCAGGAGGAGTAACCGCCCCCAAGCCCTGCCCTGCAGCCTGAGCACTGGGCTGTACTGGACACTGCCCCACACCTGGGGAGCCCCCCACCCACGTCCTGCGTGGCGCCCCCAGCTGCCAATAGGACATCCTCGTCCCCCATGCGTCAGACCCCCCCGGGCATCACGTCACTCACTGTGAAGCTGGGAATGCAGGTGAGGCCAGAAAGCTGGCTGGGCCATGTGGCCCCAGCTACCTAGGTGACCTGAGTCGGTCCCAACCCCTCTCTGGGCCTCACCTTCCTCACCTGTTAAATGGGGTTAATAACCCCCATCCTGTCCACCTCACAGGGCCCTTCTAAGATCAAAAGAGGCAATAAATGGGACACTGCTTTGATGAGATGTAGGCATCATGCTGACGTTAGGGACAATTATTTCCAGTGAGCGCGGGGGCTGCGTGACACCACACCAACTCCTAGGATGAGCCCGGCCTGCCGGGTGGGAATGCGACACTCAGTACGACCTCAGTAAGGACTTGAGTAGCGGCGTACACACCCAGGAGCCCCTCCCAGTTCTCAGTTCCAACATGTGGCTCCGGCTCCAGCCAGGCCGCTGGGCCCCAGTGCTGCAGGCGGTCGGCAAGGCCCCTCTGCAAGCTGCCAGCTGGGAAGAGGGCCGTTTGCCCCAAGTGAGCGGTGGCAGCCCCACAGAGGGGCATCTTTGAAATAACATCCTGGGCGCTCAATCAGCACCGCGACTAATGGCCCAGCCAGCTTCTTAGAAGGAGAGGCCCATGGCAGGTGGTCTATGTCTGCAGGACTAGGGGCAGGAGACAAGGCCAGCTCTCTGTACCACGTGCCCAAGGAGGTCACAGCCGACAGTTGGCCTAGATGGGCCAAGGTGTGTCCGGGGAGCCTGAGTGGTTTAGAGCTGGGGGGCACCTCAGATTCACCCCTCTGCACCCCTGTTTTGTGGATGGGCAAGCAGAGACCCTGAAGACAGCCATGCATTTAAGCAGAGCTGGGTGGGCCGCAGCTCCCCTGACTGCCAAGCCCGTGCTGCTTCCTGTGCTCCACCCCTCCCAGGAAGTACCCCAGTGGAGGCAGGACAGACAGCAGAGGGGGAGCAAGGGTGGGGGGAACGGCCCCTGCAGGGAGGAAGGGGTGAAGGTGTAGGTGGAGGGGCGGCTGCTCTGAGGCTCTTCTGCCCCTGCCTCTGGGGGGGCTGTCTTAGTCTCCTAGTGCTGCTGTGACAGAAAGACCTCAAGTGGGGACTTTGACGAACAGAAATTTATCTATTCCCCAGCTAGGAAGCTAGAAGTCCGAGTTCAGGGCATCGGCTCTAGGGGAAGGCTTTCTCTCTCGGTTGACTCTGGGGGAAGGCCCTTGTCTGTTTTGAGCTTCTGTTCCTTGGCTCCTTGGTGATCTTCATGTGGCGTGGCGTCTATCTCCCCCATCTCTGCTTGCTTCTCTTTGCCTAATCGGCTCCTTTTATATCTCAAAAGTGATTAGGATTAGGACCCACCCTACACTAATATGGCCTTAGTAACATAACAGAGAAAACCCTATTCCCAAATGGGATTACGTCCACGTGTATAAACCAAACCCACTGCCATGGATTCTGACTTATAGCAGCCCTCTAGGACAGAGTAAAACTGCCGCATAGGTCTTCCTAGGCTTATAAGTTGGAATCAACTAGACGACAACGGCTTTGGTTTTTTTTGGTTTTAATCTTTATGGAAAGGAGCCCTGGTGGCGCGCTGGTTGAGCAGTCAGCTGCTAACTGAAAGGTCATTGGTTCAAATCTACCAGCTGCTGCTCTGGAGAGAGATGTGGGAATCTGCTTCTGTAAAGATTACAGCCTTGGAAACCCTGCGGGGTTTTTGGTTTTTAATCTTTATGGAAGCAGATCACCAGGTCCTTATTCCTTAGAGCTGCTGGGTAGGTTCGAACCACCAACCTTTTGGGTAACAACCTAGCACTTAACCATTGTGCCACCAAGGCTCTTTATCCACAGGTATGGGGCTTAGGATTGACAACATATATTTCTGGGGGACACAATTCAATCTATAACAGAGGCCATGGTGGGCTTGCAGGGGGCAGAGGTCAAACGGGCAGCACTGGGAAAAGCTGGACTGCTTCCTGACCCCCAGCCTGGGCCCTGGCTACTCTGGGACCTGGCTTTCCCTGGAATGTGGGGAGCCTACGAGGCGGGGAAGGAGTCAGCAGGCTGGACCCTGAGAGGCTGTCTGGCTCCTGCAGCCCCATGTTCCCTTCCATACTTGCAGGGAATGGCCCACGGTCGTGTGGCTGCTGGAGGAGAAGCCCCGGACAGAGGTGGTCCCTTGGCTCCAGCCAGGGCTGTCTCCCGCACCAGCCGCTTGCCTGGCTCAGAGGTCCAGGACTCACAGTGGGGACAGAGGCAGAAGCTGGCTCCTAGCAGCAGTGACATGGTGCTAGCCCAGTGCCAGGCCCTGTCCAGGCATTGTACCTCTCAGCATCCTCTTCAGGCAGCACCGAGCAGGTGGCCGGCTGAGGCCCAGGTGCAGAGCAGACCGCTGACGATGCAGGTGGGACAGGCTAGAGCAAGGCGGGCCCCTTGGTGTCTTGAGGCGCAGTGTGAGGACCACTATGTCAGGATCACTGGGGGAGTGGGTTAGACGTGCAGACTCTCACCTGCAGCCCTGCCCAAACCCACCAGTCAGGGCTCGCCTGCTCCCAGCGCCGTCACCCTTGACCTGTGAACAATCTTCACGCAAGAGTGCATTGTAACGGATCGCTTTTTTGAGGCCTTTCTAGCGATGGTCTTGCAACTCCCACCCATCAGTGGGGACTGTGATAGGGTGATTGTGGCCCACCAAAGGCTTTGGTTGGTTTTGCCAGCCCGCTGGGCTTGAACTGAGCCATCCCAGGAGGGGGAAGGAGAGAATCCCGCCACCAAGGAAGAACAGCCAGAAGCCAGCGCACCATCTGGACCCGGGGTCCCTGTGCTGAGAAGCTCCTGGAAGCAGCAGACCCAGAGAGCGAGCGAGCTACAACCCTGGAGACCGTAAGAAGTGATGGCAGGAGAGACCTGGCAGCAGGAGATCGCATGGTGGGTTTCCCGGCCCACGGAGAGAGAAAGCTGAGTGCCTTTGGGCAGAGACTGAGGGCCAGGGAGAGGCGTGCCTGCGAGCACGGCTGGGAGGAGGCTGTCCTGATTGAAGAACTGTATCCTGAGTGTTGCTGAGCCTGAATTGTAACTGTTACTTCCCTAATAAACCCCATAATCGTGGGTGTTGTCTGTGAGTTCTGTGTGGCCATTGCAATGAATAGTTGAACCCAGCAGAGAAGTAGAGAGTGCCATGGGAGGGATGGTTGGTGTCAGAGTTGGTGAAGATGGCAGAGAGGAGGCATGTCTAACCTCCGCCTCATAGGAGTCAGCCTTGGGCTGTTGACCTTGATCCTCCTTCCCACTTGTGAAGTTACAGGAGGTCAGACACTGCCCCTACTTTGTTTTCACAAAGAGACAAAGCCGGGTGTGTCCCCAGGGAGGAGGGCATCCTCAGGTCCCTTCTCATCCCGTGGGAGATCACTGCATGTGGAATTTTCCACTCCCAACAATTGCTCCCAGGGAGGCTGGGGCACGTTGCAGGCTCCCGAGCAGCTGCTGATCAGTGCTGCCTGTTCTATTTCTGCTCCAGGCCTAAACAAGGTCACCACCGGGCCACCTGCGATAGCACAGCATGCAGGTTTCTGCCGCTCAGGTCCCAGAGAACTCGGCTCCATCCCTGGGGAAGGCTGGAAGGATCAGGACAACCCAGGTGACCAACTGTCCCAGCTCGCCTGAGATGAGAGGTTTCCTGGGGTGCAGGGCTTTAAGTGCTAAAACCTGGGAAGTTCCAGGCACACTGCCGAGTGGTCATCCAGGACGGCCCAGGGACGACCCTGGTGTGCCTGCCAGCAGGGAGAGCTCCTGACTGGGTTTGTTGTTGGCGTTGGGGAGAAAGGCTGGGGGTGGCTGCTATCCTGCAGGCACGGAAGCCGGCTCCACAGGGTCTGGCCAGACGGCTGGGTCCTGCAGGGTGAGGAGGCTGCCTGGGACCTGGAGGGGAGGCCGGTGGGCCCGGGGCAGGGAAAGGAGGTATGCAGGCCCAGGGCAGGGAGGGGAGGCTGCAGACCCGGGATGGGGAGGGCAGGCTGGCAGACCCAGGAACAGCATGTGCTCGGGCTGCAGAGTCTGTCCGGGATCCCCAAGAAGTCTGTGACTGCCTGCTGGGGATGGGGCACAGCATCAGAGGGGAGCCCTCTCCAGAGTGGCTCCAATCCATTCCCATCTGCTGCCATCTCTGTGGCCTCGACCGCCCTGGGAGGCCCTGACCTCCTGCCTAGACGGCTGTGCAGGGGTTAATCGGTGGCTCCCCTGCCCTGACAGGCCTGCTGCACACCCGCATGGTCATCAGGGGGCTCTTCGGCCTTGCCTGCCCTGCCTGCCTCTGGCCTCAGCCTGCTCTTCCCTGGTGGCCAGCTTGCCAGTGCACACTGTCGCCTCTGCCTAGTCCCTCTCCCTCCACCTCTGCCTCCAGGAAGACCTCTCTGACCTTCAGATCTGGGCTGGTGCCTCCACTGTGCCCCACTGTCCCTGCCCAGGCCCAGCCAGGAGACCAGCGTCTCTGCTGGGGTATTAGCCTTCAGGGAGCCCGAGCCCAGCCTCAGCAGGAGTCTCAGGCCCTCAGGGCCGTCCCCTTGCTGGTCAGTGTCCGTGGTCTCGTGGCCTGCACGGCCCCGCCACGTGTGGATCCAGGCTCTGAGGGGCAGGTTCTGAAGGAGAGCCGCTGCTGGCCTGGGCACCCAGGGCCCTCGACCCACTGCCAGGAGGTTCTCTGTCCCCCACAGCAGAGGCTGCCATCCAGCTGCAGTGGCCCCGTCTCTGACCTAGAGTGGGAGGGATGGATAGGGCGTGTGGTCCCTTGGGAGGGTCTCCAGGGCTCATCGAGATCCAGGCCATGTCCAAAAGGGCAGCGCTGTGAGAACAGGTACCCCACAATCTCCCCACCACCGAAGTGCTGCAGCTACGTGCATGCCCATGTTCGCTGCAGCACTGTTCACAGTAGCCAAAAGGTGGAAACAACCCAGCTGTCCATCCACAGGTGACGGAGGAACAAAGCGTGGTCCATCATACAGTGGAATCCCACTCAGCCATAGGAGAATGGAGTTCTGATACACGTGTCAACACGGATGAACCTTGACAACACGACGCTAAGTGACATACTCACTAGGTCACACATGGCATGAGCCACTGACATCAGACGTCCAGAGCAGGTGGGACCATGTGGACATCTCTCACCTTAGAGATACAAAGAAGTTGATTTCCTGGGTGCAGGGTTTCCTTTGGGGGTGATGAGAATGTTCTGGAATAAGATAACAGAGTGTGTGTGTGTGTGTGTGTGTGTGTGTGTGTGTGTGTGTCCCAAATAGCAAAGAAACAAAATCATCCATGAAAAGCCGCTAGAAGTGCAAGGAGACACAAATAGAAATGAGTGTACCGCAGGCAGTTGGATCCGCGGACTGGACCGGAAGTCTGGCACGGCCGGGGCAGGAGCCAGACTCGGCGTCGTGGTGACAGACGTGACTCCAACGATTGAATTAGACACTTTAAATAGTATGTAAATTATATCTCAATAAAGCTCTACCAAAAAAAAAGAGCTATGCTGGAGGATGTGGCTCAGGTATGTGGCCTGGCCCAGCCTCCACTGGCCAGTGTCCTATTCTGGGCTCCTGTCACTTCCTTTAATCCACACCCACCCCCACGCCCCACCCCCCGGGCCTTGGCTCCCGCTCGGTGACTCCCTGCTCTGGCTTCTGGAGTGCCCTGGACTTTGAGCCGGGGCCTCTGTGTCTGTCACCACGACACCGTGCCAGACTTCTGGTTCAGGCTGCTGATCCCGCTGTCTGCGGTGTACTCATTTCTATTTGCGTCTCCTTGCGGTTCTAGCAGCTTTGCCTTGATGATTTTGTTTCTTTGCTGTTTGGGATATATATACTCACACATACTGTGCTGTGACGAAGAACGACTTTTTAAATCTAGCTTAACTCTCATGGTGTTAAACCACAAGTCACAAGCAGGCTGGCCTCTGAGTGCCTCCTCCCTGCATTTGGGCTCAGTTGGTCCGACAGCATTGTCCTGCCTAGCGTTTTCTATTTTGTACAGAAGTCATTGCCAGGGTCTAAAAATCACAAGGTTTCACATCAAAATACAGGCTTCTGGCTTCTCGTGAAAACTTGGACCACCTGGTAACAAGGCACCCATGTTCCTAGGTGGTAACAAACGACTGGCTGAGAGGCCCTGTTGCCTTTTGATAGGCAGGTGCTGACAGGTCTGCCCCCGTCCCCACCAAGCCCTAATGTCTGGCCCCGTTGGTGTTTGTATCTTCAACCCCTGCTTTAAACTCAACTTTGTCTTGAACTAACCTTGTTCAATGGAATTTCTTGTGCTTGCATTTTTATTCAGCAAATATTTATTGAATTTGCCAGGCTCTATGTTAGGCATGGAGCCCTGGTGGCGTAGTGGTTAAAAGCTTGACTGCTAACCAAAAGGTTGGCAGCTCAAACCCACCAGCCGTTTCTTGGAAACCCTATGGGGCAGTTCTACTCTGTCCTATAGGATCATGATGAGTCGGAATCGACTCGACGGTAACGGGTTTGGGTTGGTATATTAGGCATGAGGAACCCTGGTGGTGCAGTGGTTAAGCGCTCAGCTGCTAACTGAAAGGTTGATGGTTCAAACCCACTTGCTACTCCTCGAGAGAAAGATGTGGCAGTCTGCTTCTTTAAAGTATTAAAAAGTAAAACTGTCACCTTGAAGACTAAGGTGTGCCTGATCCAAGCCATGGTGTTTTCAATCGCCTCATATGCATGCGAAAGCTAGACAATGAATAAGGAAGAACGAAGAAGTATTGATGCCTTTGGATTATGATGTTGGTAAGGAATATTGAATATACTATGGACTGCCAAAAGAAGGAAAAAATCTGTCTTGGAAGAAATACAACCAGAATCTCCTTAGGAGCAAGGATGGTGAGACTTTGTCTCTAGTACTTTGGACATGTTATCAGGAGGGATCGGTCCCTGGAGAAGGACATCGTGCTTGGTAAAGTAGAGGGTCAGTGAAAAAGAGGAAGACCCTCAACGAGATGGACTGACACAGTGGCCGCAACAGTGGGCTCAAGCATAACAAGAATTGTAAGGATGGCGATGGACCAGGCAGTGTTTTTTTCTGTTGTACACGGGGTCACTGTGAGTCAGAACCATCTCGAAGGCACCTAACAACAACAAAGATGGCAGCAGGGCGAGGAACAAAGCAAACCACGACCTCCTGGCTTGTCCAAAGGATTGCTTCCCCACACTTCATTAGAAGTACTCTTGAGGTGTGATAACAGTGGAGAAGGGGACAGTCAGGAGTGGGAGGTGTGGCCCCTTGAGCCAGGAGGGCATGGACACACGCCACTTTTGCCTTGAGCAGCGTCCTTGGTGAGCAGCACATTGCTGAGGTTTCTGTTCAGCCCCATCCCAGCCTCTGCGACCAGGTGATTCACCCCCTGTACACACACCGTGACACCTGCCACAGCTGTAGTATCACTCTCATCTTCAGACTTGTGTAAATCTTTGCAATTAGGCCTTTTCTGGCCGGAGCTGTTTCTTCTCTGTTCCCTTTTAATACAATGCAACCCGTGAGAGCCGGAACTCAACGGGACTGCCTTGTTTTCCTGCCTTTGACAAGGTGCCGTCTTACGGCTTTTCTCTCTCTATCAGTGGGAAATATTTGAGTTTTCCTTCTCTGACAGGTTTCTGCCTTACACAGGTTCCAGCTTTCGAAGGTTTTACTATATACTTAAAAGATAATCAGCCCACTTCGAATTCTATTGATAATGAACGAGACACACAGCAAACATCTTTATTTCTACACCTATTTATAACTCTGAGCAAAAAGCGCCATCGGGACTCCTTCCCACGTTAGAACAAAGCAAAGCTGTCGGCAGCTCCTCACGCTTCTCGTTTCGGGTTCTCCAATACCATGCCCCCTCCTCCGTGATCCCCGCTCCATCCTGCTTTTGTCCACTCTCTCACTCTGCTGGGTCCTGGAGATCAGCGGCTGAGCTCCTGCCCTGTGGAGCTGACATTCTAGCATGGGCGACGGGCCGTGAACGAGCGAGCGCGCAGCATACAAGGGGCCCTGGTGACGCAGTGGTTAAGCACTAGGCTGCTGACCGAAAAGATGGGCGGCTCGAACCCACCCAGCGGCTCCGTGGGAGAAAAGACCTGGCGATCTGCTCCCGTAAAGATTACAGCCAAGAAAACCCTACGGGGGCAGTTCTCCTCCGTCACACGGGGTCCCTAGGAGTCGGAGTTGACTCGATGGCACACAACAACACAGACACATAACAGCATCAAAAAACCAAAACCAAACCCCTTGCCAGTGAGTCGAGTTGCACTCATAGGGACCCCACAGGACAGAGCAGAACTTCGCCATAGGGTTTCCAAGGCTGTAATCCTTATGGAAGCCGACTGCCACGCCTTTCTCCTGCTAAGCGGCTGGTGGGTTTGAACCATCAACCTTTCAGTTAGCAGCCAAGTGCTCAAGGATGGAGTGGGGCTAAAGGAGGGGGCAGGCAGGACCCTGTCTCACTTGGCATTTAGGTTGACATCCAGGCATGACCCACACCACCAGCTGAGCGTGGGGAGAATGTTCCGGCAAGAGGAACCGGCAAGTTGAAAGGCCCCAAGATGGGACCACATCTGGCACATCACGAAATACCTGGGAGGCTGGCGTGGCTTGGAGCAGCGGGCAGAGGCCAAGAGGAGGTGGGGCCCGTGCTCAGAGGGCCCCACGGCAAGGGGGAGGGCTTTGGATTTCCCCTGGAGCTGCCTTCAGAAAGGAGCCCTCTGGCTGCCGAAAGCAAACAGGAAGAGCTGTCTGTTCTGGCCATTCGTTGATGGCATCTTGGACCCAACAAGAACCAGCCTTCCTTTGTGGGCATAGCTAAATACTTAACAACGGCTCTACATGCAGATTTTAATCTCAGCTCTCTCATCTGCCGAAGCTTTCTGTGATGAGTTCTGGAGATAAGGTGCGTGCTTGTACATTCTCCTCAACCTGGATTACCACCAAGGTCCCTGGGTCACCTTGCCACCTACACCCGGAAACGGTGCCTTGGCCAGCAAAAGACACAAGGGGAGACAGCCCCCTCCTACGCCACCCCTACCACGGAAACGGCACCCAGAAGCCCTGGGACTTTACGTATCTTAGAAAGGCTTAAAGGGATTCTTAGTTGTTTCTCTTTAAATAAGGGGATTTTTTGTTGTTGTTGCTTGGGGATTTCCTGGATGTCTCCCTGACTTAAAAAAAGAAAAATCTTGATGTCATTCTCGGGTGGCAAGTGTGGGAGTCTGCCTGCACAGCTTGGCGCAGATAAGCCTGGGCTGGAATCCCACTCCAGCCACGATTGTCCATCAGAGCCTCAGGCTCCTCATCTGTAAAATGGGGCAGCTTCATCTCAGAGGAGTGCCGTGAACTGGGTCCCGGACTGGCACGGAAGAGGTTACCAATTAAAGGCGGGCGTTGTTGCCCCCCACAGGGGATTCGATATTTGCTCTCCATTCCCAGCGGAGTCCTACACGTGGTGAACTGCATTCTTCTAGTAGAACACTGGAGTCTTGGTGGTGCAAACAGTTTTTTGAGATATAAAAGAGATTAAACAAGTGAGCAGAGCCGAGACGGGGGAAGAGAGATGCCAAGCCACATGAAGATCGTCCAGGTGCAGAAGCCCGAAGAGACAAGGACCTTCCCGCAGAGCTGACAGAGAGAGAAAGCCTTCCCTTAGAGCCAGCGTCCTGAATTCAGACTTCTCGCCTCCTCAACTGTGAGAGAATAAATTGTTTGTTAAAGCCATCCATTTGCGGTATTTCTGTTATAGCAGCACTAGATAACTAAGATATCCCCAAACATTCAGGGCTCCTTAGGCTCAGGATACTTCTTCCAGGCCTCCAGCTGTGACGGGGCGGGCGGGTCGTTCGGAAGGTAGCTCCCCTGCAGGGTGGAGAGCAGAGGGCGGCATTCCTGGCGGTCGGGGAGCAGCTGGAGCTGCAATCCTCCCTCCCCCACCCAGCAGCGTCCTAGTTTCCGATGTCAAACCGTGTGCCAACATCTTGGAGGAGGAAGTCTGCGAGGCAAGCACACGCAGCACTGCCGCAGAGAACAAAGGCTCCCGGGAGAGTGGTAAAGTAGGTCAGAGGCCATGCAGGGGATGGTGTTGGAAGGTGCTGCTGGCGCCGCCGGCTCCCCCAGCCGGTGGCGTCACGACGGTCACGGTGTCACCCCTTCATGGCCCTCCTCCCATACCAGACCATACTCACAACCTGCTGCTGTCGAGTCGATTCCGACATAGCAACCCTATAGAACAGAGTGGAACTGCCCCACGGGGTTTCTAAGGAGCGGCTGGTGGATTCAAACCGTCGACCTTTGGGTAAGCAGCCCAGCTCTTAACCACTGTGCCACCAGGTCTCCCAGACCATACAGAATCCTTAGTAATCCTTTTGTACTAATATTAGTTGTAAATCATAATTCTTGTATATTACTGAATGTAAAGGCAATAGTAGCGGCGTAAACGACCAGCAAAATTAAAGTGACACCTTTAAATTAGAATATCCCACGCACAGTCTGTTTACAGTTACAGAATTTTATGTGGTGAAAGTGAAAATTTGGTAAGAAAACAACAGAATTCGAAGTAAAAACGTTTAAGAACTACATCAAAATTATGTTCCTGCTAATGTTAAACTTTACCGTGACGGGAGATACATTAGCGGATTAGATCTGCATAATCGATAATGGCCCAAATAATGCAGAAGTTGTAGACAAATGCATCGGGAAACATATTCATAAATGAAATAACACTATAAACAGGAACAAACACAAGCATTTCAGCACTCAGTGAACATCTTGACTAAATATGGGATAAATATAGTTGTAAATTGCATAAATTTAATACTCCTTAGATTATATGAATAACCAAACCCGTTGCCAGCGAGTCTATTCTGGCTCATAACAACTCTATAGTGCAGAGCAGAACTGCCCCCTAGGGTTTCCAAGGAGCGGCTGGTGGATTCCAACTGCCGACCTTTCGGTTAGCAGCTGAGCTCTTTACCACTGCGCCTCCAGGGCTCTAGTATACTAACAACGAAATTGCTTTGTAAAAATCTTGCTGCATTGAACATTCTTAGCTACAACAGTAGTAAGTGAGCAGAAGCTTTTTTTAATTTTTCTCCTTGTTTTCCTTTAATTACTACTTCATTCTCAGAAAGAGTTATTGATACAGGTTCACAAATACTAACTACCACAATGTTGTCGTTGTTGGGTGTCAGTGAGTTGATTCCGGCTCATAGCGACCCTCTGTACAACAGAACGAAACACTGCCCAGTCCTTCGCTGTCCCCACAATCGTTGCTACGCTTGAGTTCATTGTTGCAGCCACAATATTGTGGCTGTAACACTAGAAAATTTGACAGAATCAGCAGCTATAAAACCAACAGCGGCCGAAACCTCATGATCTGAAGCATTGTTGAAATTGAGTCACAGCAACAGCTCTGACCGGAGCGCGTTAGAAGGTTCAGAAAGTAAATCAGCAGAGTTTTAGCCTCGTAGGTAGATTGATACATGTACGCTGGGCTCACAAAAACTGTTTTTGTTGTTATAACTAACTACAGGGACATTTTTAAAATAAATTTCTGCTGAAACAGTGCACAAAAATTTTATAGACAGTCATTTTGGTGTCACCCCCTCTGACGGTGTCACCCGGGGTGATCTGCACCCCTGCAACCCCCCGAGTGATGCCACTGCCCCACAGGCACCCCACCCCGGGCAGGAGAGGCCAGGCGGGCCTCCGGCACGGATGACTCCGCGGGTAAGACGCTCGTGGGGGCTGGGTGGCATGTTGTGTTCCTAAAGAGGACCTCAGAGTCCAGGCAGCCCATGTGCCAAAGAAGCAGGACAGACACAGCCCAGGCAGTGGGCGCTGTCACAGCTGGGAGGAGGTCAGCCTAGCCAAGCTGGCTGGGCTCCTGCCCCAGGGCAGTCAGGCTGCCGGGCAGCAGCCCAGGCCTACATACTGGGCACGGGACAGGGACAGGTGGCAGGGCAGGGTCTGAGCAGTCGGGGCTCCATTTGCTGGGGCTGAGTCACACTCTCTGGCCTACCTGGCAGCCGCCCTGCTTAGAGCTGGGGCCAGCGGTGCACACATCTGGCCTGGAGGCATGCAGCTGGGGCATCCAGGATGGAGGCCCAAGGAGTGAGCTGCCAGCCGGTGCAGCTTGCAGGGGGGCGGGGTGGAAGAGAAGGGTGAAAGGGGTCCCACGCAGGACACTGGGCCAGGCCCCGCATGGGAAAGCGTGCCTGCTAGGAAAGAGGAGCCATCAGGGGAGCCCAGGCACCCTGATGGCAGAGGGCAGGCCTCAAGCACAGGCCCAGGCCGACTGGGTGCTTGGAAGGCTCTTGGTTGCTCTGCCAGTTGCCTTCACAGCCAGCTTCTGCGGGGCCCTGCGGGAGCCTGGCCCTGAGCAGGGCCTTATCTGCTGCTCTGGGCAAAACTCCCACACCACCTCCATCCTACACTGTGCTCGGAGTCAGGGGCCCACAGCCCCGCACTGAGCCTAACCCCCTGCCCAGCCCCTCTCCCCATCCAACTCAAGGGCAGGAACAAGGGAATCTTCTTAGAACACAGCCCTTCCTCACATTACCCTCTCGCCCTACTCAAAGTGGCTGGGGCTGCCCTAGGTGGAAGTGGGGGCCTGGGCAGGTGTGAGGCAATGGGGAGACATGGGGTCCCTGGGCAGACGAGGGGCCCCAGCCATCCCAGGCTCGTCCTGCACTGGCCAGGCAGCGCTCCAGCCAACCCCAGGACCACAGGCCTCTCCCTGGGTGGAAGGGCCCTAACAGACCACTGCCTGGCTGAGGTGAGTCCCTGGAGGGAAGGAGGCCGTGTCTCTCCTTGAGCACCAGCCTGGCCCTGGAGGGGCTGTGGTGGGGCTCCTCCATGGAGCTCCCTGAGGGCTGAGGCGGGGTCCTCTTTGGGTCCTCACTCAGAATACAGCGTTAGGACTTCATGAACTGCTATGTGGTACTTGGAGGGTTGTTCAATGAATAACTGAGGAGGGGACAGAAGGAGCCACAGGGGGCCAAAGGCAGAGGCTGGGCAGGGCCGAGTGGGGCCTCCCCGGCATGCAGCACGCGGCCCCTGCACCTCTGCCCGCTCCACGCACAGCAGTCATGCCGCCTGATGCAAGGCTTCCAAAGAAGTTTCCCATCCACATTCCCTGGGCCTCCGAGCAGCCTGGGCGGCAGGAGCAGGCAGGCCTCGCCGCCCGTTCAGCCCACTGCACCAGAAGATCAGGTATGGCTTGCCCAAGAGCTGCGCTGGGACTCACAGCCTGCCTTCTGCCCTCTCCACGCCTTCCCAGCTGGCCAGAAGGAGGCTCAGGACTGTCCCAGGGCCTCTTCGGCACCGGCCAAGCTGGGGCTGAGCTCCTGGCGTCGGTGAATCATCGTTTGTTCTGCGGGTACAATCAGGGGGCTGGCAGGATAAGCCAGTACAGGTGGCTGCCCGTCCTGAGCCAGGCACAGGCAGCGCAGCCACGTGGCCCCATGAAGGGCAGGCTTCCGGCCGGAGAAGCCTGACGGAGCAGGGCTGGGCAGGGCCGCTGTCAGGCCAGCGGGCACACCTCGCCACTGAGTCCTGGAGCCCGACCTCAGTGTGCGTCTTGGCTCCTTCACCTTCTTGCCCTGGGTTCTTTTAACATCCCTGCCTGCAGCTTCTTCCTGATAAATTAGGAAGCGAGGCACTCATTTTAAAGGGTCCCTGGGTGGGACAAGAGGTTACTAATCAAAAGGCAAGGGGTTCAAACCCACCCAGCGGTGCGGCAGAAACCCCCACGGAGCACTTCTTCTCTGTAACACGTGAGCTTGGCACGAGTCGGAATCAACTGGACAGCAATGGCTTTGGGTTTTGGTTTGGTGCTCCTTCAACATTTGGGTGTTCTCTATGTGCTAGGCAGTTTGGGGCTCTGGGGTGCATCGATGGACAAGTCCACAGCCCTGCGGAGCTTGTGTGGATGCGGGCGGGCAGTAAACAGGAATTAGAGAAAGACAATTCCAGAGGCTGGCTCGGCTCAGGGGCAGGGAGGAGCTGGAGCCCGCTGGGTGGGGGCGGGTGGTCAGGGAAGCCTCTTGCGCTATACAGGTCCTGTGACAGCAGCTCGCTTGGCCTTGGGCCTGAGCATGGGCAGGGGAAGCTTGGAGGTCTGTCTGACCCCCCAGCTTCCTCCCGGGTAACTTCAGCGCCCCCCCAGAAAAGTTCATAGGCTCTGCAATCCCCTTGGGACCCCCCAGCCCCCAGGAGGAAGGCCTCCTCCTCCTTTTTGTCTGTCCCTGCAGCCTGCAGGCCCCCTCCTGGCTGGGGGCTCCCCACAGCTCACACCCCAGCATCCTGCTCCTGCAGCCATGGGCACCTGGGGCAGGGACTGCCCTCTGCAGACCCCAGCCCAGGTCCCGTGCACACTGGGAGGCCTCTGAGCCCTGCCTCTGCCCCTCGAGACTGGTCAGCCCAGCACCGCAGCCCAGGGGGACCCTTTGACCCAGACTGCTTGGGCCAAACCCTGGCTTCACCGCTGCAGCTGCGTAGCTTCGCACAGTGAGGGCCCCTCGCTGAGCCTCAGGGCTCCCAGGGGGTGGTGGTGAGGACGGGCCTGCCTGGCATCCTGCCATCAGTGGGTGGCGGCGTTCCCAAGGGGCACGCCCAGGACACAGCAGGGCCCACGCCTAAGTAGGGGCCTGCCGCGTTTTTCGCTGAGTGCTTTAAGCCACAAAGGAAGGCAGAGCCAACCTGCCCAGCCGGGGACAGAGGGTCAGAGGGGGACCCTACGTTCAAGGCCCACCCGCCCCCGCCTCCGCCTCCGCCCGCGGTGCCGACGCCCGGCACTACCTCGCTGGGCCGCGGAAGGCCCCGCCGTCGCCCTGTGATTAGCACCGCCCAAGGGGTGGCGTTACTGGGCTCCCCGCCCGCCCGGGGCGGTGCAGCGTCAGCCTCGCGGAGAGAAGCCCGTGCCCGCGTGCGGCGGCTGCCGCG
>NW_004444005.1:8936301-8942165 GCF_000243295.1 Trichechus manatus latirostris | reverse complement strand
GCCCGCGCGGGCGCAGCTGCGCTGGTGGCGGAGCCCGGGGCCCGCGGGCGCCCCCGGCGCGGGTGAGTGTGGCCGGTTAGCTGCGCTCGGAGGACGGGGGACTGGAGGGCCCTGGGGAGAGGGAGCTGGGGACAGGCAGGCCGAGGAGAGCCGGTGTCGCGGTGGGGGGAGGTGTCCAGGAAGGCGGGAGGCAGGGTACAGCGGAGGGTGGGGGAGGTGCAGGGTCCTCAACGGCAGCTGGCGAGAAAAGGTCCCGTCCTGGTCGCGGAGGGTATTGCGCTCTGTAGACAGCAGAGGACAAAGAGCGAGCCGCCGAGGGAGTGGGGGTAGGGGCTGGAGATGTGGTCACTTCCCGGAGGGACCCCTTGGGCGAGGCGCCTGCGTGACCTCAGCGGAGGTCAGCAGCCGGGAGGGTGGCCTAGATGGGGTCTTCCACACGCGGGTCTGCAGGTAGCTAGAGGCAGCCATCAGGACGGCGCTCGGATGTATTAAGGACTAGGGTGGTACCAGGCCCCCCAGTGGATTTCAGTTTGACCGAAAGATGGATGCTTTCCTGTATCAACGGGAGGGAGCAGCCTGGCGAGGTAAGGGTACCTGTGGCTAAAGAAGTTAGAGAAGGGGCTGGGTAACCTCTGCTGGATGTGCTCTGTGGGGGATGGGGGAGTGGGAGGTTCATTTTGGTGCCATAGCCTGGAGGAGTGACCTCGAGGGCCCCCCAGTTTGGAGAACATGTAATTTCTGGAGTTCTCCAGTATGCCTGCCACCTGGAGGGCACTGTGCAGGGGACAGCTGGAAACAAGGACACTCCCCTTCCTGTAAGGCAGCTGGCCTGAGGCGCACGGGAAGGCCCACGCTTGGCCCCTTTGCAGAGCTATCTGGTGGCAGAGGGACTGGCATGGAGATGAGATGTCACTTGAGCTTGGGAAGGAGGGGGAGGATTACCCAGGGCTGTGTTGGAGAGTGTGAAGGGGGAGGGTGGTCAGGGCAGAGGAAACCCTGTGGGTGTGCTCCGTGTCATTCATCCAGGTCTTTTACAAGTGTTTACCAAGTGCCTGTTGGGGACAGTGGTGTCCTCGCCCATGCCAGAGCATCCCAAGGAGCCTCTGCTGCAGTGGGGCATTGTCCACGGAAGGGACATGGGGAGCACGCAGGAGATGCTTGTCTGATGGAGGTGGTCACTGGCTAAGGGACAGGCCTGGCAGGTGGTGGCAGGTTGCTGTCTTGTAGGGGTGTCACTGCACTGTGACATTTGTCCAGAGGCCTGGAGGGACTGAGTTCTGTGCCCCTCGGGGAGAGACTGATCCAGGAAGGAACAGCAGAGCCCCTGAGACTCCAGGCTGCAGTGGCAGGAGCAGAGTTTGATGGGGAGGACTGCTGGCCACTGGCTGGACAGATGAGAGGAGGGATGGTTTAGGAGGCTGTGGGCCTGATCCTGGCAAGTGGAACACGCTGGTTAGGGACATGCAAGCAGGGATGGACTCTGGAGCAAGCCAAGCAAGGACTCCAGGTTTGAGGCCGCTTGAAGCTGCCGTTGACTGAGAGAGGGAGCCTGCAGGGAGCAGGGATTTGTTTGCTTCTTTGATGACTGGGTACGGGTGCCGTGGGGGATCAGAAGTTCCTGTGTGGCCATTCTGAGTTTGCGGTGCCTTTTAGGCTCTGCCTTGTGGACTGTGGGTGAGAGAATGGGTCATGAGACTCCCGGTGGGCTGGAGGGGGTGGGAGGCCTAGGCCTCTGACCCATTGCCAAAGTTGGTTTCCCACCTTAGGGTCACCAGAAACAGTGTCTTTTGGGCGATGATGTGAATGGGGATCTGAGACTACTTCCCAAGGTCTTTTGGATGTCTTCTTGGTAGAAATGTTACGCCTCAAATGTGACCCTCAGCCGAGCATCCCCACAGGGACGATATCTCTAGTCCCCTGCTCTGTTGGATGCGGGGACATCACCGTGCCCCCGTGGGGATCCGTGATTCGGCGCCTGTCCTAGGGCCTGGCGTTTCTGAGCTTCCCTGCAAATCTCCGCCGTTTTGTGGAGCACTTACTCTGTGTGAGGAAGTGTGCTTTATGCCTGTGCCATATTCAGACGTCGTGGCATTCCACAGTGTCTGGTAACTGGCCCCGATGGTTGTCGGGCCGGGCTTTGAAGTTCGGTGGGGCCAACTCCAGCCCCGTGCTTGTCCCTGCTGGGTGTCCTGCCTCCCTCAGGAGCTGAGAGGCTGTGTGAGCACCGGACAGCCCCCACCCTGACGGGGTCCCAGGGGGATGATGGACGGCCCCCACCCCGAGGAGGTGCCAAGGGTGTGGAGTTGCTCATTGCCTGTTTTGAGGCTGGGCTACCAGTATGGTTTCCGGTCCCCACATTCTGGGCTCTGTGTGGGGCTGTGTCTGCTTTTAGCCTGCTGGTTTTCCCCGCTGCTAACGCCCATAGCTGCCTAGCCTCTTCCTGGGAATGGGCACTGCTTCATTCCTGCTGACCGGGAAGGTGGTTCTGCGTGGAGGCACCCAGGGCTCCCCCCTCTGTGCTTTCCAACATGATGTGAAAACAGTGACTGAAAACCGCTGGGCTACAGCTGCAGAGATAAAACCGCACCATCTCTGTGGTTTTTCTTTGTAACTCGTGACCCCCAAAAGGAGCCAGGCACACTGGAGAGCGTTTAGGGCGTGAGTGAGGTCACTAGCTGGTCGGAAGTAGGGCAGATTGAAAACAGGAAGCCCCAAGGGAGGCTTCTCAAAGGGGGCGAGCAATGACCTTGTTAAAGGCGCTTAAATAGACTCTGGGTTTGTTCTTCTGGAGTTGGGGTTTGAGGACTGCGGGGGAGGGGTGGCGATGATGGGGAATACGGAGAGAGGATGCTGGCTCCCAGGCTCCACCGTGGACATTGACGGGGATCCCTCTCTTCCTTCTGTTCTGCCAGCCCCACCGGGACCCCCCTCCCCAAGGCTGGCGGGGGGCACCCTGGGTGGGCCCCTGCTGTGTTGATGCCATGTGCCCCCAGCCTTCCCTGTCTGCAGCGTGCAGGGCAAAGCCTGAGCAAGCCACAGATGCTTAAAAACTTAAAAAAAAATTATTTTATTATTGTTGCCGTTGAAAATATATACAGCACAGTGTACATCTGTTCAGCAGTTGCTACACGCACACTTCAATGATGTCGACCACGTTCTTCAAGTCGTGCAGCCATCCTCACCCTCCTTTCTGAGTCATTCCTAAACATTTTTTTCTGATTACAAAAGTAATTCATTTTGATTTAATAAAATCTGGAACCCCAAGAAGCGCACAGGGGGGTGGGGGGAAAGCCACCCTTAGTCAGTGTAGAACTGTGCTCAATAAGGTTTGTATGGCTGATTTTGGGGAGATAGAGTGCCAGGCATTTCTTCTGAGGCACCTCTGGGTGGACTCAAACCGCTAACCTTTTGGTTAGCAGCCAGTCGAGTTAACCATTTTCACTCCCTCAGGGACTCCAGTTTTATGCTTAAGCACTGATTAATATTTCATATTTGTGTTAACGTAAACAAGGAATGTTCCTGAGTGTTGAAAATGGTTAAGCCCTCAGCAGCTAACCAGAAGGTTAGCAGTTTGAGCCTACTCAGAGGCACCTTGGGAAAAAGGCCTGGCAATCTGGTTTTGAAAGATCACAGCCTTGAAAACCCGATGGAGCGCCGTTCTACGCTGGCACATACAGGACTGTTGTGAGTTGTAGTCAACTCGTGGTGGTTTTTTTTATTTTTTTTATTTTTTGCATATGTAAACATACATGAAAAACAAGCTGGGAATACCTACTGAGGAATGTTTTCCATATATAATTACGCTTTGAAAACAGTTTTTAAAAACTGACTTTACCAAGGTGTAATTTGCATACCATAAAATGCACTTTAAGGGTGTGTAGTTGGATGAGTTTTGAGAAACATCTGTGCCCATGTCAGCATCGTCCCATCAAGGTATGGAGCGTTAGAACCTTCTCCCCTGCCCTCTGCGGTGAGGTCCGTCTGAGTGGCTTTGTGTATTGGTGGTTTGCCCTTTCTTTGTTCCTGAGTGATATTGCATCATATGAGTATACCACAGTCGGCTTACCCTTTCACCTGCTGAGGGACGTTTGGGCTGTTGCCAGGTTTTGGCTGATGAGTGAAGATGCTGTGATCCTGTGCATTCAGGTGTTCTTGGGGGCATGTGCTTTTAGTTCCCTTAGGTAGGTATTTAGAAGGGGACTTACGTTGGTTGTGTAGTGTTGCATTATGGGGCCATTACGAGTGCCTTATTTATTGATTGATGATGGTAGGAAGTGTCTCAGATTTGGAACTGGATGTTGTTATGAATTGGATCGTGTCCCCCAAAAGCATATGTTGAAATCCTAAGCACTGCACCTGTGAGGGTGACCCCATTTGGAAATAAGGGCTTTTCTTTTGTGAGGTTAGTGAGGTCCTGCTGGAGTGGGATGGGTCTTACGCTTCATCCCTTCTGCGTGGCGCCCTCTAGAAAGAGAAAACAGAGAGGGAAAGGGACGCACAGACAGAGGAAGAGACCGTGTGAACGACCCACGACAGCCAGGGCTTCCAACCAGTTCCTTCTGGTTCAAACCCCGGCTAAGAGTTTGCATCTCTAACAAGTTCCCTGCTGAGAATTTGCGTTTCCACTCCAGATATACTGAATCAGAATCTACAGGTTAACAAGCTCCCCGGGGGATTCTTATGTATAACCTCCTGGGAACGAACCGGTTGGAAGGACTGCTACAAACCGAGAGATGCCAAGGAATGCCCGGGGCTATCGACAAGGAGGGGCCCTTCCCTACAGCCGACGCCCGCACTGGGATCTCCAGCCTCGAAACCTGTGAGACGATAAATTCCTGTTCTTTAAAGCCCCCCCCTTGTGGTATTTTTGTTACAACAGTCCTAGGTAACTAAGACAGATGGATTAAAGATTTTCATGTAAAAATAAATTATTGCAAGAAAATACAGGGCAATTTATAGTCTTGGAATGGGGTGGAGACCTTCCTAGCCAAGATGGACCCCAGAAATTTTTTATTTTAAAAACCCAAATATATTTGACTACATAAAATTTTTTAAGTTTATTTTGTAAGATCATAAATTAATAAATGATGGGGATGATGTTTGCAACAAATATGATAGCCAAAGGCTAAAAAAAACAAAAGCCTTACAGAAAAATTGACACGAAAAAGACAGACAGTGTAGTAGAGAAATAGCAGTGGGTGGTGGTGTCGCTCTTAGGTGTCATTGAGTTGGCTCCAAATCACAGCAACCCCGTTTACAACAGAAAGAAATGCTGCCCGGTCCTGCACCAGCCTCACAATCGCTGTTGTGCTGGAGCCCATTGTTGCAGCCACTGTGCCAATCCATCTCATTGAGGGTCTTCCTCTTTTGTGCTGACCCTCTACTCTATTAAGCATGATGTCCTTCTTCAGGGACTGATCCTTTCTGATAACATGTCCAAAGTATGTGAGACGAAGTCTCAACATTCTCGCTTCCAAAGAGCAGTCTGGCTGTACTTCTTCCAAGATAGATTTGTTTGTTCTTCTGGCAGTCCGTGGTATATTCAGTATTCTTTGCCAACACCATAATTCAAAGGCATCAATTCTTCTTTGGTCTTCCTTGTTTACTGTCCAGCTTTCACATGCGTAGGAGGCGATTGAAAATACCATGGCTTGGGTCAGGTGCACCTTAGTCCTCAGAGTGACAGCTTTGCTTTTTAACACTTTAAAGAGGTCTCTCTGCGGCAGATTTGCCCAATGCAATGCGTCCTTTGGTTTCTTGACTGCTGCTTCCATGGGTGTTGATTCTGTATCCAAGTAAAATGAAATCCTTGACAACTTCAATCTTTTCTCCGTTTATCATGATGTTGCTTATTGGTCCAGTTG
>NW_004444005.1:8921539-8929034 GCF_000243295.1 Trichechus manatus latirostris | reverse complement strand
TGGCAGGGTCAGTCACTCAGATATGGTACAGCAGGGCAGGTCTAGCTGAAGAGGAGTTACTGGGATGGGTTGTTTGTGGCACTTACTACAGCCACCAGGGCGGGTCGGTAATCAGTGCAGGGCAGGTTCCAGTAGGCCGTGCCTGTGCTACTTGGTGGTGTGATGTTAAGTGCACGATGTAGGTAGGCAGGATGCAGCAGGGAGATTGTTATGTGTGGAGCTAAGATGGATATAGGAGAGAGGAGAAAGGAACAGGAGCCAAAAACATGCAAAGAAACAAAAAAGAATGCTAGAGGAGCTTGCCGTTGGAGTGGAGAGATGACAGACCATATAATGGAGAAAAACAAAAAGGGGAAGAGGAAGAAAAAGAAAAGAAAAGAATGAATGAATAAGTAAAAATCAGGAAGGGAAAAGAATAGCAAAGTTCCCAGGGATCCCACCGGTGTGGCTATGAGGTCTGGGGAAGTTGTTCTCGGGTGTTGCAGTACAGCCTGGCTAGAAGGTGTAGAGGTATACAACGCCAGGTATTCAGGGAACAGAAAGAGAAGGAAGATATAGAGAGACGAGAAACTGAGTAATGAAGAAAGACAGAAAGGGAAAAAGAGGGAAAACAAAACAAAACAAATTAAAAAAGGAAAAAAAGAACAAGAAAAGCCCCCCCAAAAAAACAGGAAAAAGAAAAAAAAAAACCAACAAAAAAAGAAATGCTGTCAGGGATCCCTCTGCATGTCTGTGCAAGCTGAGGGGCAGGTTCCAAGCCATGCAGCACTGCCTGGCCAGAACGGGCTCCCAACTCAAGAAAAGGAAAAGAAAACAAACAGTTCAAAACAAACAAACGAACAAAAGCCCCAGGATCCCACCAGCGTGGCAGCCCAGACCAGGAAGCAGCTGCACACTCAAACGGAGCTCCACAGCCCCTCAGGAAGAAGCAAAGATGGTGCACGGAGCCAGGTGTTTGAGCGAAAGGAGGGGGAGGTGGTGAGAGGTAAGGAAGAAATCAAAAGGAGCGGAAAAAAGCAACACCAGCAGCCAACACATGGCACTCAGAGAGCTAGCCCGTTCGGGTGGGTGGAATCCAAACAGCCGGTGCTTCCTGGACAAGAGATTGTGGCCGCGGGAAGCAGAGGGGGCCGAGTGGGGGTGAAGAAGGGTGGGGGGTGGGAAAGCGTATATCGCAAATTACCGGTTGTTTTGTGTCCCACTGGAAGCTCCGTGAAGCTGCTTTCTCGTACACCATTGCTGGTCTCCGATAGGAGTCCAAGATGGTGGATCCGAGCTGCTTTAGCTGATAGGGGACCTCTGCATGAATCTCTCCTTGCTCTCCATTCTCTCTCAGTTTTCTCCCTCCATTTGGTGCTTGGCTGAGTTCTTTATCTCTTCATTTGATGTTTTAGGGTTTCAGGATTGTTGTTTTCTCTGTTCAGCTTAGTTTTTCGGATCTTTGCTGTGGGGGGACGGCGTGGTGCTTCTGCCTAGAGTGCCATTTTGCCCTGTTCTTCCCTTTTGATTTTCTCTCTCCAGGTCTTTGCATATGTCTTTATAATACTTTGTCTTCTCGAGCCACCCTTTGAAATCCTCTCTTCAGCTCTTTTACTTCATCATTTCTTCCTTTTGCTTTAGCTCTCTACGTTCAAGAGCAAGTCTCAGAGTCTCTTCTAATATCCATTTCGGTCTTTTCTTCCTTCCTTGTCTTTTTAATGACTTTTTCTTATCTTCATATGTGATGTCCTTGATGTCATCTCACAGCTCGTGTGGTCTTCGGTCATTAGTGTTCAGTGCATCAAATCTATTCTTGAGATGGTCTCTAAATTCAAGTGGAATATATTCAGGGTTGTATTTTGGCTCTCATGGACTTGTTCTAATTTTCTTCAACTTCAACTTGTATATGAGTAATTAATGGTCTCTTGTACAGTGGGCCTTCGACCTGGTTCTGACGGATGATATTGAGCTTTTCCATCATCTCTTTCCACAGATGTAGTTGATTTGATTCCTATGTATTTCATCTGGTGAGGTCCACGTGTATAGTCACTGTTTATGTTGTTGAAAAAAGGTATTTGCAAGGAGGAAGTCGTTGGTCTTGCAAAATTCTATCGTGGGATCTCCAGCGTTGTTTCTGTCACTAAGGCCATATTTTCCAACTACCCATTCTGCTTCTTTGTTTCCAACTTCCGCATTCCAGTTGCCAGTAATTATCAGTGCATCTTGGTTGCATGTTCGGTCAATTTCAGACTGCATTAGTTGGTAAAAATCTTCAATTTGAAGAAATTGGTCTTAGTGGTTGTTGGGTAAATTTGAATAATAGTCGTATTAACTGGGCTTCCTTACCGGCATACGTGTATTATCCTATCACTGCCAGTGTTGTACTTCAGGATGGGTCTTGAAATGTTCTTTTTGATAATGAATGCAATGCCTTTCCACTTCAATTTGTCATTCCTGGCATGGTAGACCATAGAATTGTCTGACTAAAAATAGCCAATACCAGTCCATTTCAGCTCACTAATGCCTAGGATACCGATGTTTATGTATTCCATTTCTTTTTTGACAATTTCCAATTTTCCTAGATTCATACTTCGTACATTCTCTGTTCCAGTTATTAATGGATGTTTGCAGCTGGTTCTTCTCATTTTGGGTCGTGCCGCGTCAACAGATGAAGGTCCCGAAAGCTTGACTCCATCCACGTCATTAAGGTCGACTCTGCTTTCAGGAGGCCGCTCTTCCCAGTCGTATTTCAAGTACCTTCCAACCTGGGGGTGGGGCTCATCCTCCGGCGCTATGTCAAACAATGTTCTACTGCTATTCATAAGGTTTTCACTGGCTATTTCTTTTCAGAAGTAGACCACCGGGTCCTTCTTCCTAGTCCGTCGTAGTCTGAAAGCTCCACTGAAACCTGTCCTCCATGGGTGACCCTGCTGGTATTTGAATACCTGTGGCATATGTGGCATAGCTTCCAGCATCACAGCAACACGCAAACCCTTACGGTACGACAAACTGACAGACGTGTGGCGGAGCAATGGGTATACACAGGCGAATCACAGAAGGGAAGATTCAGAGAAGGATGATAAGCATCGGAAGAGATAATGAGGCCAAAAGGTACGAATTTTTTGCCCAGTTGATTGGTAAAAATTAGAAAGCAGGACAGCTGGGCTGGGTTGCTCAGGAGCACAAATGGACAAGCACCTCTTGGGGACAGGAGTGTGAACTGCTGTACTGTTTTTGGAGACTCATCTGGCAATATCTTGGAAATGTAAAAAAAAGATATATCCTTTGACCCAGCATGCCTGCTTTTGATCATCTATCCTAAAATGGGCAAATCTGCTGCAAAAGACCTCTTTGAAGTGTTCAAAAGCAAAGATGTCACCTTGAAGACTAAGGTGCGCCTGACCCAAGCCGTGGTGTTTTCATTTGCCTCATATGCGTGTGAAAGCTGGACGTTGAATAAAGGAGACTGAAGATGCCTTTGAATTGTGGTGTTGGCGAAGAATATTGCCCGAAGAATGAACAATCTATTTTGGAAGAAGCACAGCCAGAATGCTCCTTGGAAACAAGGATGGTGAGACTTCGTCTCATGTACTTTGGACATGTTATCAGGAGGGAGCAGTCTTTGGAGAAGGACATCATGCTTAGTAAAGTAGAGGGTCAGTGAAGAAGAGGAAGACCGTTACGGAGATGGATTGATACAGTGGCTACAAAAATGAGCTCAAGCATAACAATGATTGTGAGGATGCACAGGACTGGGCAGTGTTTCATCCTGTTGTACGTAGGGTTGGTGTGAGTCGGAACCAACCCAACGACACCTAACAACAATCCTAAGGAAAGAAGGACACTAGCATTGAAGGAACTTTCTTTCATGCTTTGGAGTTGCTGGCTGGGTGGTGCAAATGGTTTGCACCCTCGGCTGCTTACCGAAAGGTTGATGGTTCAAGTCCACCCAGAGGCCCGTAGGAAAACAAGCCTGGCAATCTACTTCCGAAAAATCAGCCACTGAAAACCCTATTGAGCGTAGTTCTGCTCTGACCCACGTGGAATCAGAATGGACTCCACGGCACGTTCTGGTTTGGTGTTTTTTTTGTTTGGTTTTGTCGATTTAGAAGATATATTTTCTGTGTGTTGTGAAGATACTGATCTTATTTCTCACTTTCTGTGCCTCCCCTTCCCATTTATTTTTCTTCTATATCCTTTGCCGTCAAGTTGATTCCAACTCACGGCGACCCTTTAGGACAGAGCAGAACTGCCCCACAGGGTTTCCAAGGAGCGGCTGGTGGATTTGAACTGCTGACCTTTTGGTTAGCAGCGGTAGCCCTTAACCGCTATAGTGGGCTAGATTTTTGCACAGCAGAACTTCTGGAGACTGTAGTTGGCGTCTGTCTTTCAAATGCTGTTTCATGAGCGAGTAGAATGGCCCAGAGTAAATCCCCTCCTGACTCCAAGGTTTCAGTGATCAGGGCGGCGTGGATCACTCCTGACGCACTATCTTCTCTTGAGGTTTGCTTCCTAGTCTCCAACAACTTCCAGTTTGCAGTGACGTCCAGTTTCCACCAGGGGGTAGGCACCACCTCAGACTGGACACAGTCTCCTGCGAGCTCACCGCCTCTCCTCCAGGGCCTGGGTACCCCTCAGCCAGTGCTGGAGCCTTGATTCTGTTCTGTTCTCGCACGCTGGCCTCTTCTCTCAGCTTGCTCTGATTTTGTCCTTCGTTCTGCCTTGGGCTGGCTCAGACGACGTGTAACTGTCGTTGGGGGTGCGTTCCCCTCCTGCCTCTGGTCCTCCCCTTTCAGTCCATCTTGCTCACCCTGTGACTTCCTCAAAGCACACCTCTGAGAGCTGGATCGTAGGTTCTCGGGAGTGGAAGGTCTGGGAAGCATCTAGGGGCTCCTCTGCTCCATCCAAAACCCCACAATCCCTCTTGATGTCGAGTCAGTTCCAAGTCATGATGAACCTGTGTGTTACAGACTACAATCGCTCCACAGGGTTTTCTTGGCTATAATCTTTATGGAAGCAGATTGCCAGGCCTTCCTTCTGTGGTGCCGCTGGCTGGATCCGAACCACCAACCTTTGGTTAGCAGCCGAGTGTGAACTGTTTGCCCCACCAGGAACCTCTGCTCTAACCACCACTCCCTTAGTCTCCAGCTGAGCTCCAGGGGATGTTAACACCTCAGCAGCCCCTCCGTGGGACCGACTGTGCTGTTAGAAAGTTCTTCCACGCACTCAGCTCAGGGCTGGGCAGGCTCCATGTGCCCCACGGCCTGGTGTGCATTCAGGGCTTCCACCACTGGGTGACCTTGCCCCCTTCCCCGCCCCTTCCTTGCTCACCTGCTGTGAGCCCAGCTGAGCCATTTGTGATTTCCACCACACACCCCCGGGTCTTCTCATCCATTTGCTTTTTGGTCCCTCTGCTGGAAACGTTTTTCCTCAATTCCCCACATCCCAGTCTCCCCCTCCTTCCAGGCCCAGCTCCCTTCGCCAGCACTTGCCTATTTCTTTGCCCTTTACTCGTCTTTTTCTTCTGATGTTCTAATAACTCTACTGGCACATCTCTGCTGCCAGTCCCTTTCTGCTTTGTGTTAGGGTTTTGCTTCTTTTTTCTTTTTTAAAATTTTAAAGGTGTTGTTTTATCTCCCCTGCCTCCTCTCTGAGGGCAGAATCCATTTCCAATTTACCTTCCACCTGCCTTCTCTTCCCTTCTCAGGAGCTCTACCCAGCGCTGTTCTCCATGCACTCTAGGTATGTGAGTGGGCGTGTGACGGAAAGGCTTGGCTGCTCCTTGCTAACTCTTGGGAGAGCAGACAGTGTCCCCTTCACGTTACTGGCAGCTCCAGGTGCTGGGTCGGCCAGGTTCCTCTGGGCAGTGAGCAGGGAGATGCCAATGGCTCACAGTGGTCACCACTGCACCAGCACGGGGACATGGTATGGGGTCCCCAGTGATTTCTTACTGTGTATGCTCTTTGAGGAGCCCTGGTGGCGCAGCGGCTAGGCCCTCAGCTGCTAACCGAGAGGTCTGCAGTTTGAATCCACAGCCACTGCTTAAACACCCTATGGGGCAGTTCTGCTCTGTCCTGTGGGGTTGCTGTGCGTGGGAATCAACTTGACGGCAGTGGGTTTTCGGTTGGTATGCTCTTCGAGGAGCCCTGGTGGTGCAGTGGTTAGAGTGCTCAGCTGCCAACCCAAAGGCTGGTGGTTCAAACCCACCAGCAGTTCCACGAGAGAAAGATGTGGCAGTTGGCCTCTGTAAAGATTAGAGCCTTGTAAACCCTGTGGGGCAGTTGGCCTCTGTCCTACAGGGCTGCCATGAGTCGGAATCGACTCGATGGCAGTGGGCTTGGCTGTTTGGGTTTGGATGCTGTCTGAGCACCTTTACTCTCTCTAAGGGGGTGTGATGGTTAAGATTGTGTGTCAGCTTGGGTGGGCCATGGTTCTCAGTGTTTATATGTGATCACTCCCATGACTGGATATGCTGTGAGTAGCCAATCAGATGAAAGGGAGTTTCCTTGGGGATGTGGCCTGCATCTGAATATAAGCAGACATTCTGCTTTTTGCTCACTCTGGATCCTGTGGCTGCCTCCTGTTGTCTCACCTCCAGTTCTTGGTTCTTGGGACTTGAGCTGTCAGCTTATCTACCGAACTTGGGATTCTTCGATCTTCACAGCCTGTGAGTGGAGCCCTCCTCTCTGACCTGCCAATCTTGGGTTCGCCAACCCTGCAGCTACGTGAATCAGGAGCAGGCTTATGGTCTTGCCTCCTGATCTTGGAATTCATCAACCTTTACAGCCTGTGAGCGGGATACCTGCTCTCCGACCTGCCAATCTTGGGCTTGCCAGCTTCTGCGGCTACGTGAATTGGGAGGGGCCTCTACCCTGACCTACATTAAAGAATGCTATTAGTATTTGAATCAGGATTGCCTTGCACTACCTGATTTTAGAACCTGTTATACCACCATGGTAGTCAAAACAGCCTGGTGCTGGTACAACAAAAGATACATAGACCAATGGGACAGAATTGAGAATCCAGACATAAATTCATCCATCTGTGAGCAGCCTATTTTTGACAGAGGCCCAAAGTCCGTTAATTGGGCAAAAGACAGTCTCTTAGCAAATGGTGCTGGCAGAACTGGATATCCATCTGCAAAAAACTGAAACAAGACCCATACCTCACACCATGCACAAAAACTAACTCAGAATGGGTCAAAGACTTAAATATAAAATTGAAAACGATAAAGATCATGGAAGAAAAAATAGGGACAATGCTAAGAGCCCTAATACATGGCGTAAACACAATACGAACCATAAGTAACAATGCACAAGCACCAGAAGAGAGACTAGATAAATGGGAGCTCCTAAAAGTCAGACACTTATGCTCGTCAAAAGACTTCACCAAAAGAGTAAAAAGACAACCTACAGACTGGGAAAAAATTTTTGGCTACGACAAATCCGATCAGCGTCTAATCTCTAAAGTCTACAAGATAGTGCAAAACCTCAACAACAAAAAGACAAATAACCCA
>NW_004444005.1:8875339-8921403 GCF_000243295.1 Trichechus manatus latirostris | reverse complement strand
ACACATGAAGAAATGCTCACGATCATTAGCCATTAGAGAAATGCAGATCAAAACTACAATGAGATATCATCTCACCCCAGCAAGGCTAGCATTAATCCAAAAAACACAAAATAATAAATGTTGAAGAGGTTGTGGAGAGACGGGAACACTTGTACACTGTTGGTGGGAAAGTAAAATGATACAACCACTTTGGAAATCGATTTGGCGCTTCCTTAAAAAGCTAGAAATAGACGTACCGTACGATCCAGCAATCCTGCTCCTTGGAATATATCCTAGAGAAACGAGCCGTCACACGAATAGATATATGCGCATCCATGTTCATTGCAGCACTGTTCACACTAGCAAAAAGATGGAAACAGCCTCGGTGCTCATCAATGGATGAATGGATAAACGAGTCACGGTATATCCACACCATGGAATACTACGCAATGATAAAGAACTGCAACGATGAAGCCGTGAAACATCCTATAACATGGAAGAATCTGGAGGTCATTATGCTGAGTGAATTTAGTCAGTCACAGAAGGACAAATATGGTATAAGAACAGTATTATAAAAACTCAAGAAAAGGTTTAAACACAGAAGAAAACATTCTTTGATGGTTACAAGGGTGGGGAGGGAGGGTGAGGGTTATTTACAAACTAGATAGTAGATAAGAATTAGGTGAAGGGAAGGACAGCACACACTACAGGGGAAGTCAGCACAACTGGACTAAACCAAAGATAAGTTACCTGAATACAATCAAACACTTTGAGGGACAGAGTAGCAGGGGTGGGGTCTGGGGACCATGGTTTCAGGGGACATCTAGGTCAATTGGCATAACAAAGCTTAAGAAAATGTTCTGCATCCTACTTTGGTGGGTGGTGTCTGGGGTCTTAAAAGCAGACATGTAAGATGCATCAGTTGGTCCCAACCACCTGGAGTAAAGGAGAATGAAGAACAGCAAAGACACAAGGAAAGTATTAGCCCAAGAGACAGAACGGGCCACATAAACCAGAGACTTCATCAGCCTGAGACCAGAAGAACTAGATGGTGCCTGGATACCACCAATGACCGCCCTGACAGGGAACACAACGGAGAGTCCCTGATGGAGCGGGAGAAAGGTGGGGTGCAGAACTCAAATTCTAGTAAGAAGACCAGACTTAATGGTCTGACTGAGACTGAAGGAACCCCAGAAAGCATGGCCCCTGGATTCTCTATCAGCTCAGAACTAAAACAGTTTCTGAGGCCGACTCTTCAGACAGGGATTGGACTGTGGGACATAAAGTGATACTCGTGAGGAGTGTGTCTCTTAGCTCAGGTACATACAAGAGACTAAACGGGCAGCTTCTGTCCGGAGGTGAGATGGGAAGGCAGAGAGGGTTAGGAGCTGGTTGAATGGACATGGGAAATCAGAGGTGGAAAGGAGGAGTGTGCTGTCATGGTATGGGGAGAGCAATTAGAGTCACATAACAATGTATGTATAAGTTTTTGTATGAGAGACTAACTTGAAATGTAAACTTCATTTAAACTACAACAATAAACAAAAAAAGAGAAGTATCAAATATCTTTCTAGATTTGCATACTAATCAATAAACAAAAACCAAACCAGTTGCCACTGGGTTGATTTCTACTCTTGGCGACCCCATGTGTGTCAGAGTAGAAGTGGACTCCATAGGGTTTTCAATGGCTGATCTTTCAAAAGTAGATTGCCAGGCCTTTCTTCTGAGGAGCCTCTAGGTGCACTGGAATGTCCAACCTTTGGGTTAGCAGCTGAGCACGGTAACCGTTTGCAAAAAATAACAGCAACACCAAATACTGGCACAGATGTGGAAACAGTGGATCATTCATACATTGCTAGTGGGAATGTGAAGTGATACAGCTGCTCTGGAAAACGATGTGGCGTTTTCTTGAAACACTAAGCATGCAACTACCATAAAACCCAGCCATTGCACTGCTGGGCATTCTTCCCAGAGAAATGAAGATTTATGTTCACACAAAAACCTGCACTGAATGTTTATAACAGCTTAATTTGTAAAGCCGCACGTACCAACGATTGTGAAGATGGCACAGGATCAGGCAGTGTCTTCTTATACATAAGGTTGCCACGAGTCGCAGCCAACTCAACAACAACTACAACAGCAAGATTTGTAATAATCCAGGTGTCCTTTAATGGATAAATGGTTAAACAAACCGTGGTACATTCATACCATGGAAAACTAAAAAAAAAAAAAATAACACTTACTGTCGAGTTGATTCCTAGTCTTGGCGACCCCACGTATGTCAGAGTAGAACTTTGCTCCACAGGGATTTCAGTGGTTGAATTTTCACAAGTAGATGACCAGGCTTTTCTTCTGAGGTACCTTTGGGGAGACTCGAACCTTCAGTCTTTGGGTTAGCAGCCAAGCACGTTAGCCATTTTTGCAACCATGGAAAACCATTATTGTGGTTAGGTGCCGTCGAGTTGGTTCGAACTCATAGCTACCCCACGTACAACAGAATGAATCACTGCCCAGTCCTGCTCCATCCTCACAGTCTTTGCCATGTTTGAGCCCATTGTTGCAGCCACTGTGTCAGTCCATTTCGTTGAGGATCTTCCTCTTTTTTGCTGACCCTCTGTTTTACCAAGCATGATGTCCTTCGCCAGGGACTGGTCCCTTGTGATAACATGTCCAAAGTACATGAGACAAAGTCTCACCATTGTCGCTTCTGAGGAGCATTCTGGGTGTACCTCTTCCGAGACAGATTTGTTCATTCTTCTGGCAGTCCATGGTTGTGATGGTTAAGATTATGTGTCAACTTGGCTGGGCCATGATTCTCCGTGTTTTAGTGTAATGGCTCCCATGATTGAATATACTTTGAGTAGCCAATCAGATGAAAGGGAATCTCCTTGGGGGTATGGCCCGCATCTGTACATAAGCAGACGTTCTGGCTTTTTGCTCTCTCTGGATCCTGCGGCTGCTTCCTATCGTCTCATCTCCCGTTCTTGGGACTTGAGCTGTCAGCTTATCTGCCCAACCTGGGATTCGTCGATCTGCACAGCCTGTGAGTGGGGGCCCTGCTCTCTGACCTTCCGATCTTGGGCTTGCCAGCTTCTGCAGCTGTGTGACTTGGGAGAGGCCTCTACCCTGATTCATGGACTTGAGACATTCTAGCCTCTACAATCGCGCGAGCTGTTTCCTTGATATAGTCTCTCTCTATATACGTATTTATACACTTTACTGGTTTTGTTCTCTAGAGAACCCAGCCTAAGACAATGGTCTATTCCATATTCTTTGCCAACACCATAATTCAAAGGGATAAATTCTTCTTCGGTCTTCCTTATTCATTGTCCAGCTTTCGCATACATATGAGATGATTGAACATGCCATGGCTTGGATGAGGCGCACCTTAGACCTTAAAGTGACATGTTTGCTTTTTTAACACTTTAAAGAGGTCTTGCAGCAGATTTGCCCATTGCAATAGATTTGACACGTTAGATGCTAATGACGGAAGACCAGACAAGTTGTGGAATAACATGAAGGGCATCGTATGTGAAGAAAGCAAAAGGTCATTAAAAAGACAGGAAGGAAAGAAAAGACCAAAATGGATGTCAGAGGAGATTCTGAAACTTGTTCTTGAACATAGAGTATCTAAAGCACACAGAACAAATGATGAAGTAAAAGAGCTGAACAGAAGATTTTAAAGGGCAGCTCGAGAAGACAAAGTAAAATGTTATAAAGAAGTATACAAAGACCTAGAGTTAAGAAACCAAAAGGGAAGAACACTGCCGGCATTTCTCAAGCTGAAAGAACTGAAGAAAAAATCAAGCCTTGAGTTGCAATATTGAAGGATTCTATGGAAAAAATATTGAAAGATGCAGGAAGCATCAAAAGAAGATGGAAAGAATACACAGTCACTGTACCGAAAAGAATTGGCCGACATTCAGCCATTTCAGGAGGTGGCATATGATGAAGAACTGATGATATTGAAGGAAGAAGTCCAAGCTGCACTGAAGGCATTGGTGAAAACAAGGCTCCAGGAATTGACAGAATACCGATTGAGGTGTTTCAACAAATCAGTGCAGCGCTAGAAGCACCCACTCATCTATGCCAAGAAATTTGGAAGTCAGCTACCTGGCCAGCTGACTGGAAGAGATCCGTATTTGTGCCCATTCCAAAAAAAAAGGGATCCAACAGAATGCGGAAATTATCAAACAATACCATTAATACCACACACAAGTAAAATCTTGCTAAGATAATTAAAAAATGGTTGTAGCAGTACATTGACAGGGAGCTGCCAGAAATTCGAGCTGAATTCAGAAGAGGACGTGGAACCAGGGATATCATTGCCGATGTCAGATGGATCCTGGTTGAAAGCAAAGAATACCAGAAAGATGTTTACCAGTGTTTTATTGACTATGCAAAGGCATTTGATTGTGTGGATCATAACAAAGTATGGGTAACACTGGGAAGAATGGGAATCCCAGAACACTTAATTGTGCTCACGAGGAACTTGTACATAGATCAAAAGATAGTTGTTCCAACAAAATGAGGGAATGCTGCATGGTTTAAAATCAGGAAAGATGTGTGTCAAAGGTGTATCCTTTGTGTCCTTTCACCATGCTTATTCAATCTCTATGCTGATCAAATAATCCAGGAAGTGGACTATACGAAGAAGAACGAAGCCTAAGGACGAAGGGAAGATTCATTAACAATTTGTGATATGCAAATGACACAGGCTTGCTTGCTGAAAGTGAAGAGGACTTGAAGCACTTACTGATGAAGATCAAGGACTTCAGCCTTCAGTATGATTACACCTCAATGTAAAGAAAACAGAAATTCTCACAATTGGACCAATAATTGATGCGTTTGAATTATGGTGTTGGCAAAGAATACTGAATATACCATGAACTGCCAGAAGAACGAACAAATCTGTCTTGAAAGAAGTACAGGGCGAATGCTCCTTAGAAGCGAGAATGGTGAGACTTCATCTGACATACTTCGGGCATGTTATTAGGAGGGACAAGTCCCTGAAGAAGGACGTCATGGTTGGTAAAGTAGAGGATCAGTGAAAAGGAAGAAGAGCCTCAACAAGATGGATTGACGGAGTAGCTGGAACGATGGGGTCAAAAATAGCAAGGATTGTGAGGATGGCACAGGATGGGGCAGTGTTTTGTTCTGTTGTACATAGGCTTGCTGTGAGCTGGAACTGGACACCTACCAACAACATAAACCCATTTTCATTGAGTTGAGTCTGACTCATAGTGACTCTATAGGGCAGAGCAGAACTGCCCCAAAGGGTTTCCAAGGCTGTAATCTTTACTGGAGGCGACTGCCACATCTTCCTCCCATGGAGCAGCTGGTGGGTTTGAATTGTTGACCTTTTGGTTATCAGCCACACACTTAACCTGTGCGCCACCCGGGCTCCTCTAGCAAATATATAGAAACCAGAAATTATTAGTGGTTACCAGAGATGTGAGGAGCCCTGGTGGCGTAGTGGTTAAGAGCTTGGCTGCTAACCAAAAGGCCGGTAGTTCAAATCCCCCAGCCGCTCCTTGGAAACCCTATAGGGGCGGTTCTACTCTGCCCTGTAGGGTCGCTGTGAGTCAAAACTGACTCGATGGTGCCCGACAACAACAACAACATGTATGGGAGGGAGGGGGGAAGGAGGAGTTTGCCTAGGGGACACTGAGTTTATGTTAATGGTGGTGGAATGATTTGGAAAAAGATAGAAGGGTTGTACCTCTTGAAGGGTTTAATCAATGTCACTGAATTGTACATGTAGAAATTGTTGGGGGAAACGAAAAAGAACCCATTAGCTGTTATTTTCTGTTCCCCTCTTCTAGCCCTTGGCAACCACTGATCTACTTCCTGTGTCTATGGATTTCCTATTCTGACATTTCATAGAAATGGACTCATACAGTATGTGGCCTTTGTGCCAACTTCATCCATGCTGTAGCGTATATCAGGACTTCATTCCTTTTTATGGCTGAGTAATGCTGCATTGTATGGGCATACTACATTTTGCTGATGGACATTTGAGTTGTTTCCACTGTTCAGCTGTTAGGGATAGTGCTCCTGTGACCATTGGTGTGCAGGTTTTTGTGTGGTTTTCTCAGGCATATACCTAGTAGTGGAATTGCTGAGTGTAGAAACGGTGTGGTGGCGGTGTCTGACCTCCTCTAACTTCACAAGGGGAAAGGAGAATGAAGACCAGTATCCCAAGGCTGATTCCCATGAGGCAGAGGTCAGACATGCCTTCTCTCTCTGCCATCTCTACCAGTTCTGACACCAACCGTTCCTCCCACGGCAATCTCTACTTCTCTGCTGGGTTCAATAATTCATCGCTATGGCCACACAGAACTCACAGAGCACACTCATGATTATGAGGTTTATTAGGGAAGTAACAAGTTACAGTTCAGGCTCAGGAACACTCAAGGATATAGTTCTTCCAACAGGACAGCCTCTTCCCAGCCATGCTTGCGGGCACACCTCTCCCTGGCCCTCAGCCTCTGCTCAGAGGCACTCAGCTTTCTTGCTCTGTGGCCAGGAAGCACACCGTGCTGTCTCCTGCTGGTCTCCCTCTTCATGGTTACAGCTCACTTTTTGTCTCCTGGGTCCAGGAGCTTCTTGGCGCAGGATCTTGGATCCAAAAGATGTGCTGGCTCCTGGCTGTTCTTCCTTGGTAGTGGTGGGATCTTCTCTTTTCTGCCTCTGGGGTAGCTCATTTCAAACCTAGCAGGATGGCAAGACTGACCAATCCCTTTGGTGGGCCACAATTACTCTATCACACAGTCTCGCCCAGTCACTTGCGTGGGAGTTAACAAGACAGTGGCTAGCAAGGCCACACAAAAGTGATCCATGGTCCCTCACTGAGTCAAATGGTGACTCTGTGTAAACTTTTTAAGGAGTGACTGCATCACTAGCCTCCATGATTTCTCATGCAAAATCCACTATCTGAATTGTTTTTCCCTGTAGGTAATGTGGTGTTTCTCTCTTACTGCTTTTAAGAATTTTTCTTTGTGTTTAGTTTTCCAAAGTTTGACTGTCATGCATCTTAGTGTGGAATTCTTTCAGCTTATCCTCTGTGAGGGTTGCTTACCTTGTTGAATCTGTTGGTGTATGTCTTTTGCCAGGTTTGAGAAGTTTCCAGCATTTTTTTTTTTTTAAGTACGTTTTCAGCCCCACCCTCTTTCGTTTCTACTTCTGGGATTCCAGTAATACACATGTTCACTCTTTTGTTACACCCCCACTAGGTCTCTGAGACTATTCTTTTTTTTTTAAGTCTCTTTTTTCTCTGTTGTTCAGGCTGGGTAATTGTTTATTTGTTTTGTTTTATTTTTTAGCCTATTTTTTCTGTTGTTCAGATTGAGTAGTGTGTATTGTTCTGTCTTCCAGTTCACTGATTCTTTTTTCTGTCCCCTCCATTCTGCTGTTGAGCCCATCCATAGTGTTCTCTATTTCAGCTGTTGTATTTCAGTTCTAAAATTTCCATTTGGTTCTTTTGTCTGCTGTCTGTTTCTTTGCTGAGGTTTTCTGTTTTTCTCATTTGTTTCAGGCGTGTTTGGAATTGCTTGTTGAAGCACTTTTGCCATGGCGGCTTTAAAACTTCTGCCAGGTTGTTCTAGCTCAGGTCTCTGCCCTGAGTCAGTGTTGGCATCTGTTGTCTCTCTGCATTCCATTTTGAGCTCTTTCTGTTGTGCCACCATTATCCCCGTCCTTTTCCAAAGCACCATGCCCCTGTTAACGTAAACTTAACGCCCCTCAAACAAACTCCCCTTTACCCTCTCCCTCCTGCCCCTGTTGTTGTCAGGTGCCATAGGGTCCTCTCTGACTCTACAATGTGTGATTTTCAGTTCAAACCAAGACAGTTTTGTCGTATGTTAGAGATTCTGGATATTAAATTTCCCAATCCAGCTGGTGTCCTCTGATAACTCTCCATCAGGAAAGGGGACACCACCTGCTTCCTGCCAGGTGAGGGTAGAAGTTCCCCCACTAGGCTTCTGTTGACACCCAAGGAGGGGCTCCTCCTTACTGCTGGGGAGCTGTAAGTCCAGGCTCCCCACGTCATCCCCCCTTTTCACCTCAGGGGTGTGGGGTCCATTCCTGGCCCGACAGGATGGCAGCCCTGGCTTCCTACTCCACCTTCTGTGACACTAGCTTAGTGAGAGTGTTGGGGCATCTTGTTATAACCTCCCAAGGGCACAAGTCTAGGCTCCCTACTTGTTCTCTGCTGGCTTGTAAGGGTGGGGCCACAGAGTTCTGTGCTGTTTGGCTGGAGTACAGCAGTTTCTGTCTGAAAGTTTTCTGTTCACTAGGCTGCTGCTTTCCTGGTCCTTGAGGCAGAGAGAATGGGCTTTCTGGGGGATTTTTTTTACATCTTTGCCCATCAGTAATTCCAAGTTTCCAGCTTCGTTTCCAAGTCTGGGATACCATATTTTTACACAAATAACACGCACCTTCTGTGTTTGTTTGCCCACTGCACCCTCCTCCCGTGAGGTATTTCTTAAGCGCTGCTGTACCATTTTTTTTTACATGTTGCTATAAAAATAATTAGCGTAGCATGCTTACGAAAGTATCTCAGGTTTGTTGTTTTTATATATATATATGCACACTTGTGGATGTAATTCCATTTGGGAATAGGGTTTTCTTTATTATGTTAATGAGTGAGGCCATATCAACGTAGGGTGTGTCTTAAGCTGATCTCCTTGAAGATAGAAACCAAGCTGATTAGCAGAGAGCAGGAAGCAGAGATGGGGGAAGGGAGATGCCAAGCCACATGGAGATCCCCAATGAAGCAGAAGCTGAAGAGACAAGGACTGTCCCCCAGGGCCAACAGAGAGAGAAAGCCTTCCCGTAGAGCTGGCACCCTGAATTCGGACTTTCAGCCTCCTAAACTGTGAGAAAATAAATTCCTGTTTGTTAAAGCCATCCACTCGTGATATTTCAGTTATAGCGCTACTAGAAGAATATTAAATATACTGTGGACTGCCAGAAGAATGAACAAATCTGTCTTGGAAGATGTACAGTCAGAATGTTCCTTAGAAGTGAGGATGGTGAGACTTTGTCTCTTGTACTTGGGACATGTTATCAGGAGGGATCAGTCCCTGGAGAAGGACATCATACTTGGTAAAGTAGAGGGTCAGTGAAAAAGAGGAAGACCCTCAACGAGATGGAGTGACACAGTGGCTGCAACAATGGGCTCAAACATAATGACGATTGTGAGGATGGCACAGGACCAGGCGGTGTTTTGTTCTGTTGTACATGGGGTCACTATGAGTCAGAACTGACTCAACAGCACTTACCCAATGACAAGAGACGAGAGCACTCGACCACTAAGAGTGTGTGTCATGTCCAGAGCTCTTAGCTTCACCAGTGGGGGAGAGAGGTTGTCGTGGGCGAGGCGGGAGGTCCAGTCTTAGTGCTGTTTGTTAGCTGTGCTGCTGTTGACTGCGTCCTTACGGTGCTTGGTGTTCGTAACCTCACGCAGTCTTCACAGCAGGACTTTCAAGGGGTCCTGTTATCATCCCCACTTTAGAGACAGGGATCTGGGGCTTGGAGAAGCCACCGCTGGTAGATGGCAGAGGGGATTCAGAGCGGACTCAAATCCTGAGTGCTCCCTCATCAAGGACACGGGATTGGGGTTTGTTAAGTAACCCCACTGGCTTGTGTAGCAGTGCGGAAAGGGAGAAGGGGCAGGGTTCTCTGAGCGGCAGTTAGCCTGTTCCCAGCCCTGCATTCCTGGGCGGCACTGGCAGGCCCCTGAGGTTCTCTGGCCCCCTTTCCTATCTCTGCGAGGGAGGTGCTAGGACAACATCTCACATGGGTAGAGGCGTGAATGAGAGGTGAAAACGTGCCCCAAATGCAAGTGTAAAGTGGACAGTGGACCGCTTTTCTGCATGTCGGTTGGCTGGTTTAACAGAAATGGTTCTAGGATTAAGGCAGCACCTCCTGGAACCCACAGCCTGGGAGACATGGTTGTGTAAGCTCTGGCTCTTCTCTCCAGAACTTGTAGCTTAACAGGAAAAGCCCAGTTCTATGGATTGGCTGGCGCCCCTGGGTGGTACAGTTAGCGTGCTTGGCTGCTAACCGAAAGGTTGGTGGTTCAAGTCCACCCAGAGGTTCCTCAGAAGAAAAGACCTGGCGATCTGCTTCTGAAAAATCAGCCCCTGAACACCCTATGGAGCACAGTTCTACGCAGATACACACGAGGTCACCATGAGTCAGGGTCGACTTGACACCAGCTGGTTGATGGATTGGCCAAAAAGCGGACCTGTGCAGGTGGAATGAATCATCCACAGAAGCCACGGCAGTAAGGTTTCCGGAAAAGTCTGGATTTGGATTTTCCACGTCAGGCCCTGAGCTCAGTGAGAACGGAATCTGTGCAGAGGACCCTGGAGCGTGGCACGCCTGTGAGGACGCTGGGTTGGGCTGAGTAAACCACCTACACCCATCGGGTCTCGGGCAGGCCGCTGGGTTGTTCTGTAAAGTGCTGACGGTTGCCTGTGTGTGCCCCAGGATTACTGGGTGTCCCAGGTGTGAAGGAACCTGTGCTTTACAAGGTAATGCTGTCATTGCCGTTGAGTCGGTTCTGACTCGTGTGACAAAGGTGATACGAAATCCCTTTAAAGTCAGAATTATTATTATTTTTAAATGACTATTTTTTTGAAATTTTATTCTGGTGAAATGTATATAACAAAACATTCGCCGTCTCAACTGTTTTTACGTGCACGATTCAGTGTCATTAATTACGTTCACTGTGTCACGCAACCACCACCACCGTCCATTCGCCAATGTTTCCATCACCGCAGCCAAAGCTCCATGCCCCTTCAGCAGCACCTCCCTGTTCCCCCTCCAAGGCAGAGTTCGGTTTAAGATGTCACAAACTCGGCCCTTGTTTTCAGGTGTATTTTTCAGAGGGACACGTTGATGTATCTGTGTCATAACAGATTCTGTTAATGACATTCCTTCATGGGGCAGTGACAGTGATGTGTCAGCAGTGGCTGTGGTGTCTCTTTGCCATTACTGTTCACAGCGGGGATGGGGATGCAGAGACTTCTGGGGTGCGCTTTCCCCCCTGCTCACAGGCAGAGCAGCCACTGACTTTCTGCAACCCAGCTCTGAGGAGCAAACGGGCTACCAGAGTCAACCACCTTGCATGTCATGGAGTGCATTGTCCAGGGAGGAAGACCCCCGAGTCCTCATCAGAAGACCCCTGAGTCCTCATCAGAAGACCCCTGAGTCCTCATCAGAAGACCCCCGAGGCTTCGTCAAGAACATCCCCACCCCCTCACCTCCCAGGGGGAGAGTGTGTTCATGCAATGACCCCAGCAGCCCCTTGCTTCCCTATCTCCTTGTTCTGTCCGCCCATCTCCCCGCAATCCAGCAGCGGCTTTCTGGTCAGCTGGCTGATGAGAGAAGAATTTGGGGGTCCTGCCTTCCAGAGTCTGTGAAGGTCCCCATCGTCTGGGTTTGGCTTCCTTGTGGCCTGCCATGCCCAGGAGCTGTGATCACCCAGTCTGGAGGCCATGTGTGCCCTCAGCCCCAGCGGGCGCATTCCTGTGCTGGGTCGCCCATGCCAGGTGGCCTGTCTTGACTTGAATAACCTGCCCACGACCCTCTCCTCCTGCGACTTTTGTGCGCATCAGGTGAAGCCTGCAGGTAGAGCTGGCAGGTAGAGTCGGCAGCCACCAGTCCCAGGCCCCCGAACGCTTCTCTCTCTCTCGATTTCTCTCTGGCTCAGTCTCTCTTTCTCTCTCTGTCTCTGCCCTCTCCCTCTCTGTCTGTCTGTCTCTCTTGTGAGTGGCGAGAGCTGTGAGCTTAGGATAACCCCTAGTGTGCACTGTCCACCTGTGAGGTGTGACGGGGCATCCGAGTCACCCAGGGCTGGTAGTGCTGGCTGCCTGGAAGTGACTCTCCTGGCATAGGGATGTAGGCAGATTGACTGTCCACAGCTCTGGGTCCCACTTCCCTCAAGAGGAAAGCAGGCCCGTCTCCTGCTCCTCATCTTACCCTTGTGCCTCAGGACCTTTGCACTGGCTGTGCCCGTGGTTGGTAGTCTCAGGGCTTGTTCCCACACCTCCATCGAGTCCCCTGGCTCTGCTCACCCTGCTGCCTGCTCTAACAGGAGTTGTGGATGTTGATGTTATTGCGTAGTGATGTCACCCTTCATCAGAATGGTAGCTACACGAGGGCAGGGCTTTGTGCATTCACACCCCACCTCCCTGTCTAGAACGGTGTCTGCCCATAAACCAGCAGCCAGACCAAACCTATTGCCGTCGAGTCGACGCCGACTCATGACGACCCCATGTGTGCAGAGTAGAACTGTGCTCCATAGGGGTTTCATTGGCTGATTTTTCAGAAGTAGATCACCAGGCCTTTTTTCCAAGGCATCTCTGGGTGGACTTGAACGTCCAGTCTTTCGGTTAGCAGCCGATCATATTGACCAGTTATACCTCCCAGGGACCTTTTGTCTGCCACATTGTTGTCGTTAGATGGCGTTGAGTCAATTCCGACTCGTGGCGACCCCATGTGTGCAGCGTAGAACTACTCCACAGGGTTTTCAAGGCTGTGACTTTTCGGAAGCAGGTGCCCACATAAAAAAGCCAAATCCATTGTTAAGTCAATTCTGACTCATAGCGGCCGTATAGAACAGAATAGAACTGTCTTGTAGGGTTTCCAAGGCTGTAATCTTCATGGAAGCAGACTGCGACATCTTTCTCCTGTGGAGTGGCTGATGGGTTTGAACCACCAACCTTTTAGTTAGCAGCCGAACGCTTAAACCACTGTGCTGCCAGGGCTCCAGTTGCCACATAAATACAAACTTGTTGCCATTGAGTTGATTCTGACTCATAGTGACCCTATAGGACAGAGTAGAACTGCCCCATAGGGTTTCCAAGGAGCAGCTTGTGGATTTGAACTGCCAACCTTTTGGTTAGCAGCCACGCTCTTAACCACTGTGCCAGTCGCCACATAGTGGACTCTAAATAAACCTTGACTAAGAACAGAAGTCGATGGCAGCTCTGGGCCTGCTCTACGGCTTCTCAGGCTGACACTTAGATCTTTGTGACTCATTTTAAGGATTGAGATAAAACCATGATACACTTGCCATTTAAAGTATCTGATAATTGAAGACTCTTCAAGAGAAAAAAGTACACCTTGAGATATTTTGGGGTATGAGGATTTCAGTGGTTTTGTGCCTAGAATTATCTAGAAAGGTTAAGTAAGTAAGCCTCACATCCTGCACCAGACATTAACTCAGCCCACAGAAACCTATAGGGCTCCCACCAGGTGCCAGTGGGCCCTGCCAGCCCAGCACCCCCTCCACCCCCACCGCTACCCCCCCTTGCTTCCTGTGGACCTCAGCTAAAGACGGTTAAACTGGTCTATGCACTTTTCCAAGAAAACATGCCTGGTGCTGGCTTTCCTCTCCTGGTCTAATCTTTGGCCCTTTTACATCTGAGTGCACTTCTCTCCTTCCCTTTTATGTAAATCCACCTTACCTCCTCCTCCCTCTCCAGAGAGCATTTCCAGCTCACCTGGAAAGCAGATTATGACTTCTCTCCTTGTCACACCAGCTAGCTGTTCTGACATTCGGAAGCTTTGGTGAGCCCTGTTGTGCAGGTAGCATAATTCCAAGTAGGGGCAAAATGTCCCTCAAGCCCATGCCTCACACTCTGCACAAACACTAACTCAAAATGTTTCAACGACTAAATATAAAATCCAAAATGGTAAAGCTCATGGAGGAAGAGACAGGGACAATGCTAAGAGCCCTAATACATGGCATAAACAGAATACAAAACATTAACTAACAATGTACAAACGCCAGAAGAGAAACTAGATAACTGGGAGTTCCTAAAAATCAAACACTTATGCTCATCCAAAGACTTCACCAAAACTGTGAAAAGACAACCTACAGTCTGGGAGAAAAAAATTTGGGCTACGACAAATCCGATCAGCGTCTAATCTCTAAAATCTACAAGAGACTGCAAAACCTCAACAACAAAAGAACAAATAACCCAATTTAAAAATGGGCAAAGGATATGAACAGGCACTTCACCAAAGAAGATATTCAGGCGGCTACCAGATAAATGAGGAAGTGCTCATGATCATTAGCCGTTAGAGACATGCAGATCAAAAGTACGATGAGATACCATCTCACCCCAACAAGGCGAGCATTAATCCAAAACACACAAAATAATAAATGCTGGAGAGGTCGTGGAGAGACTGGAAGACTTATACACTGCTGGTGGGAATGTAAAATGGTACAACCACTTTGGAAATCGATTTGACGCTTCCTTAAAAACTAAAAATAGAAGTATCATACAATCCAGCAATCCCTCTCCTTGGAATATATCCTAGAGAAATAAGAGCCGTCACACGAATAGACATATGCACACCCATGTTCATTGCAACACTGTTCACGATAGCAAAAAGATGGAAACAACCTAGGTGCCTATCAGTGGACAAACGGATCAACAAATTATGGTATGTCCACACAATAGAATACTACGCAGAGATAAAGAACAATGATGAATCTGCAAAACATCTCATGACGTGGATGAATCTGGAAGGCATTATGCTGAGTGAAATTAGTCAGACACAAAAAGGACAAATACTGGATGAGACCACTATTATAAGAACTCAAGAAAAGGTTTAAACACAGAAGAAAACATTCTTTGATGATTACGAGGGTGGGGAGGGAGGGACAGAGGTATTCACTAATTAGTAGACAAGAATTATCTTAGGTGAAGGAAAGGACAACACACAATACAGGGAAAGTCAGCACAACTGGACTAAACCAAAAGCTAAGAAGTTTCCTGAGTACAGCCAAATACTTCAAGGGACAGAGTAGCAGGGGTGAGAGTCTGGGGACCATAGTTTCAGGCGACATTGAGGTCAATTGGCATAGCAAAGTTTATTAGGAAAATGTTCTGCATCCCGTTTTGGTGAGTGACATCTGGGGTCTTAAAAGCTAGCGAGCATCCATCTAAGATGCATCCATTGGTCCCAATCCACCTTAGAGTGAGGGAGAATGAGGAACACCGAAGACACAAGGAAAATATTAGCCCAAGAGACAGAAAGGGCCACATAAACCAGAGACTGCATCAGCCTGAGACCAGAAGAACTAGATGGTGCCCGGCTACCACCAATGACTGCCCTGACAGAGAACACAACAGAGAGTCCCTGAGCAGGAAAAAAGTGGGGTGCAGAACTCAAATTCTAGTAAAAAGACCAGACTTAATGGTCTGACTGAGACTGGAGGGACCCTGGAAGACGTGGCCCCTGGACGTTGTTAGAACAGAACTAAAACCATTCCCAAAGCCAACTCTTCAGAGATTAGACTGAACTATGGGACATAAAATGATACTTGTGAAGAGTGTGCTTCTTGGCTCAAGTAGATACATGAGACTAAATGGGCAGCTCCTGTCTGGAGGCAAGATGAGAAAGCAGAAAGGGACAGGAGCTGGTTGAGTGGACACGGGAAATCCGGGGTAGAAAGGAAGAGTGTGCTGTCACAGTATAGGGAGAGCAACTAGGGTCACATAACAATGTGTGTATAAATGTTTGTATGAGAAAGTAACTTGAACTATAAACTTTCACTTAAAGCACAATTAAAAAAAAATGTCCCTCCCATGGTCTCGGGGAACATCTAGCTCAATCGGCATAACACAGTATATAAAGACAGTGTTCTACATTCTACCTTGGTGAGTAGTGTCTGGGGTCTTAAAAGCCTGTGAGCAGCCATCTAAGACACTCCACTGGTCTCATCCCTTTGGGAGCAAGGGGGAATGAAGAGAACAGGATACAAGGAAAAGATTAGTCTGAAAGACTAATTGTCCACAGCTACCAAGGCCTCCACTGGACTGAGTCCAGTACAGCTAGATGGTGCCCAGCTACCACCACTGACTGCTCTGACCAGGATCACAACAGAGGGTTCTGGACAGAGCTGGAGAAGGATGTAGAACATAATTCTAACTCACAAAAAAAAGACCAGATTTACTGGCCTAAAGGAGACTGGAGAAACCCTGAGAATATGGCCCCCAGACACCCTTTTAGCTCAGTGGTGAAGTTATCTCTGAGGTTCACCGTTCAGCCGGGGAGTGGACAGTCCCATAAAACCAAATGGGACTAATGAGGTACAGTAGTCCGGTGACAAGGGCCAGAAGGCAGAAGGGGACAAGAAGCTGGTGATAGGGAACCCAAGGTTGAGTAAGGATATTGTTGATGTGTTGTGAGATTGTTAACCATTGTCATAGGGCAACATGTGTAGTAACTGTTAAATGAGAAACTATTTTGTTCTGTAAGCCTTCGTCTTAAGCGAGAATAGCAGCACAATTGGAAGAGTGTAGTCAATGTCACTGAACTGTGCATGTAGAAATTTTTGAAATGGTGTATTTTTGGCTATGTATATTTTCACCAAAAAAAAAAAGGTGGAGAAGTTAGAGGGTTGACATGTTGTGGGGTTGTTAATATATGTTAACCAGTGTCATAAAACAATATGTGTACTGCTGTTTCATGAGAAACTATTTGTTCTGTAAGCCTTCATCTAAAGTACAATAAAAAAAAAAAAAATGTCCCTCAAGGACAGGACAGTCTCGGAGAAGGCTTACCCCACCTGCAGCTGAATGGCAGTACAGGATGGTACTGATGTCAGGGCCAAGGCGAATATGCTTGTGGCTCACGGGCATCACACAGCTCGGGACCCATGCACTCCCCTAAGCACCCCACCTGTGATGCTCCAGCTAATCCCCGAGTATCCCCATTTTACAGATGAGGCAGCCAAGGCTCACAGTAACGTGTCCAGGTTCACACAGCTGGGAGGGGCCAGAGCCGGGTTTCGGCCTCAGCAGGTTTGCGCCCGAGTTCACGCTGTTGCTTTGGCTGCCGTGAAGAGAGATGGAGAACTCGGGCTGGCCTTGGCTCCGGCACTGGGGAGAGGACAGCAGAGGAGGGCTGGTCCGCGGGCAGCCTTGGGCCCACCACGGTGCCAGGCTCGCAGCTGGCGGGCAGGCCCAGCACACAGAGACGCATGCCGGGCTGGTCAGGGGCACGGAAGGGCCTTCGGGGCGGGTCCCAGTGGGGGCGGCTACTATCACCCGAGATGTGTCCCGGGAATGAAGAAGACACCCGTGGGCATGCAGGCAAGGCTCAGAGGCCACACGTGCTGGTTCAGATAACAGCAAGTTGTAATGATCAGGGGCCTCATCTGAACTTCAGGAACTTCAGGGGCTCGCTGGGCTGTGTTGTTAGTTGCTGTCAAGTCGGCTCTGAGTAATGGCGACCTCACGTACAGGAGCACGAAATGTTGCCCGGTCCCGCCCCATCCCCATGATCGATGGTATGGGTGAGCCTATCATAGTTAGGCTGTACTCAGAGTTTGATATTTTGTTATTAAAGTAAACCACGAAGAAGAAAGGGTGGCCAGAGCACACTTCCTTATTCAGGTAGACCAGTAAACAGCACTTTTCTGACACACGGCGTCTGCTGAGTCTGACAGGACCTGCCATGCCTCTTTTGGACAAGTAACCTGGGGCAAGGCTCGTAAAAAGTCGATAAGGAGCTACGTTGGTTTGTTTTCATGATAGAAATCTGATTTCGCTTTAGTGTCTTGGGCCAGGCTCGACAGGGTGAGATCACTGTAGTTAAGGGGCAGAGATTTCATCTGTCATCCACGTGGTCGCTGTAACCGCACAGGGTCATCCACGTGGTCGCTGTAACCGCACAGGGTCACTGTGAGCCGGAACTGACCCGACGGCACCTAATAACAACAGCGTTCCCTCCCCACGACAGACAGTAGACAGTGGCCTTCACACGGATAGTTTTTTGTCTGACTTGTTTGCACAGTAAGTTTTTTTTTGTGTTTCGGTTTTGAACGGCAGCCAACACTCTAAAATCTAGAGATTTCACATAAAATCCACACTTTCAGTGTGTCCCTGCATGACAATACCTGCTACCTCTTCGGTAGGTGAGTGGGACAGGTGGTGGTCACGTGGCCTTGTCTGTCTTACCGCCTTCGAACCACCCGCCGCCTGCCTTGTCCTGGAGCTTGGAGGACGCGCCTCCTCCCTTCCATCCCGAATGGTCCTAATTTGGAAACATTATACTCCAGGACTAATTTCCCATTTCTGTTGAGTTTACAGATCTGTTGCTGTTGTTGCTGTCAAGTCGGCTCTGACTCATGGTGACCCCATGTAAAACAGATTGAAGGGTTGCTTGGTTCTGCCAGGTCGTTGGTCTGCTGGAGACCATTGTTGTCACCACTGTGTATGTGAGTGCCTTGTAACTTAAGGGCTCGCCTTCCAGCACTATATAGGACAATGTTCTGTTGTGTTCCATAGGGTTGTCACTGGGTAATTTTCAAAAGTAGATCTCCAGGCCTTTCTTCCTAGTCTGCCTTACTCTGGAAGCTCTGCTGAAACCTGTCCTCCATGGGTGACCCTGCTGGTATTTGAAATACCAGTGGCAGAGCTTCCAGCCTCACAGCAACACACAAGCCACCGCAGCAGGACAGACTGACAGACACAGGGTGGAAACTAGGAACATTACGGTGTTAGAAGATGCTTTCTTTATCGGAAAAAACCATTGAGAATTACCTGGGGTTGAACAGGGGAGCCGGGGAAGTAGTTTCCAGATTTGCATGTTTGGGACTGAAATTAAGTTATTTAATATCTCACACTTGAAGAGAGATTGAAAACTGGTTGGATTTATGTTCTGCCCTCAAAATGCCCTTTGTTCTCATGAGAAATCCACTTTCTTCCCTCCTTTTCCTCTTCTGAGTTGAGACTGCAGTTGTAAATGATGCTGCCCCGTCCAGCCCCTAAAGTCACGGGAGAGCCGGCACAAGAAGGGCCCAGGCAGCCGCTGGCCATCCATTTTATTCAGAGCGGGGTTTGAGCGGAACGCGGCAGCGTGGACACCTGAGTGTGTGTGTGGGGCTCTGGGGGCAGGCCCCCCGGCTGTTAGGAGGGACACAGGCCACCAGTAACACAGGGCCGTGGTGTGGGGTGGCCCTGAAACACACCGGTCAGTGCCTCCGTTTCCTCGTCTATAATTGCAGACGGGTCCCCGGAGGTTCTTCCATGCAAAGCGCTCAGGCAGGGCCACAGCGGCCTGTGGGGTGCTGGGTAAGGCCCAGCAGAGCCGGCTGGCCCACACTCTGCCCACCTAGAGGCCGTGAGTGTGGCCGCCTTCTTCCTGGGTCACAGCCTCACACTGGTACTCAGTGGGTTTGAGGCAGGGACCTGCCTTGACCACTGTTTTCCCATGTAGTAGACCAAGTGGCCACGTGGTGGACGTTACTACGTGATTGTTGATTTGACTCTTGGGCGTGTAAACTGGCAGGCTCTTGTCCCGTCTTGTTTTCAAACTGAAGCAGGTGCTGATGAACTTGAGGGGTAACCCCAGCCATCAGGTGGTCTGCAAAGCCACTCCAGCATTACAGGGGGCTTCCCTTGGGGATGCTCTTAGCAGCGGGGGAGCAGTACTCGTTACCACCCTGACAGACCTGGGTGCCCTGCCTGGAGAGGTAGCAGCTCAGCTCTGTACCCTGGATGGGATGTCAATGGTACAGACAGACACACAGAGCTGGTTGCAGAGGGGGGCTCGCGGGCAGGGAAGGAACAGCAGCAGTTTGACCCCTTCGATTGAGTTTGTCATCTGCGTGATATTTCTGTATTCTCCTAGGCAGTTGTGGGCAGAAGTACCCCTCTTCATCGTCATTTTCACGGGCAAGCTCACCTTCTGTCGTTAGTGAAGGCCGAGTGTTTAGCAGTTTGTGATGGGTATACCCGGGGGCGTTTATGCTGCATGTGACCCGGCAGGAGTCAGCGTGCGCTGCAGACGTGAGACTCTGGGGCTACCCCGCATGGTGGTCTGTACTGCCCTGAGCAGACAGGGCGTGCCCGAGCGTTTCTCTGTGGCCCTGCCGTCATCCCGCGGTAGTCTGCACTGCCCTGAGCAGATGGGGCATGCCCACGCGTTTCTCCGTGGACTGGCTGTCATCCCGTGGTGGTCTGCACTGCCCTGAGCAGACGGGTTGGTCTGCACTGCCCTGAGCAGATGGGGGCATGCCCGTGCGTTTCCCTGTTCAGCATACATTTGGTGGTTCTGTTGGATAAAACACCCCATTTCCAATCACATTTGAGTTTCCCGTATTTATTTAGCTCTGAATTTAAAAAATGACATATAACCTTACTTTTTACTTGTGGTTTTTTAAAGGAGAATATTAAAACACAGTATTGCCAGCATCGTAGAGTTGGATTCTTTAATTGGACATGAGCTGGACCTCTCTGATGAATTCATTAGACGTAAGAGTGTGGTGTCTTTACAGATGCCTGCTCCGTGCCTATTTCTGAGATCATCACCGTGGAAGAATCAGACGTTAACGGGAAGCACTACACCAGTGGAAAATGGCAGAAAATGGAAAAGCCTCATGCTTTTACAGGTGATAAATCCTAAGTATCTTCTCCCACGGTTCTTCATTAATTCCATGCTGAGTACAGGAGAGGGAACTCAATTCAGACTCATAGCGACCCTGTAGGACAGAGTGGAACTGCCCCATTGGGTTTCCAAGGCTATAAATCTTTACGGAAGCAGACTGCCACGTCTTTCTCCCATCGAGTGGCTGGTGGGTTTGAACCACCGACCTGTTGGTTAGCAGCTGAGCACTTTAACCACTGTGCCACCAGGACTCCTTAAACAAGCTTGCCGTTTTCTTATCTTTATTAGAAACTTCCTAATATCTGCTTTCCCAGGATCTGCTTTTAGTGAATGTTTTTGTTGTTGATCATCTTTTTTCTTTTTTTAAATTTTTTTTTAGTATGGGTCAAAAGATCTGAAAATGGGACCTTTTTTCTAATATACCTTGAAAGTTACTAGCTAGTTGGGAGAAAAGAGAACCCCTGGGAAATGTTTAGTTGTGTGCTGAAAATGAACATGCATTTGAAGCAAGCTCACGTGAGGCTTTGCCGGAGAGGCTGCGACTGTGTGCTCATGAGTGCCTTTGTTTCTGCACAGTGCATTGCGTGAAGCGAGCTCGGCGTCACCGCTGGAAGCGGGCCCAGGTGACTTTCTGGTGTATTGAAGAGCAACTGTGTAACCTGTGGCTGCAGACCCTGAGAGAGCTGCTTGAGAAGCTGAGTACGTACGTGTTTATGCATTTGCGGAAATACAGAACCATCACGGTGGCGTGGTTATGTGTGCTTCAGAGGTCTCTGGACATGCCTCCTCCTTTTCTTATAAAACTTGTTCTAACTAGGGTGGATTTGATAAATTAGCTTGACTTTTTTTTTTTTTAAAACTAATGAGAGGGCCAGAGTCCCTAGGTACTGCAAGCCATTAACATGCTCAGCAGCTAATCACAAGGTTGGAGATTTGAGTCCACACAGAGGCACCTTGGAAGAAAGGCCTGGTGATCTGCTTCTGAAAAACCAGCTATTGAAAACCCTGTGGAGCACACAGTTCTACTCTGACACACATGGGGTTGCCATGAGACGGAGTCAGCTCGATGGCAAATTTTTTTTGTTTTTTAATTAGGGGGCCAGCATAGTGTGGTGGAAGGAGGACGGGTTTCCATAGTCAAGACACTGGGATTGAGTCCCATCTGCACCCCTTACTACCTGGGAGACCTAGAGCAGGTCACTTAACCTTCTGAGCGTCAATTTCTTTTACTGGAAAGTGGGGATAGTAATACCTACCATCAAGGTGATGGTGAGGATTAAACTAGGTAAGTGGAGGAAACCACCACGTGTTTGTCAGTCTGTCCTACTGTGGTGGCTTGCATGTTGCTGTGATGCTGGAAGCTATGCTGCCGATATTTCAAATACCAGCAGGGTCACCCATGGGGGACAAGTTTCAGTGGAGCTTCCAGACTAAGAGACTAGGAAGAAGGACCTAGTGATCTACTTCTAAAATAACTGGCCAGTGAAAACCTTATGAATAGCAGTGGAGCATTTTCTGATATAGTGCCAAAAGATGAGCCCCTCAGATCAGAAGGCTTTCAAAATACAACTGGAGAAGAGCTGCCTTCTCAAAGTAGAGTTGAGCTTAATCGTGTGGATGGAGTTAAGCTTTCAGAACCTTCGTATACTGATGGGGGCATATCTCAGAATGAGAAGAAACAGCTACAAACATCCATTAATAATCAGAACGTGGAACATACAAAGTATGAATCTAGGAAAATTGGAAGTTGTCAAAAATGAAATGGAGCGCTTGAATACAGATATCCTAGGCATTCATGAGCTGAAGTGGACTGGTATTGGCCATTTTTAATCAGACAGTCCTATGGTCTGCTATGCCAGGAATGACAAATTGAAGAGGAACAGCATCACATTCATTGTTAAAAAGAACATTTCAACATCTATCCTGAAGTACAACGCTCTCAGTGATAGGATAATATCCATATGCCTATAAGGAAGACCAGTTAATACAACTATTATTCAAATTTATGCACCAACCACTAATGCCAAAGATGAAGAAATTGAAGATTTTTGCCAACTTCTGTGGTCTGAAATTGATCAAACATGTAGTCAGGGTGCATTGATAATTACTGGTGATTGAAATGTGAAAGCTGGAAACAAAGACAAATGATCAGTAGTTGAAAAATATTGCCTCAGTAATAGAAATAACGCTGGAGATTGCATGATAGAATTTTGCAAGAGCAGCGACTTCTTCATTGGAAATACCTTTTTTCAACAATGTAAATAGCAGCTGTACACGTTGACCTTGCCAGATGGAATACACAGTAATCAAATCATCTACATCTGAGGAAAGAGATGACAGAAAAGCTTGATATCATCAATCAGAACCAGACCAGGGACTGACTACGGATCAGACCAGCAATTGCTCATATACAAGTTCAAGTTGAAGCTGAAGAAAATTAAAACAAGTCCACAAGAGCCAAAGTATGACATTGAGTATATCCCACCTGAATTTAGAGACCATCTCAAAAATAGCTGTGAGGCACTGAACACTAATGACCGAAGACCAGATGAGTTATGGGATGACATCAAGGACATCATACATGGAGAAAGTAAAAGGTCATTAAAAAGACAGGAAAAGAAAGAAAAGGCCAAAATGAATATCAGAAGAGACTCTGAAACTTGCTCTTGAATGTAGAGTACCTTAAGTGAATAGAAGAAATGATGAAGTAAAAGAGCTGAACAGAAGATTTCAAAGGGCAGCTTGAGAAGACAAAGTATTTTAATGACATGTGCGAAGACCTGAGTTAGAAAGCCAAAAGGGAAGAACACACTCACCATTTCTCAAGTTGAAGGAACTGAAGAAAAAAATTCAAGCCCCGAGTTGCAACATTGAAAGAGTCTATGGGCAGAATTCCTGGTTGAAAGCAGAGAATACCAGAAAGATGTTTACCTATGTTTTATTGACTATGCAAAGGCATTCAACTGTGTGGATCATAAGAAATTAGAGATAACATTGCGAAGAATGGGAATTCCAGAACACTTAATTGTTCTGATGTGGAACCTGTACATAGATCAAGAGGCAGTTGTTTGAACAGAACAAGGAACTACTGCGTGGTTTAAAGTCAGGAAGTATGTGCATCATCAGGGTTGTATCCTTTCACCATACCTATTCAGTCTGTATACTGAACAAATAATCCGAGAAGCTGGACTGTATGAAGAAGAATGGGGCGTCAGGACTGGAGGAAGACTCATTAATAACCTGTGATACGCAGATGACACAACCTTGCTTGCTGAAAGTGAAGAGGACTTGAAGCACTTACTGATGAAGATCAAAGACCACAGCCTTCAGTATGGATTACACCTCATCATAAAGAAAACAGAGATCCTCACAACTGAACCAATAAGCAACATCATGATAAACGGAGAAAAGCTTGAAGTTGTCAGGGATTTCATTTTACTTGGATGCACAGTCAACACCCTTGGAAGCAGCAGTCAAGAAATCAAAAGACGCATTGCATTGGGCAAATTTGCTGCAAAAGACCTCTTTAAAGTGTTGAAAAGCAAAGATGTCACCTTAAAGACTAAGGTGCTTCTGACCCAAGCCATGGTCTTTTCAGTCACTTCATATGCGCGCAAAAACTGGACGATGAATAAGAAAGATCGAAGAATTGATGCCTTTGAATTGTGGTGTTGGCGAAGAATATTGAGTATACCATGGACGGCTAGAAGAACAAACAAGTCTGTCTTGGAAGAAGTACAACCAGAATGCTCTTTAGAAGCAAGGATGGCGAGACTACGTCTCACATAGTTTGAATATGTTATCTGGAGGGATCAGTCTCTGGAGAAGGACATCATGCTGGTAGAGGGTCAGCAAAAAAGAGGAAGACCGTCAGCAAGATGGATTGATACAGTGGCTGCAACGAAGGGCTCAAGAATCACAGTGATTGTGAGGATGGCGCAGGACTGGGCAGTGTCTCGTTCTGTGAGTTGGAACTGACTCGACGCGACCTGACAACAGCATGGGCAAAATATTGAACGACGCAGGAGGCATCAAAAGAAGATGCAAGGAATACACAGAGTCACTGTACCAAAAAGAATTGATTGACGTTCAGCCATTTCAGGAGGTAGCATATGATCAAGAACTGATGGTACTGAAGGAAGAGGTCCAAGCTGCACTGAAGGCGTTGGTGAGAAACAAGGCTCCAGGAACTGACGGAATATCAAGTGAGATGTTTCAACAAGCGGATGCAGCGCTGGAAATGCTCACTCATCTACGCCAAGAAATTCGGAAGACAGCTACCTGGCCAACTGACTGGAAGAGATCCATATTTGTACTCATTCCAACGAAAGCTAATCCAACAGAATGTGGAAATTATCAGACAATATCATTAATATCACACGCAGGTAAAATTTTGCTGAAGATCATTCAAAAAACAGTTACAGTGGCACATCAACAGGGAACTGCCAGAAATTCAAGCCAGATTCAGAAGAGGATGTGGAACAAGGGATATCATTGCTAATGTCAGATGGATCTGGGCTGAAAGCAGAGAATACCAGAAAGATGTTTACTTGTGTTTTATTGACTATTCAAAGTCATTTGACTGTGTGGATCAGAACAAATTGTAGATAACATTGCAAAGAATAGGCATTCCAGAACACTTAATTATGCTCACGTGGAACCTGTTCATAGACCAAGAGGCAGTCATTTGAACAGAACAAAGGGCTACTGCATGGTTTAAAATCAGGAAAGGTGTGTGTCAGGGTTGTATCCTTTTACCATACTTATTCAGTTTGTATGTGCTGAGCAAATCTGAGAAGCTGGGCTGTATGAAGAACACGGCATCAGGATTGGAGGAAGACTCATTAACAATCTGCAATATGCAGGTGACACAACCTTGCTTGCTGAAAGTGTAGAGGACCTGAAGTACTTATTGATGAAAATCAAAGACTACAGGCTCCAGGATGGATTACACCTGAACATAAAGAAAACAAAAATCCTCACAACTGGACCAGTAAGCAACATCATGATAAACGGAGAAAAGATTGAAGTTGTCAAGGATTTCATTTTACTTGGATCCACAATCAACACCCATGGAAGCAGCAGTCAAGAAATCAAAGGTAGTATTGCACTGGGCAAATCTGCTGCAAAAAGACCTCTTTAAAGTGTTAAAAAGCAAAGATGTCGCTTTGAGGACTAACTGCGCCTGACCCAAGCCATGGTGTTTTCAGTCACCTCATATGCATGCGAAAGCTGGACAATGACTAAGAAGGACTGGAGAAGAATAGACGCCTTTGAATTATGGTGTTGGTGAAGAATATTGAGTGTCCCATGGACTGCCAGAGGAACAAACAAATCTGTCTTGGAAGAGGTAAAGCCAGAATGCTCATTAGAAGTAAGGATGGTGAGACTTCGTTTTATGTACTTTGGACACGTAATCTATCAGGAAGGACCAGTCCCTGGAGAAGGACGTCATGCTTGGTAAAGTAGAGAGTCAGGGAAAAAGAGGAAGACCCTCAATGAGATGTATTGACACAGTGGCTGCAACAGTGGGCTCAAGCATAACAACGATTGTGAGCATGGCACAGGACCCAGCAGTGTCTCGTTCTGTTGTACATGGGGTCGCTGTGAGTTGGAACTGACTCATCGGCACCTCACAACAACGACAAGTGGAGGAATGTTCTTTTTATACATCTGGGGTGTGTCCCGTACATCTGAGATGTAGTAGGAGCCTAAAGGATTAGTTAGCGATTGCTACAGGTCAGTCTGCCATGCTTAAAATCACGGTAGCTGTTAATTCATTCTGTAGCTCCAAAACCCTTTCAGGTTGTTCGGTTGTAATCTTAATTCACAGTCCTGAGGATTCAGGTAGAGATGTCCCCCACTGGATAGAAACAGCAGGTGGTTTAAATTAGTTTTATGTCTTTTTGAATTAATTTGGTATCTGATCAGGAAAGTGGATTCCAATTTATTTGAACAAGGTATTTCCCTGCAAGGAAATAAACTTGTGAGGGATATGCCCTGATGAGGTGTGTCAGCTTCGGAGAAACTTCCCTGCTTGAAGAAGCTCGTCTTATGATTGTCGTCTGGGCGGTAGGACCTGGTGTCTGTGTTTGTCTGTCTTACCGCGTGGGACGCAGTCCTCATTACAAGTTCGTGTTGGCGTCTCACATTCAAACCTCTGTGAGCTCTGTGCCCGTGCTTGTCCTCCTGCATGTCTGCAGCATTCTGTCAGGGAGTTGTCTTCAGTTTCTTGGCCTCCTCCTCCTTTGTCTCTAGACACCTCCTCCCTGGGCATAATCTCTCTCGCCGCCCTTCCCTCCGGTCCCATCTGTTTGCTTTCGTGAGAGTTTGAGTGTTTACATTCAAGGCGCGATTCTGTAGGTGGGGACTCCAAGACAACGTCCTCTTACCACTGCCTCCCCGTGAGTGACGTGGCTTTATTATTTTTCTCTATAATTTGTGGAAAAGCCCATACAGTTGTCCATTTTAGGTAGTCTTTTGTAGTTGCCATCGAGTCAGCTGCAGCTCCTGGCGGCCCCACATGCTGCAGAGCAAAATGCTGCCCCATCCTGAGCCGTCTTCACCGTCGTCGGTTTGCTGAAGCCCATTATTGTGGCAACTGTGTGTTTTGAGTGCCTTCCAACCCAGGGGGCTAATCTTCCAGCACTGTATCAGACAACATTCTGTAGTGGTCCATGGGGTTTTCATTGGCTAAGTTTTGGAAGTAGATCACCAGGCCTTTCTTCTTTGTCTTCGTCGGGAAGCTCCACTGAAATCTGTCCACCGAAGGTGACCCTGCTGTTATTTGAAATACTAGTGGCATAGCTTCCAGCATCACAGCAACATAAAAACCACCACAGTACAGCAAACTGACCGACGGGAAGGGTGATACAGTCTACTTGTATCTAAATACATGATTCTATTACTTCAGCTGCTCTGTAGCTTTAACCCCTCATTCTGTTACCTGTTTTAATGTTTTATTGAAGTACATAACATAGATACAGAAAAGTGCTTCATGTCCTGAGTGCACAGCTCAATGAATTTTCACCAGCTGAGCCTGCTCATGTAGCCAGCACCCAGATCAAGAAACATGGTCAGCCGCCAGAAGTCCCCCTTCTGCCCCTTGAGTCACGACCCCTCAAACGGGAGCTACTACCCTGACTTCTAACACCTAGATCAGTTTTTGTGATCTATATAAATAGAATCCCATCGTGTGAATTCTATTATGTCTGGCTTTTCTTGGTCAACATTATATTTGTGAAATTTATCCATGGGTACACCAAAACTGTGTGTGGTTGGAGGTGGTTCATGCTCATGGCTGTGTAGAATTCCTATTCCATGGTGTGACTGTACGACCATTTATTCATCCATTTTACTGTCGCTGGCCATTTCCACAGCTTCCTGATTTGGGCTATTGTGAATGATCCTGCTGTAAGGATCCTAGTAAGTGTTGTCTGTGAACACATGTTTGCATTTCTCTTGGATGTATACTGAGGAATGGAATTGCTGGGCAGTAGAGTATGCATATGTTCACGTTTAGTACATGCTGCTGGATGGTTTTTCAAAGTGGTGATTAGTACCAATCAACATTCCCACTAGCATGTTCTCAGAGTTCTGGCTGTTCCACATCTTAAACGCTCCTTTTTAATTGAAGCCATCCTGGTGGGTGTTTTAATTTGCACTTCCCTGATGGTTAACAAGGTTGAGAAATACACTTATGTGTTTATGGGTCACTTGAACATCCTCTTTTGTGAGGTGTCGGTTCAAGTCTTTCGCCCATTTTTCTGTTGGATTGTATGTCTTTTCCTTAATGATATGTAGAAATTCTTTGTATGTGGTTGGAGGTTGTTCATGCCCATGGCTGTGTAGAATTCCATATTCCATGGTGTGAATACACGACCATTTATTCATGCATTTTACTGTTGATGGCCATTTCCATAGCATCCTGATTTGGGCTATTACAAATAATCCTGCTATAAATATTCTATTACATGTTGTCTGGTGAACATGTGTTTGCATTTCTCTTGGGTGTATACCTAGGAATGGAATTGCTGGGTGGTAGAGTATGCATCATGATAAACAAAGAAAAGATTGAAGTTGTCAAGGATTTCATTTTACTTGGATCCACAGTTGACACCCATGGAAGCAGCAGTCAAGAAATCAACGATACATTGCGTTGGGCAGATCTGCTGCAAAAGACCTCTTTGAAGTGTTGAAAAGCAAAGATGTTACCTTGAAGGCTAAGGTGCGCCATGGTGTTTCGCAAATGCATGCGAAAGCTGGACGATGAATAGGGAAGACTGAAGAAGAATTGACACCTTTGAATTATGGTGTTGGTGAACAATATTGAATATACAACGGACGGCCAGAAGAACAAACAAATCTGTCTTGGAAGAAGTACAGCCAGAATGCTCCTTAGAAGCAAGGATGGCGAGACTACTCTCACATGCTTTGGACATGTGATCAGGCGGGATCAGTCCTGGAGAAGGACATCGTGCTTAGTAAAGTAGAGGGTCAGCGAAAAAGTGGAAGACCCTCAAAGAGATGGATTGACACAGTGGCTGCAACAACGGGCTCAAGCATAGCGGCGACTGTCAGGGTGGCACTGGCCCAGGCATTGTTTCCTTCTGTTGTACATAGGGTCACCGACTCAACGGCACCTAACAACAACGAGAAAGTATGCATATGTGGGTCTGAATCTTTTATCGAATTTATGAATGACAGATATCTTCTCCCGTTACGTGGCTTGCCTTTTCACTGTCTTATCGGTGTCTTTTGGTGAACAGAAGTTCTTCACTTTAATATAGTCCCATTTATCTTGGTTGTTTGTTTCTTTTTAAACTTCGTGGTTAGGTCGTGTTCTATTTTAGCCATCTGCGTCTGCTCCAAGGTCGTGAAGCTGTCCTCCTGTGTTTTCTTCTCAAAGCTTTGTTGTTTTGCCTTTCACATTGAGGTCGATAAACTCTTTGGGATTGATTTTTGTACAATGGTGTGAGGTAAGCAGTCAAGGTTCATTTTTTAAAAATATAGACATCTGATTGACCCAGTGTCATTTATTGAAAAGACTGTCCTTTCCCCACCGGCCCATAGTGTCTCTATTTTGTCTTTTGTTTGTTGCTTGTATATATAAGAATAGTTGAATTTGGTATATTGGCCTTGTTTCCAGTGACCTTGCTAAATTCCCTCATTGATTCTAATAGTTGGATGATTTTCTAGAAATACAATCATGTCATCTGTGAATAATGGCAGTTACATTTCTTCCATTCCAATTCTTACCCTTTTATTTCTTTTTCTCGTGTTGTTGCCCTGGTTTGGACCCCCCATTGCAGCAGTGACAGCAGGCACCTTTGTCGCATTCCTGGCCTCTGGGGGGAAGTTTTCATCATTTCATCATTAAGACGGATGCTTGCTTAGGCTGTTTTTGAAATAGATTCTTTTTATCATATTAAGTTCGCTTCTAATCCTAGTTTGCTGAGAGTTTTTATCATGAATGGGTGTCGAATTTGATCAGTGATTTTTCTACATCTATTAAGATGATCAGATGATTATCTTTTTGGATTAGTGTGATGATGAATCACATTGATTTCTCCTTGTTTAAGCCCTTTGCATTCCTGGAGTAAGCCCCACCTGGTCATGATGTATCACCCTTTCTATATATTGCTGCATTTGACTTACCGGTATTTAGTTTAGGATTTTTCCACCTAAGGGGGGCAGTGGGGCTCTAAGTTTCCTTTCTGATAATGTCCTTGGCTGGGTTTGTCCTCAAGGTTACAGTGGTCTCACTGAGAAGTTGAGAAATCTATCTGCTTCCCTCCTTCCTTCCTTCCTTTCTCCCTCCTTCCTTCCCTCCCTTCCTTTTTTCTATTCTCTGAAAAAGTTTGTATAACGTGGGGTTATTTTTCCCTTAAATGTTCGGAGGACTTCACTGGTGAAGCCCTCTAGGCCTGTGGGAAGGTTTTTGGTGACGGTTCCCATTTCTTTATTAGATATCAGACTATTCAGATGTTCTAACTCTTCTGTCGGTAAATTGAATTTTTTGAGAAATTTGTCTGTTTCATCTAGCTTTATAAAATTATTGGCATAAATTTATCAACAGATCCTTTTGTTTTCTTTGTAGTATTTATAGATCACTCCCAAGACTGATGTCCCCTTACTCATTCCTGATGTTGGTAATTTGTCTTTTCTCCCTTTTTGTTTATCAGTTTTATTAGGGATATGTCCATTTTTAGGAGTTTTTGCAAAGAACCAGCTTTTGCTTTGGTTTGTTTTTCTGTATTGCATATTTCCTCCTAATATTTTATTATGAACATCTCCAAAGATATGGAAAGACTGAAAGAATTGTACCATAAGCATTCATAAACCCACCACCTAGATTCTACAGCTGTTCACATTTTGCTATGTTTCTTTCATCAGTATGGAGTTGCCTGTTCTGGGTGTTTCCTGTAAATGGAATGATACACTGTGTGCCCTTTTGTGACTGGCTGCTTTCATTCAGCATGATGTTCTCAAGGTCCACCCATGTTGTAGCACGGATTGTATTGGGACTTCGGTCGTTTTTATGGCTGAATAATATTCCGTTTGTGTGATCCCATTTGGTCCATCCATTCACCTGGCGATGGCACGGGGCTTGTTTCCACTTTCTGGCCGTTGTGAATGGTGCTGCTGTGGATGTTGGTGCACGTGTTCTTGTGCGGCCATGTTTTCAATTCTCCTGGGTAAATACTTGCTGCTCTCACTGATGTGTGAGTTACATTTCGTGTTAAGTAAGAGCAGCTACTTGAATTGACCGAAACAGAAATATGGAAGTTATTGTAAGAAATAGGAAAGACTCACGAGACCCCCAGGGAGCCGTGGTGGCCCAGTGGTTAAGTGCTCGGCTGCTAACCGAAAGGTCGGCAGTTCAAACTCAGCGGCTCCCCAGGAGAAAGACCTGGCGATCTGCTCCTGTAGAGATGACAGCCTAGGAAATCATACGGGGCAGTTCTGCTCTGTCACAGGGGGTCGCTGTGAGTCGGAATCAACTCGGTGACACCCAGCAACAACTTGAAACCCCAGTGTAGGTGTTAAGCTGGGCCTGCTGAGAGGGCGTATAACCAGAGGGCTGGGATCCATTTGGTTTCTGTCTTTCCATCTCTCTGTCCGTCTCATTCCAAGGCTTTTCTTTCTGTGACTAAGTCTGTCTGTCTGTCTGTCCAGATGCCCCTTTCTGTGCATCTGCTTCATTCTCCTTGTTCTCTGCAAGCTTGTTTTCTTTCACACGGCAAAGAATGAGGCTGCCACCTTGCAGAACTCACATCTGACGGGCTGCTTCATAAGCAGTGAGTGAGTCTCTCTCCCCGACAGAACTCGGAGTCCTGGGGACCCTCATAGCATCCAGTGGCTGTGCCCATTCTTGAGGAAGACACCAAACCTGTCAGCATCGAGTCAGTTCTGACTCATGGCCATACCATGCTACAGAGCAGAACTGCTCCATAGGGTTTTCTTGGCTGTCATCTTAATGGAAGCAGATTGCCAGGCCTTTCTTCCATGATGCCGCTGGGTGGGTTCGAACCGCCAACCTTTAGTAGTCAAGAGCCAACTGTCTGAGGTGCCCAGGGACCTTGCCCATTCTGACAGCCTGCCTTGTTTTTGGGTTTTTTTTTGCTTTTAACAGATTAGGAAACTTTTTATAGCTCTTCCTTAAGATTTAAAAATACTTTAATGAGGTAACACGAAGCAGAATTCTAAAATCATTATGGTTTGATTTTGTTCAGTAACACAGTCTTAATTTTGATTATTTGTTACATTTATTGTGATTGATTTTTAAATTATTTTCTTTTCGGCAGCATGTAGGCCAAAGCATTTACTGGTGTTTATCAATCCATTTGGAGGAAAAGGACAAGGCAAGAGGATCTATGAAAAGAAGGTGGCTCCGTTATTTGCTTTAGCCTCCATCAACACTGAGATAATTGGTAAGGTATTACTTCTTTTTTTAAAATAATTTGTTGTTGAGAATATACACTGCAGACATACACCGATTCAAAAGTGTCTACACGTACAATTCAGTGACACTGATTGTTCTCTGAGTTGTACAGCCGTTCTCACCCTCCTTCTCTGAGTTGTTCCTCCTCCATTAACATAAACTCACTGCCCTCTAAGTTTTCTATTTAATCTTTCAAGTTGCTGTTGTCAGTTTGATCCCATGTAGACAGTTCTTAAAAGCCTGCAAGGCTCAAGGCAGACATTCTTTACTAGCTAAGCTAAACTATTATTTGGTTTTAAGAAGACTTCAGAAGATATTTTTGGTTTAAGGTTTAAAGTTTAAGGATTATCATAGGGCAATAGTTTTGGGGGTTTATCAAGCCCCCATGGCTCCAGAAAGTCTGGAGTCCATGAGAATTTTAAATTCTCTTCCACATTTTCCCCCTTTTGATCAGGATTCTTCTATACAGTCTTTGATCAAAACACTTAGTAATGGTCACTGGGCACCATCCAGTTCTTCTTGTCATGGCAAAGGAGGCAGTTGTTCGTGGAGGCAGTTGTTTATGGAGGCAATCCGCCACACATTCCATTTTCTCCTATTCCTGACTCACTGTCTTCCTCTGTTGCTCCAGGCGAATAGAGGCCAATTGTTCTACTTTGAATGGCCACTTGCAAGTTATCACTTCTTCTTAAAATAAATATGTAGAAGCAAATTTGAGGTAATTCAAAGATAGTCACTTGGGAAGATTTTTATCTTGTAAGATTGTTTTAAACAAAACAATTTTTTTTCTTGCCTACAAGAATAGAAAGAATGCAAAATAAACAATGTAGTCTTTTCTAGCCAAGGGTAAATATTCTAAGCATATAAAAAGAAAACAGGAAGAAGATAGAAGGTCAAAGGTCATGGACAGGAAATTCTCGAAAGAAAAGATACAAGTGATTAATGAATCTCGGAAATAATTTTACCAGTAAGTGAAATGTGAAGAAATGTAATGTGATACTTTTTTTTTTTAGATTAAATTTTGTGTGTGAAAACATACACAGCGAAGGATACACTGTTTCAACAGATTCTACTTGTATGATTCAGTGACATTGTTTACATTTTTTAAGTTGTGAAACCCTTCTGGCTGTCCGTTTCCAAATTATCCCACCACCGTGGACATAAACTCCCTGCCCCCTAAGCTTCTCATCTAACCTCTTAAGATGCTGTTACAGTTTGATCTCACATAGACAGATCTTAGAGAGAGCACGATGCTCAAGGCAGACGTACTTTACTAATTAGGTTAAACTGTTGTTTGGTTCAGGAGCCGAGGTGGGGCACTGGTTAAGTGCTTGGCTGATAACGGAAAGGTCAGCGGTTCAGACCCCCCAGAGGCTCTGCAGGAGAAAGATGTGGCAGTCTGCTTCTGTAAAGATTATAGCCTCGGAAACCCTATGGGGCAGTTCTACTCTGTCCTGTAGGGACACCATGAGTCAGGATTGACTCAACGGCTGGATTTTTTTGGTTGTTTGGTTCAAAGCTGACTTCCGGGAAAAGTTTTGGCTTGAGGTTTAAAGTTTAAAGATTATATCGGGGCAATAGTTTTGGGGGTTCATCCAGCCTCACTGGCTCTAGAAAGTCTGGATTCCACTGAGAATTTATAATTTTGTTCCAGGTTTTTTTCCCCCTTTTGTTCAGGATTCTTCTATAGAATCTTAGATCAAAATGTCCCAGCATTTTAAATGCAAGCCCTCTTGCATCTCAATGCTGGAACCTGTGAGAGAGGGCTGTCTTCCTCCCTTTCGATGCCTTGATGATTTTGTGGGACCTTGTTAAAGAGCTGCTGGGCCGTGTGCGGCAAGAACCTTAAAAATGAGAGGATTTGGGGCCAGTATGCCATGTTTTTAAATCTTTCCTGAGACTATTATCAGATGTGCACAAAGTCTGATAGATGGCAATGGCTGCTGCCACTTTTTTTAAATTAGCCTAACATTGGAAGCAATTTAAATTGCCCCCAAACAGGAGCCATAAAAATAAAACTGTGGTATATCTTAGGAGCATTATGTATCTTTTGAAACCAAAAAAAAACCAAACCTGCTGCCGTCGAGTCGATTCTGATTCATAGCGACCCTATAGGACAGAGTAGAACTGCCCCGTAGGGTTTCCAAGGAGCACCTGGTGGATTCGAACTGCTGACTTTTTGGTTAACAGCCGTAGGTCTTAACCACTATGCCACTAGGGTTTCCATCTTTTGAAAGTGGTCTTTAAAAAGAATTTTTATTGCTACAAAAAATAATTATGATATAATATTGAAAGAAAAACAAGTATAAAGATTTATGTGTGAAGTATACTGTTATTATTATATTATTTTAGAGACCGAAGTGTTAAAAAGCCAAGATGTCACTTTAAAGACTCAGGTGTGCCTGACCCAAGCCAGGGTGCTTTCAGTGACCTCATATGCATGTGAAAGCTGGACAATGAGAAAAGCAGACTGCAGAGAATCTGTTCCTGTTTAGGGTGATGAAAACCTTTCGGAAAAAGAATAGTGGTGATGATTGTACGGCAGGGTGAATTGCACACTGAATTGTACACTTAAAAATGGTGAAAATGACAATTATTTTCACTTTGGGCATAGAGACTGTGGACTAACATTTTCTTCTACTTTCGAATATATTTTAATAGTTTTATAACATTTCCTCCTCCTTTTTAGTGTATTCTAAAATTTTCAAATTAACTTGTATGATAAGAAAAAAACTATAAAAGTTTTTAAAAGAAGTAATCTTTTACTAGCTTTCTAAAATTTTCAAATTAACTTGTATGATAAGAGAAAAACTATAAAAGTTTTTAAAAGAAGTAATCTTTTACTAGCTAAGTAGTACTTGTGGAAAATTAAATGCCAAGCGTTTTGGATCTTACCCAGCAGAATGTATCCTGAGAGGTGGTATTCCACTGATGTCAGCCGGATCCCCTTTCTCTAAAGGGATTAGGGTAAGATCTAAGAAGGAATTTCTTACAGGAAATCCCCTGAGATGTTTTAGGACCTTATTTTTAAAGAACGGTTTATTTGCCTTTTATTTTCAATATGGATCCATACATCTGAAGATAAGCTCTACGAGGTGATGTTATTTTTTTCCGCAGTGACTGAACGTGCTAATCATGCTAAGGAGAGTTTATACGAGATGAATATAGAGAAATATGATGGGTGAGTAAACTTTCTTTCATCCCGATTAGTAGATAGTGAAGGAGCCTGGGCGACACAGTGCTTAAGCACTCGGCTGTTAACCAAAAGGTGGGCGGTTTGAACCCACCCGGCAGCTCCTCAGGAGAAAGACCTGGCGTCTGCTCCTGTGAAGATCACACAGCCTAGAAAACCCTATGGGGCAGTTCTTCTCTGTCACACGGGATCGTTATGGGTCAGAATCGCCTCGATGGCACCCAACAACAAAGATAGTAAGTTCTAATCAAGTTTTACCCACATACCTTAGCATGTCACCTCCCTTTCCTTTAATTATTATTATTTTTTTACCCTAATTGTAAAAGTAGAACATGCTTCTTGTAGAAAGTATGGAAAAGGCAGAAATGTTCAGGGCCACACATTCTCCCACTACTTGGTGGTCACCACTGTTGACTACTTGTGTGTTTTCCTTTCAGTCATTGAAATACATGTTTATATCGCTCTGTATCAACTCAGGAGCCCCTGGGTGGTGCAAACGATTAGACTGCTCAGCTCCTAGCCCAAAGGGTGGAGGTTCAAGTTCCCCCCAGAGGTGCCTTGGAAGAAAGGCCTGGCAGTTTACTTCTGCAAACTCAGCCATCGAGAACCTGTGGAGCACAGTTTTACTGACACGCATGGGGTGCCATCATGAGTCAGAGTCACCTGGACAGGAACTGGTGGTGGTGGTGATGGTGGGGATATACGAAAATAGGAGTAATGCTGATTAAACAAAGTTGAGATTCTGCTTTTTTTATTACATGTTAAGAATTTTCCCACATCTTTAAAGCTTCCTCCAAAGTGTTATTTCTAATGCCTGTATCATGTTCTAGTATATGGACATACCATAATTTATTCAGCTAGCTGCTTATTACGGGATGCTTAGGCTCTTTCCACTTTCTGCTCGTACAATAAAATAGCATTCTTTTCTTTAAACACTTTATTGTGGTGAAAATATATGTAACAAAACATATGCCATCTCAACAGTTTCTGCGTGTACAATTCAGTGACGTTGATGACATTCTTCAAGTTAAGCCACCTTCTCGTAAAATAGCACTCCTGTACGCAAATACCTCTGCAGACATCTTCATTTTTTTTTCAAGCTAAATTCCTGTAAATGGAATTACTCAGTCGTAGGGGATTAGTTTTAAAATCTCTGCTGTGTACTGCCATATTGCTTCCTAGAAAGGTCTATTAATTTATATTCTTTCTCGGAATATAGATCCATTATCCTTGCCAACGTATTTGGCGCCATCACTTTACACCCCCTGCTGGTTGGACATGTGAAAATACTCAGGCTTTTAAAAAACGTGCTTATTGACTAACTGAATTTCCTCTTTGAATTAATTCTTATTTCCTGGCCCATTTTTCCTTCTCTGTTGGCTATAATCTTCGTGTGTTCTTTTGTTCAACAAATAGTAGGCAAGTCATACTTATTGTCATAACGTTTTGCTAATATTTTTCCTAGTTTGCTAATTGTCTTTTAATTTTGCTTATGGTGTGTTTCCGGCCAGTACAAATTTTCACATTTATGTATTCACATGTATCCTCCCCCTTCTCAGCTTTTCTTTGTGCTTAGAAATTCATTCATCCTGAGTTGAGTGAAATAGTGCCCTGTACTTCACCTGCTTTTTAATTGCTGGACATTTTAACTCTTCTGTTCCATCTGGGACTTTGTGGGCACCGTGTTCTAAGCTACGCTGGGAATATTTTTTTAGAGTCGTTATTCATTCCGCAAGCATTACCGAGTATCTGCGGAGCCCAGGCACTGTGCTGGGTGCTGAGGGGGTTGTGGTAGTGGTGGTGGTTGTATGCCGTGGAGCCGATCCCGACTCAAAGGGACCTTATAGGACAGAGGAGAACTGCCCCATAGGGATTCCTCGGGTGCTAAGGTTAGAAAGGAAATAAAACCCATCTACCCTCGGAATGCTGACGGGAGGGGGCCGTTCCTTCCCTCTTCTCGAACGTCAGCGTGTTGCAGGCAGCGCCCTTTCACGCACTTCATCCCCAGGCTTGATCCGAACAGCGGCCAAGTCCGTTATCTTCCTTTGCAGCCAGTGTAGGCGCTGGCTGTTAGTTACAGACCAAGTCACCTACCCAGCGAGTTGTGACGCCAAGGCTCGCCTCCAGATACAAGCCCTTTCCCCGGGGGCAGCTGGCTCCTGGCCATGCGTTCTTAGCAAGTGATGGCCATCATTTCTGCTGCTCCGTATTCAGCATACGTCGGATGCTCCATACTTCTTTATAGCAAAAGACAACCCCGGATCGTGCCTTGCTTTTAAATCCAGCTGTCACGTGTGTTGACTGGAGCCAGCTGCCGTCGAGTTAACTCCGACCCCACGTGTGTCAGAGTAGAACTGTGTTCCATAGGGTTTTCAATGGCTGATTTTTTTGGAAGTAGATGGCCAGGCCTTTCTTCCGAGGCACCTCCAGGTGGACATGAGCCGCCAGCCTTTCAGTTAGCAGCGGAGCACGTTAACTGTGTGCACCACATGTCTCTTCGGTCTCCATGCATGTGGAATGGCTGCTTTGCCCCCCACTTTGTGTATCCTGATGACGGCTGTGAGGAGCACGGGCCAGTTACCTTGCAGAACCGTCCCTCCGTTCGGGCTGTCTGGGGCCTCGCCGTGACTGGCCACGCCTGTGTGCCACACGAACACGGAAGGTACCTCGTGTTCTTCATAGTGCACTGTGCCAGGATGCACGTGATTCCAGGCTGCCCCGTTGCCATGCCGTTTGGTATTTATTTTGTCTGTGCCTGCGACAGCACCAGCCCCGGGGGCCGGCTGTCTCCTGCACCCAGCGCAGTGCCTGCCGCATGGCGGTGAGAGGTGGGTCATTCTGCAGGTGCCGGGGCCCGAGAAAGAGTATCAACAGAGGCATCCACAGAGGCCCCGTTTGCATTTTCGCAAAGGACTTCGGAAGCCAGGTGGCGATTAGTAATGAGCTGGAAATGGACGGGGCCAGGCGGAGTGCTGGATGGGTGTGGCGGGCAGGCGGGGATGAGGACTGAGCTGGACAGAGGCTGCGTGCAGAGAGGGGTGTTTCCAGAGACCTTGGGGGTAGAACTGACGCATCTCCACGGCAGAATATTAACGAAGATGACACTGAGGCTTCTGACCCAGGTGAGGGGGAGGATGATGCTGCCGTCCCAGCCAGGAGGCGGGCGTTGAGGCAGGTTTTGCAGGCGGCCGGTGCAGGGGTTTGGGGCGTGCCAGTGGTGAGGTGTGGGGTCAGGTCATCGCAAAGTCCTGACGCCAGGCTCTGCTGCCCCAGGCTTGGACCTGGACGGACCACTTAGTCCTTCGTGCCCGAGGTCGTGCCCGAGGTTCCTCGTCCACGGCATGATCCCGGCCTGACTCAGGGCTGAGGAAGGGACGTGGGAGTAGATGACACGAGGAGAGTGGGGTTCTCAGAGGGTGACAGTGCCCCCAGGGGACATCTGGCTGTGTCAAGAGCCGGCCTCAGATGAGGGGTCTGGAGGAAGACGTGCGTTTCTCTTGAAGGTGTAGACTTAGGAGTTGGCGTTCCTGGGGGTGTGCAGCAGCAGAGGGGCTGCGTTCGGGATTCTGTGCAGTGCAGCGTTGACAGTGCTCTGACGGAAGAGCCGAGTGGGAAATGGGAGAGAAGGGTTGGAGGTCGCACCCACGAGAGTGTGCGGTGGGGGCTGGGCCGGGAGCCTCACGGAGGGAAGGACACGTGTCACCTGCTGTAGAGTGGCCCGGGGACAGTATTTGAGATATTTTAGAAGGTGCCTGCAGGATGGGGCATGGGGTTACTTGGCCTTGGTGGGGGTCGTTTACCGTGGAGGATGCGAAAATGAGCCAGATTCACACTTGTGGGTCGGGGACAGAGGCAGAATATGGGTGCAGGGAAAGGCCCTGTTTCTATCTTTGATTTTCTTTGTTAGCAGGCCACCTCTGGAGGGAAGAGCAGGGTGTGTAGGGGAAGGGAAGGGCCGGCACCTGGAGCGGGGCGTGGTTGTGGGTGAGCGGGCGTGAGCGGGCAGTGAGGGCGTGCAAGGACTCCCTCGTCCTGCCCTGCCTCCTTGCAGCTGCGCGCCCCCAGCAGCCTGCACGGCCTCTCTGAGCCTCAGTCTCCTTGTAGGTAACCAGTTGCCATGGAGTGGACCCCGACTCATAGCACCCCCATGTGTGTCAGAGTAGAATTGTGCTCCACAGGGTTTTCAGTGCCTGATTTTTTGGAAGTAGGTCTCTAGGCCTTCTTCCAAGGCACTTCTGGGTGAACTTGAACCTCCAGCCTTTCGCTTTGCACCACCCAGGGACTCCATGTTGTAGGTAAACTAGGATCAAAAGTCTTCTGTGCGGGGCTGCTGGGAGCATTGTCAGTGTGTACGTGACCGGGGGGCCCTCTCACTGGCGCGGAAGCTCTGAAAAGATAGGAGTGAGCTAGTGAGTCACGTGGAGAAAGGACACAGGTGGCAGGTGGCCACCCAGCCGAGGGGGCAGGGGACAAGCAGGCACAGCTAATGGCTGTTGCAGACGGTGGGACAGCGGGACACTGTTTCGGCCGCAGTGACAGACGGGCAGGGCACTAGGAGGGAGGCTGGATGCCAGGTCGGCCGGATCGGTGGGACACCCCGAACCCTGAGTGCGGGGTGAGAATGGAGAGTGCGCCGTCGCTGGAGTGCTCATGCATCTTCTCCCGGAGACTGCGTGGTTCTAACGCTGCTCTCCTCCGCAGAATTGTCTGTGTTGGCGGGGACGGCACATTCAGCGAGGTCCTACACGGCCTGATCGGAAGGACGCAGCAGAACGCCAGCGTGGACCAGAACCACCCCTGCGCGGCCCTGGTCCCTAGCCCGCTCAGGATCGGCATCATCCCCGCAGGTACGTGCCCGTCTTTGGGAGTGTTGAGTGTGCTGTGCAAGCAGCCTCAGGGACACCGGGTGGTCTGTCTGCTCTCAGCGTTGTTACTCGGGTCTCCTGCCTGCAGGGAGCAACGTGCACACAGCCCCTGGGGGTGCACATGCAGGGCCCCAGGTGGGGGGTGCACACGCAGGGCCCCGGGTGGGGGGTGCACACGCAGGGCCCCTGGGGACACACACTCAGGGCCCCAGGTGGGGGGTGCACACGCAGGGCCCCAGGTGGGGGATGCACACGCAGGGCCCCTGGGGGCACGCACGCAGGGCCCCGGGGGGCGGGCGCGCACACAAGGCCCCGGGGGTCGGGCGCACACACAGGGCCCCGGGTTGGGGGTGCACACGCAGGGCCCCTGGGGACACACACGCAGGGCCCCAGGTGGGGGGTGCACATGCAGGGCCCCTGGGGACACACATGCAGGGCCCCGGGTGGGGGGTGCACACGCAGGGCCCCGGGTGGGGGATGCACACGCAGGGCCCCTGGGGCACACACGCAGGGCCCCAGGTGGGGGGTGCACACGCAGGGCCCCTGGGGGCACACATGCAGGGCCCCGGGGGGCGGGCGCGCACACAAGGCCCCGGGGGGCGGGCGCGCACGCGGGGCCCCGGGTTGGGGGCGCACATCGTTAGTGCTCAACTCCTTGCCAAGAGGTTGACGGTTCCAGCCCATCCAAGAGGCACCTCAGAAGCCAGGCCTGGCGATCTGCTTCCGAAAGGTCACAGCCTTGAAAACCCTGTGGAGCAGTTCTGCTCTGCACAGGGGGTCGCCAAGAGCCAGTATCAGCTCGACGGCCGTCAGCGCCAACAGTGCCGTGCTCTGTGGGGAAACGCCAGTCTTGGTTTTTCCTTTAGGCCTGTTACTTTGTGTAAATTATGATTTTACCCAACCATCGTGTGCTATTCTGAGAGATGGCTGATGAGCCATATCGTGTCCATCCCACCCAACAACAGCAGCAGCGCAGCCTGCTTCGTGCCCAGCCCTGAGCAGACGGCACGTCACACTCAGCACCACCCCTTGCCATCTCCAGAAGCACCTGTCGGGGAAGGTGGGTTGGCCTCGGCCCTGACTGTGGGCGGTGGGTTTATCTGACAGCTGGACCTGTGTCCTTGCCAGATCTCCAGCTTTGTGTGTGTGCAGGGAGGTGTGGGGAAGCCCTGGTGGCACAGCGGTTAAAAGTTACGGCTGCTAACCAAAAGGCCGGCAGTTCGAGTCTACCAGCCGCTCCTTGGGAGCTCTGTGAGGCAGTTCTACTCTGTCCTGTAGGGTTGCTGTGAGTCAGAATTGACTCGATGGCAGTGGTTTTTAGGGAGGCACAGGAGGGAGACTGGAACCACGCTGATTGGTGCATTTGGCATCTTTCTAGGAAGCAGTTCATTCTTGGAAAACTCACAGCATCAGCTGAGTGAAGGGTGTGGGCTTGTGCCTGCTTAGTCCAAGCCTTTGCAAACAATTCGGCTGGGCGGGGGCCTCCCCTCCTTCCCATGGGTTGCTGGCTGGCTGCAGGCAGACATTCCACACACACCTTCTGCACGTATCACCAGCTCACCACTGCCTTAACCACCCCATTGTATGGCTGCAGAATGGGCCCGAGGCCATGGTCACCCAGAGCGCTGGGCAGAGGGGCAGGGAGAGCTCGGAGCCCAGGCTGCCCTGCCCTGCCTGAGGGGCAGCCCCTACCAGGGCCCTCTGCTCCTGAGCCCCTTTTAAATGAGTCTGCTCTGCCCTGGTGGCACAGGGATTAACTGCTCAGTTGCTAACTGAAAGGTGGGCAGTTCGAACCCACCAGCCACTCCTCGGGAGAAAGATGTGGCAGTCTTCTTCCATAAAAATCACAGCCTTGGAAACCCTTCGGAGGCAGTCCTGCTCTGCCCTGTAGGGTCGCCATGAGTCGGAATTGACTTGATGGCAACGGTTTTCTGTTTTGTTTTTAGTTCCTGCAGCCCCTTCTGCACGCCCCACGCCCCCTCCAGTAACGCGCGTTAACCTTGGCTTTGGGGAGCTGGCCGGCACATTGAGCTGGTGAAGGCTCGGTTGTGGGCCTTGTCAGCACGGCGCTGGGGTCAGTGGCCCCTGACATGGTGCACCAGGGTGTTCTCAGCACAAAGACTCGCTTCCAGGGGATTGGGTTAGCATAGTGGCTTGTGGGTCCGTGATTATGGTGATGGTTTTAATGCTGTGTCAAAGGAAAATGATTTCTTTGAGACCCTTTCATTTAGCTTTTGGGGAAAGTTTTGGTGAAACAGTTATCTGTAGAGCGAGGAGCTTTATTTCCTGTCGATTGTAAAGAACACGGCTGGATGAGTCATTGTGTTCCCCTAAGCAGTGATGGGGATAGCCCAGCCGCAGGCTTTACTGTGAGAAAAAACAGAACGCTCAGCCTGCCGGGCGACACCCAGGGGAGATGGTTCTTTAGCCCAGAGTCCACCGAGAAGAGGCCCCCGGCACCACTTCTACAGCCGCTGTCGTCATCAGACCCAGTCATTGGAGTTACAAAGGCCCTGGTGGAGCAAACAGTTAAGCGCTCGACTACTAACCAAGAGGTTGGCAGTTCAAGTCCACCCAGAGGCACCTCGGAAGACAGGTCTAGGGATCTGCTTCTGAAAGGACACAGCCACTGAAATCCTATGGAGCAGTTCTACTCTGCACACGTGGGGTCACCGTGACCCGGGGTCACCTCGACGGCAGCTTACAACAGCTGTGGTTACTAAGATGTCCAGTCACACGTGTGGGTCATGCAGTTTCCCTCCTCACCTGCCCCCCAAGTTCATACAGGGCCATCAGAAATACGTGGGCAGGGGAGGGAGGGAGTCCCCTTGTTGGGGAGCAGAAGCGCTGTCCACGTGGAGGGCAGCTGGGGGAGCCCTGCGGCAGGAGGTGCTCTGGCTGGCTGACATCTGTCTGCCCCACAGACGGGAGCTGCGTGGGGTGGGGGTGCATCGGCTCCCTGAGCGGCTCTGCTGAGGTGTCAAGTCCTCTCCACCGAGTCCAGCTGGGACAAAGTTGGCAAAAAGCTCTCGGTTTTGAATAGTGTTTTCTTTCATTTTCTGGCGGCACAAAATTTGTTTTTTTGATAAAATAGGTCCATAACTGTCACCTGGGCATCTTATTATCACACGGGGTGATCGGGTGGCAGCTCTAGGTGGTCGTAATCACAGCTCACGGAGCTGGCCAGGGCCTGAGGTGCGGCCAAAGCTGGATATGGCCCTCGTATCCCCAAGTCTCCCATCGACAAGTGGCCTCTCACGCAGCTTCTAAAGGGCAAGGCGCAGGCGTTGGGGTCTGTAAGCCTCGTATTTGTTGTAACTGTAAGTTTTGCAGTGAAAAGGTTGGACATATTTGCCTTTTTCCCCCAGAACAGAACCCTGCTTGAAGTATTTTCATAAGATTTTCAACTTTCTTTTAGTGTCTGCTTTCTGGAGCAACGAGGTTCTAAAGGGGCCCAGAAATAAAGAATAGCTCTTGGGTTATAGGACATGGTGTTAACCCTTATCATTCAGGTGCCTGTAATTATAAAGATGAGGGAGTGGCAAAAGGTGAAACAACAGTTTTTCTTAGATATTGTTAATTATGTTTCAAGAATTAGTCTGTAATGCCGTCAGGTCGGCCTCCGTCTCTCATGGCAACTCCATGTACAATGGGATCGGACTGTTGTGTTCCACAGGGATTTGTTTTGTTGGCTGATTTTCGGAAGTAGATCACCAGGCCTTTCTTCCTAGTCCACCTTAGTGTAGAAGCTCCGTTGAAACCTGTTCCACATGCTGGCAACACACAAGCCTCCGCTGACAGATGGGTGGTGGCTGTGCATGAGGTGCATTGACCAGGAATTGAACCCGGGTCTCCTGCGTGGAAGGCGAGAATTCTACCACTGGACCACCAGTGGCTGTACGTACATGTATACATATACGTATATGTACACGTACGCATACACATATACGGGTATATAAGGAGCCCTTGTGGCACAATGGTTAAAGCACTCAGCTACTAAATGAAAGGTCGGCGGTTTGAACCTACCAGGGGCTCCTCAGTAGAAAGACCTAATAATCTGCTCCCATAAAGGTTACAGCCTAGGAAACCCTATGAGGCGGTTCTACTCTGTCACATGGGGTCACTCTGAGTCGGAATTGACTCGACAGCACCTAACAACAACCGCATGTATACGTATGTATGTATACGTGCATATATGTACACAGACACATAAAGAACAGAGCCTTGGCTCAGTGGTTAAGAGCTCGGCTGTTAACCAAAACATTGGCGGTTCATATCCGCTAACTGCTTAGATAAATACGTGTGTATGTATATAGGTCACCAAACAGAAGAAGCCATATATCCACTGAGGTGAAACAATGAAGCGTCTTCCATTAAGATCTAAAGCTTGACGGGGTTCTGTTACTCTGCAGTTATAAAGAGCATTTGCCGTCCAGCATGTCTGTTTGGAACCATGAACTTGGAGGCTTCATCAGTGTCACCCACGAGGGAGACTGCAGACTGTCCTTGGGCCCGAAGGCAGTGCGTCCCATGCCTGTGAATGCAGGTGGCTGTGGATGTTGTTACGTGCCGTCGAGTCGGTTCGACTCCTAGTGACCCTGTGTACAACAGACCGAAACACTGCCCGGTCTTCGCCATCCTCGGGATCATGCTTGAGCCCATTGTTGCAGCCACTGTGTCAGTCCATGTCATTGAGGGTCTTCCTCTTAGTCTATAAGAACTTGGACCTTAGTCTATGAGAGCTTATGTGTGTGGCAGTATCAGGCAATTCCAGATGTTGTCGCGCAGTTTGTTCTTGGGAAATCTAGCCTAGTGCTTTTCAGCTGCTGAGCAGGTGACCACGGGTCTGTTAATAACTCGGATTCCGGAGCCCATCCCAGCCCTCTTGAGTCCGAATGTGTGGGGGCGGGGACCCTGTGCCTCTCTCTGCCCACTCGGGGCTGGGACCAGTGACCTCCAGGATGACCCAGCTGAAACCCAGACAAGACAAGGAGGCCCAGCCCAGCGTGGCCACGTCACAGCGGTCCGCGTCACAGCAGTCCAGGAGGAGCTCCTGATATTCTGGTTTGCAGGCTAGTGACTCACAAACAGGTGACACCATGCCCTCCTCCCCCAGCACTTTGAGGTCACCCTGTGGTCACACCCACTTTACAAATGAGGGAGTGGGTGCAGTCCCGGCCAGGTAGTATGTACACAGAGGCCAGGTGTGTGTGCTCGGCAGCCAGGTGTCTGCGCACATGGCCAGGGGGGCTCCGAGCGGGATCCACCTTCCCCTCCACACTGTGTCATATGGCAGGGGCGGCTGCAAACAGGGCTGGGCCTCACCCCTGGCTTCTTACCGTACAGATGCGGAAACCGTCACGTTGCAGAGAAGCACAGCGTCGCTGCTTTAAATCTTGTCTTAGTATGAACACGTGCTCAGTGCTGTGTTTTCTCTGACCTTCCCACGTTGCCCTTGCTTTACGGATGCTTTTCTGCTGGTGGGGACTCTGCAGCTCCTTTCCCTTTTGTGATCTGGGCCACGAAGCAGTCATGGTTGTCAAGGGGCCACTGAAGTCACCTGTGGGAGGAGCTGGGGAAGGGGCCACCAGTGTTACCTGTGTGAAGAGCTGGGGGAGGGGCCATGACATCACCTGTGTGAGGAGCTGGAGGAGGGGCCATG
>NW_004444005.1:8871939-8874287 GCF_000243295.1 Trichechus manatus latirostris | reverse complement strand
GTCACCTGTGGAGGAGCTGGGGGAAGGGCCATGGTGTCACCTGTGAGGAGCTGGGGGAGGGACCACAATGTCACCTGTGGAGACCACGGAGGTCACCTGTGTAGACGGACCACAGGCATCACCGCGCCAGGCGGAGCACAGGAAGGTGGGGTGCCGTCTCAGGAGCCGTCTCAACGCCTGCAGAGGCCCTGGCTCTGAGGTGGCTCGTCGATATTGTTGCAGGTTCCGTCTCGGTGTTTCTGATGAGTGGGTCTCGGTAGTTTCGCTTTGTAGACACAGATACGTCCTGCTAATTCCTCTTATCTATTCCGGGACGTGGATGGAAAGGCAGAGTGTACCGCCGGCTGAGCTGATGATAATTCGGTTTGATGTTCAGGACCTGTTTTTGCCTCTGTAGGGTCCACAGACTGTGTGTGCTACTCGACGGTTGGGACCAACGATGTGGAGACGTCAGCCTTGCACATCGTCCTCGGTAGGTGCCTGTCTCACTTTCTCAGCAGACCTTCGCTGACTGCAGTGAACCCTGATTCCTTGCCACCCTCCCCTCCCAGCTGCCTCTCAGCAGGGTCTCCTCCGAGGTCTTTCCCAGGCTGAGCCCTCTGCAGTTCCCCCGGCCAAGAGTTCTGTCCAATCCTGCTTCCCACAGCTGTCCGAGGGAGGTTTAACAGTGTGAACCCCCTCACACACCTCTGCCCAGCACCCTGGTGGCCGCAGGGGCCGGGGTCCACGACACACCCCTGCCCAGCACCCTGGTGCCACAGGGACCGGGGCCCTCTGTGCCTCCTGGCCCACTGCCTTGCCTTCTGGCCTCTGATGTCCTTAGGCACATCAGATGCGCTCCATCTTGGTGCTCTGTGCTGCCCCCTCCCTCCCTTCCTCCACGAGGCCACACTTCTGACTCACTTGGGGGTCTCAGCTCAAATATCGCCTTGTTGGACGCCCCCCCTTTTGCCCCTGCACCCTCTGTCCCATTATCACCCCACGATACCTTCTTCATAGAATCGGTCGCTGTCTGAAACCATCTTACCCATTTTGTGTATGTCATTGCCCTCACTGGCCACAGCACGCACATGCTGGCCAACAGCAGCACACCGCTCACTGGCCAGCTCCCCAGAGGCCCGGCACAGTGGACTGGATTGGTGTCTGCAGACGGATGAGTGAGTGAGTGAGCTGGCGGCTGCTGCGGTCGGACAGCTGGCCACTCACTGAGTCTAGTCTCAGCCCTTGGCAAAGACCTGGCAAGATGTGTAGAGCTGCGTACCCTCCGTCAACGGTCTTACACAAGGGCCCGCTTTGAGCCCTGGATGCAAGGGGGAGTGGGGACTCTCTGAAGCCGCCCTCATTTCACCGAGGCCCCTATGTGGCAAGTGCTGAGCTTCCAGCTTCCTTGCCTGCCCCTGATACAGTGTTACTCTGAGTACTAGAAGGAACAGAAATGTTATATTTAAAAATAACAGCTTTGTTTGTTATTTTGTGTTTTAAACGCCACTTGTCTTCCTTTCAGTCAGTAACAGGTGGCAAGCTTCATGGTGACAACGGACAGTTTTGTTCTTTCCCCAAACCCGTCTTTGCAATCAGGGAGGTTTTGTCATTGGAAAGCAGACCCAGTGCTGCAGTGCCCCCAGAGAAATGGGTCACTACACTGAATGCCTACTCTTCATTTCACGTTTTGATTAACTCCTGTGTTTGCAAAGGAGTCCCTGGGTAGAGCAAAGGGTTAAGCACTCGGCTACTAACCAAAAGTTTAGAAGTTCGAGTCCACCCAGAGGCACCTCAGAAGAAAGGCCTGGTGATCTACTGATGAAAAACCAGCCGTTTGAAACCCCGCGGAGCACAGTTCTACTCCGACACACGTGGGGTCGCCAGGAGTCGGAGTCGACTCGGTGGCGACGGATTGGTCCTTGTGTTTTCGAAACAGTCTGATGGGAAGGGTGTGGCCTGGGGTGGATGTTTCAGCTCACGGTGGGCGCCCCGCCCTGCAGGAGACTCGCTGCCCATGGATGTGTCCGCCGTGCACCACAACAGCACCCTGCTGCGTTACTCCGTGTCTCTGCTGGGCTATGGCTTCTACGGGGACATCATAAAGGACAGCGAGAAGAAGCGGTGGATGGGCCTCGTCAGATACGACTTCTCAGGTAACTCCCAGCATTACACGCAGCTGCAGACCTGCCATGTGCTGGTGGCATCTTAAATGCCTTTCCACACCTCACCCGATTAACCTACAAAACCACCATCCCTGTTTACAGCTAGGAATGGTGTTCCCGTAGCCAGAGAGCAGTGACGTCGGATTTGAGCCTGTAGCTAGAGGGGTGATGTTGGGTTTGAGCCTGTAGCTGGAGCGGTGACGT
>NW_004444005.1:8865236-8871839 GCF_000243295.1 Trichechus manatus latirostris | reverse complement strand
GATTTGAGCCTGTAGCTAGAGGGGTGATGTTGGGTTTGAGCCTGTAGCTGGAGCGGTGACGTCAGGCTTGAGCCTGTAGCTGGAACAGTGACGTCAGGCTTGAGCCTGTAGCTAGAGGGGTGACGTCGGGTTTGAGCCTGGGCTCTGGGGCCCCTGTCCCGTGCTCTGGATCCAGACTAGGTAAATTCGATAGAAAATATTGAGTTCTCTGTTGCAGGTCATAGATTGATTAAGACCCAGAGAAATCCCAGCGTTCGTATTCATGTCCATAAGGTGGACCACAGCCAGCCGTCCTGGACTGTGGAGTGGACGTTTGGATACACAAAGTGAAGTGTTAATGCAGTGAGCACAGTAAGGGTACGCTTACGCCTTGAGCCTACTCATCCAAGTAGCGAGAACGTTCACTGTGGGGAGATTCGGTCTCAGGTATCTGCCCGCAGCGCCCCGACTGCTGTTCAGCACAAGCCCCTTTATTTTGTTTAACAAATCAGCTCGGGTTTGTTGACTTCACAGGTCAGCCATCATTCATTCGCTCGGTCACCCGCGCTCATTCACCAAGTCTCTGTGGAGGTTCCCAGGGGGCCGAGCAGGCAGGAAGCCCTGCTGGCCTAGTGCTCACGCTTCAGTGGTGGGCAGACGAGTGTCGGCCCACTTGTCACCACTGTGGGGACGACGCACGACTGGTGGCAGAGGACGGGAGGTCTTGGAGTATTGGGGGTCAGGTGGGGGCAGGTCTGGCGGCCTTTCTCTCCCTCTCCTGGTGCTGGGACAGCCCAGATGTCTTTGGCCATGGAGGTGCCCAGGCAGTGCCTGGGGCCAGCGGCATTGTGCCCAGACATGGTGGTCACTGAGGGCAGTGCAGCCCCAGCCTCAGAAGTGGGGGGACACAGCTTGGCCCCCCCTTATGCCTGTACCCGCTTTCTGTGTCCGACTTGGCTGCTTTCTCAGGACAGTTGGTCAGATTCCCAGCAATCACACTGGGGTCAGTGTGCCCCTGGGATGACTTTGCCTCAGCCATGTGGGGGGACATGGGTGTGACATCCTGGTGGCACCATGCACAGCCCACCACCGCTGGTCTGGGGGCCGCCTGCAGTCTTCCAGGTGGCATTGCTGCCTGGGCTGTTGACCTGAGTCCTTCCAGACGCTCCTCGGGTCATGGATGGCTAGGGGTTTTGCTGACGGTCTGGAAGGGGCAGAGATGACACCTTCTCCAGAGTAGGGAGGCGCGGGGGTCCTCGCTGGGTACCAGCACCTGTGGGTGGGCAGAGGCCACTGAAGGGTCCCTGAGGCAAAGACGTCCACTTGCAAGCAGCCTGGGACGAGGCCCCCAGCAAGGCCAGGTCTCCCTCTCTGCTTCTGCCCATGGGTCTCGGGGCGAGGGGGCCAGACACCCCCCAGGGCCTCTGTAACAGTAGCCATCTCCAAGCCCACGTGGGCACCGTGCCTTCTGAAAACAGGAAGCTGGAGCGTTCCTCCCGCCCCTCAGTGTTCTGTAGATGGATTCACGGGCGTTTCTAAAGCTGACAGTCACAGTGCCATAACCAGTCACTGACCTGTGGGCCGTTCTATCCCCTACGCCTGTCTCCAGGATTAAAGACGTTTCTCTGCCATCACTACTATGAAGGAACGGTGTCTTTCCTGCCAGCCCAGCACACGGTGGGCTCACCGAGGGACAGGAAGCCCTGCCGGGCCGGGTAAGCACCTTTCCTACGTTTCTAGGGCAGATGACATGTCTAAAGCAGGGCTGGGTGATGTTCCTGTTACAAGGGTGCGCACGGAGGTGTCTTCTGAACGTGGGTGCCTCGGGCGTGTGCGGGGCCCTGGGAGTCCCAGAGAGCCTCGCCCCAGCCCCGCGCCGTGGGCAGGGCAGCATGGTCCCCGTGCTGCAGACGAGGACACGAGGGAAGCCAGGCCACAGCTCTCCAGCAGAGTGAGGGCTCCATCCATGCGTCTGCCCGCGGCGGATGGTCTCTTTGCCCCCTTTGGGGGTCTGATGGACAGACACGCACGCAAGAGGTGAGGAAAGACAAACCCACTCCGTTCATCACCGCGGTGCATGGATACTGCGTGGGGCAGGACTGGATGGAGCCTGGGTTTTCGGCAGGAGATGCATGTGGCACCTGCTGGCCTCGCCCCCACCTGGGAGCCATTCCCGTGCCATGGGAGCCCCCCACTCCATCAGGGAAGTCAGCCCCGAGGTCGCGCCTGGGTAGGAGGGTGGAAAGGGGGGCCGGCGGCCCTCGTCCCCGGTGAGGGGTAGGCCCTGGCCCACCGCCGGGCCTGCAGTCCAGCTGCAGGAAGTGAGGGCAGGCGGCCCCCCAGGTCCCCAGGAGTAAACCCGGCCCCTGGGTGAACAGTCGAAGGTCGAGGGGAAGGCGGCAGGCAGTGGGCTCTCCCTGCCCAGCAAGCCCCTCCCCCAGAAGCCCCTTCTTCACCACCCGAGGTCACAACCCAGGAACGGGCATAAGCACCAGCCCAAGGGCGTGGCCTCTCCACCTCAGGCCATGACGAGTCAGCCCCAGCTGCAGACCTTGGTGACCAGCCTAGGGAGTTGGCACGTTGCTTTGGTCCCCTCTTCTGTGTACCCACATATCTGTGCATGCACACAGCCGTTCCTTTAGTGAATCCCCCTTTGCCCACTAATATATGCGATAACATGATTAGGTTAAAGCAGAGCCTTAGCTGAATTTTCCAACCAGTTGTCCCTGGGTGTGGGGCCACGTGGGCGACAGCGGAGCCTCTCTCTGATAATCCTCCTCTCTGCTCTGCAGAGTGGATCAAACCCCACAGATCAGAATGGTTTGGACTTATGAAAGAGCATCATGGTTATCCTGTCCTTTAAATCGTTCAGGGAGCCCTGGCTGTGCAGTGGTTAAGCGCTTGGCTGCTAACCGTACAGTCGGCGGTTCGAGCCCACCAGCCGCTTCTCGGGAGAAAGACGTGGCAGTCTGCTTCCATAAAGGTTTACAGCCTCGGAAACCAAATGGGGGCAGATCTCCTGTGTCCCACAGGGTCCGCTATGAGTCGGAATCGCCCCCACGGCAACGAGTTTGGTTTTCAGAGGTTTAAGTCATTCAGACGTAGGACCCCCTTCCCCCAGCCTCTTCCTTCCTGCTTTCAGTGGAGGGTTTGAGGCCACGAAGTCAGAATATTGAGAGGCAGATGCTGCGAGTCTCATTAGTGACGGGCCACTTTGTCAGGGCAGATGCTTGTCCTGTCTGACACAGCGTGAGCCCAGTGGTACCTGAGACCAAAGAGAGATTCTGGACCAGTGGACCAGGCAGTGTTTCGTTCTGTTGTACTCAGGATCACTGTGAGTCAGAACTGACCCGACAGCACCTAACAACCGCAGTGGCTGCGTCCTGAGCTGGCTGTTCAGCTTTGTTACCTGAAAGTAAATGAACTCTCACCTGCCGGGAGTCCCCCAGTGGACTCTGCACTTGAGCTGTTCATCCCAGCTAACACTGTGCTGACTCCAAGACTCGGTGAGAACCAGCTGTCAGGGTGGAGCATGAGTGTCCTCCTGCCGTGCTTTTTGCTTTTTATGATGTTTATACCTCTTAGAGGAGCTGGCACAACAGGTGAGCACTCGGCTGCTAACCAAAAGGTGGGTGGTTCGAACCCACCCAGCAGTACTGTGGAAGAAAGGCCTGGCAATCTGCTTTCATAAAGATCACAGCCTGGAAGATCCTATGGGGCGGTTCTGCTGTGTCAACTCGACAGCACCCAGCAAAACATTTTAGAGAAGAATATGTTGAGTAGTTTTTAAAAGTAGATCTACTTTTGGAAATTCAAATTAGTGTGTAAAGAAATAGTTCTAGTGAAGCCTTTGAAATTGAGCTGTTTGTTACGTGAAAAGAGCCAGAATATTTCTATATGTGTCAAAGATAGGTATTTCATTGTTACATACACAAATTAAAGAAAAGGTTGTTCTTGTCTTTCAGATGTTTTGTTTGCCGGCAAAGCAAGCAGCAGCTGGAGGAAGAGCAGAAGAAATCGCTCTACGGTTTAGAAAACACTGGTAATTTCTGTTCAGCAGACTCCACACTCTGATCCTGTGTTATAGAATTTTTTAACTTTCGGTCATGGCTCAGTACGCCGCTTCATCTCCCTGTCGGTCTTTTCTTTTTCGTTTTTCTGTGTTGCCCAACACATCTGTTTTCTCTTTGGCTCCAGGCAGCAACAAATTATTGTCATTCACCAGACCTTTGGGGACAGTAGATTTTGTGGAAACTTCCATGTCCGCTGTCTTCCTCTTGAGTCACGGCTGTGACGCCGAGCCAGGGCCCCTGTTCCCTCCTGCTCTAGAGCGGGGCTGTACGCTTGTTCTGTTGAGGTCCAGGTAGTGAGTGTTCTAGACTTGCGGGTGATGCAGTCTCTGCCGTTGTCGTGTGAAAGCGGCCACCGACGGAATGTCAAGGACAGGGTGAGGCTGCGTACCAATAAAACTTTATTTATAGGCACGGAAAGTTGAACTTCATTTAGTTTTCACACGGCACAAAATATTCTTTTGACTTTTTCCAACCATTTAAACATGTGAAATCGATTTTCAGGTCACAGGCCCCATGAGGCGGCGGGCCAGATTTGGCCTCTGGGCTGTAGTTTGCCGACTCCTGTTCCAAGTCATTGTCCAAAAGTCACCCCATGAGAATCAGTGAGGACAGTTGTGTCTTCGCGGGGAGAGCAACTTTGGACAGAGCAGTCGGTACCCCTTCCTAGGGCAGGTGGGCAGTCTTTAGGTGGGTGTCGTCGGTGTTGATGACAAGGAGTCCATGGCATGAAGAATCTGTAATCTAGGGGTGGCCCAGTGACCCCAGAGGTGCCCAGACCAGAGGAAGGCTCTGAGGTGATCTGGTTCCAGCCCCTTTCAGGATGAGAGCGCTGAGCCCGCGCCCGAGTCCCGCGCAATGTGACGTCTGCTTTGGTCTTTCTGTTTCAGAGGAGGTGGAGGAGTGGAAGGTGGTCTGTGGCAAGTTTCTGGCCATCAATGCGACCAACATGTCCTGTGCCTGTCCCCGGAGCCCCGGGGGCCTCTCCCCGGCTGCCCACTTGGGGGATGGCTCTTCTGACCTCATCCTCATCCGGAAGTGCTCCAGGTTCAATTTCCTGAGGTTCCTCGTCCGGCACACCAACCAGTGCGACCAGGTGAATGGAGTGGCTCTCCCCTGTGATCTGGGATGGCAAGCGATTACATTTAGGTGATCTGGTTTATCTAGAGCGTCGTTAGCTGCCGTCGAGCTGATGCTGCTGAAGCCTGTCCACGGGTGGCGTCGTTTCAAGCATCACAGCAGCCTGCAGCCACCGCAGTACAGCAAACTGACAGACGGGTGGCAGTTGGACACCAGAATAGGAATCCATTATTTAATTCAGGGGAAGGAAAAACAGATTTTGTTTGTTTGCGTTTCACTGATTTTTAAACTCTAAAAGTCACAGTTGCTCCTTGTAAAATTTCACATGAAAATATAAACCTCCCATCGCCGAAGCAGAGAGGCGTGAGCGTGTTTATATGCATCCTTCCACCTGGTTAAAAGCTGAACAGAGAGAACGGTGGAGTGTTCCACTGCCCTGGCAGGCTGCTGACAATAAAATCTTTAGGCTCCCAGAAGTGGGTTCTGCTCGGGCCCTTCCGCCGAGCCTTTCCATCATCACTGACATCACGGACATTGTTGCATCTGTGATGTCGACAGAACTGTAACTCTTGGTGACAGTCTCTATTTTTTGTAGAAATTTTTACTTAAATTATATTTAAGTTCTAGGCCAACACAGTTTTTATATGACATCTTAAATAACCATTGCCGTTGAGTCGATTCCGATTCATAGCAACCCTACAGGACAGAGTAGAACAGCTCCGTAGGGTTTCCAAGGAGCGCCTGGTGGATTCGAACTGCCGACCTTTTGGTTAGCAGCCGAGCTCTTAACCACTGCGCCACCAGGGCTCCACATCTTAAATAGCGCTAACTAAAAAGATAATAGAAAATTCTAAAATCACTACTAACTAAACTGCAGAATGCTTTAAAAACTGTCCGCCATTGTGGATGAGTTGTGATTCTAAAATACTGAGTCTCTGACAGGTGCCTGGGAGGGCAGGTTCACTCTCCGTCTCTAAGTAATGGGTCAGAGGTACTGACCCAGTGGGGGTGTCCCCTGAGTAGAGCGCTGTGTGCCCCCAAAAGAAAAGGCTCGCTGGTCCCCTCCCCCGGCTGAGACCTGAGAGGCTTGTCATAGTCCTTTTCACGTCCCCAGCCCAATAACTTCAGGCACAAAATTGTCCCTGTCACCCTCTCTCGGTAGTTTGACTTCACCTTTGTTGAAGTGTATCGTGTCAAGAAGTTCCAGTTTACGTCGAAGCACCTGGAGGACGAGGACACCGACCTCAGGGAGGGCGGCAAGAAGCGGTTCGGGCAGCTGTGCAGAGACCACCCCGTGTGCTGCTGCACCACCTCCAGCAGCTCCTGGAACTGTGACGGGGAGGTTTTGAGCAGCTCTGCCATCGAGGTCAGGTGAGCGCAGGGGCCCTCGGGCCGGGTGAGCCAGGCGGGCGGCCAAGGGCGCAGGTGGGTGGCCGGCTGGGCGCAGGGGCCCTCGGGCCAGGTGAGCCAGGCG
>NW_004444005.1:8855182-8865043 GCF_000243295.1 Trichechus manatus latirostris | reverse complement strand
GGGCGGCCAGGTGGGCGCAGGCAGACGGCCGGGTGGGCGCAGGGGCCCTAGGGCCAAGTGGGCGCAGGTGGGCGGCTGGGTGGGCGCAGGGGCCCTAGAGCCAAGTGGGCGCAAGCGGGCAGCTGGGTGGGCGCAGGGGCCCTCGGGCCGGGTGAGCCAGGCGGGCGGCCAGGTGGGTGCAGGTGGGCAGCCAAGTGGGCGCAGGCGGGCGGCCAGGTGGGCGCAGGGGCCCTAGGGCCAAGTGGGCGCAAGCAGGCAGCTGGGTGGGCGCAGGGGCCCTCGGGCCGGGTGGGCGCAGGTGGGCAGCCGGGTGGGTGCAAGGGCCCTTGGGCCAGGTGAGCCAGGCGGGCATTCCAGTCACCAGCCTGCACCCCCTGAGCAGACTGAGTCAAGCGTGTCCCCAGGGACGTGTGCCACAGGAGAGCACCGCACCAAGTGCTCCCGGGGCTGTGGTGACCCCTGCGTCCTGCAGTCCAGAACATAAGCCCTGACAGTGCACTGTGGATGGGCGTTTCTTGCGTTTAGGAAGCCTGGGGTCGGACAGCGTCGTCTTAGTTCGGGGAGGGTGCCCGTGTGAGTCAGGCTGCGTTCAGTTTTGCAGGCGGTTGTCGGGGCTTGTTTTCAGTGGTGGTGGATCTGCAGGTAGCAAAACCCTCGCCATTTCATCGTTGCGCACACGTGCCGTTCCCCGCCGGGGGTTGGTGGTGCCTCTGCGTTCGTTCCTTTGTCTCCTGCCCCCCACGGGGCCCTGGCCCTGGTCTCTGGGCCTGGTGTTCTCGTTCATCTTCTAACTAAAGAGCAAAATAGAACCACCTTCACGGCACTTTCTAAGTCCTGGGCTCGCTGCATCCGGCAGGACAGGGTCCCAGCCCGCAAGGAGCCCCAGTCCTGGCACAGACCGTAATGGGGGGAGCGTGGCCACTGGGACGTTGGGGGCATGGGGTGGAAGCAGGTGAGGAGGAGCAACAGGAGGAAGCCGGGTTCCTGGAGGTACGTGGCCAAGGAAGACAGGGAGGTGGTATGGCTGGGGCACGCACACCGGGAGCCTGGAGCCGTGAGGCTGCTTCCGCTGGCCCGGGGAGAACCTGAGAGGCCGGACCCTGGAGGGCCCTCTGCTACCCTGCCCCCTTGTGCCCGGGTGGGGAAGCCCAGAGGACGCCCTTGACCTCACTCACAGGCTGGGTGCTGAGAAAGTCTAGAGGATTCTGTACTGCTCACTTTGCACCAGCCTCTAAGGTCTCGGTCCACTTTACCAAAAGCAAACCTGGCCCTCACTGACGACGCATTGGGGGTCCACATGACACGAGAAGGAAGGCAAGGAAGCCTGTCAGCGCCCCGCCCCCCTGCACAGAACAGCGGGGAACGTGTGTACCCCCATGTTGAAGTAAAGTAAGGTCGTGGGTGTGCCGCAGTCTGATGGCTCCGCACTTTCAATGACGTGACGTGACGACGGGTCGCACCCAGGTGCAGGGTCCCGACACTGTGCCCCCAGCGCCCACGCAAGCTGAGGGAGGGGTCTCTTACACCCCGAGGCCCTGTGTCTGCTGCTCCTGGACGGGCCACTGGCCGCCTGGGCTGTTGCTGCTCTGATCAGGACCCAGTTGGCAGGGGGCAATGGCCTGCCCAGCTCAGGAAGGTCACAGAAAACCCACTGAGACCATTGGACGCTCAGGCACTTGGCTCTGCTGACTCATCTTACAAATTAAGGAAATGGATACCTTTTAATGCCGGCTTAGGTTTGTGCTAAAGAAATAGTAGACTTTGAAAAGTAGGAGACGCATTCTTTTAAGAAATACAGCCTACATGTTTTGAACAGTGAATGATTTAATGATGGGGTTCGTATTACTAACACATTTTGGAGGAGGATTCCATATCATTAAATGTAATAAAAGGTGCTGTCGTGTGTGTGGGGCGGCCCTGCCGGTCGGGACGCAGGAGCCCACTGGGACCACCGGTGCCAAGTCTTTGTCCCACAGCTTGCTGCTGTAGAAGACAGGGTCCCCTGCAGGGGGCTCCGACCCCCAGCCTCAGACCCCAGGGACTGCCTCAGTGTTGGGCCCACCAGGAGGGAGCGCACCTGTCTTTCCTCCCTCCCTCCCTCTCTCTTTTTTTTTTTTTTTGGTTGGTGTTATAAATAAACAGTAAAACCTGTGTAAGGCAGAAACCTGGCAGAGAAGGAGAACTCAAATATTGTCCATTAATAGAGAGCGATAGAAAAGTGGTAAGGCTGCACCCTGTCAAAGGTGGAGAACTTGGGAGACCTGGAAGAACAAGGCAGTCCCGTCAGGTTCTGGCTCCCGCAGGTTTCACCGTGTACGTAACAAGCCACGAGCCTTTTCAGCATTCTTTGTGCGCGCAGTTCAGTGACGTTAGTTCGGTTGCCCGGTCTCTCGAAGGGACGTTTCTCACGCATCTCTGTGTGCGGGTGCTGCCGGCCTGAGCCCTCGCTGGAGCCCTGTGGCGCGTCGTTGTCTCCACGTTACTGAAACGAGAACATGGAGAGGACGGGATCTGTCACCGCCGGGTTAGTGGGCGGGGTGTTGGAATTAGTCCTGGGCCCACCTGACTCTCCTTGGCTCCCCCAGAGCACGAAATGGGGAGCTCAGAGGGTAAGTGGGTCACTGCAGCCCCTGCCCCACAGGCGAGGGGCCTGGGCTGGCCCACGGTTAGGCGAGGCTCACCTCCATCCCCAGCCAGGTGCGGGGCTCGCCGGCTACAGGCGGGGGGACCCACGAGGTTTCAGATGTGGCCGTTTGTCTCTGCAGGGTCCACTGCCAGCTGGTTCGGCTCTTTGCACGGGGGATTGAAGAGAACCCGCAGCAAGCCTTGCAAGGCTGAGACGCCCGACGCCCCGTCCACGTCCCTGCCGAACCAGGGCAAGTGTGGGAGTGACAAGAAAACGGACGGGCCGACTGGCGATACACGCATTGAACGTTAGACGCTTATTTTTGAGAGTGAAATCTTGATTTTGGGGAAGTGCCTGCGGTCAACAGTGTCACCTGCATGTTCGCCATCTTGAGTTCCTGGTGAATCTTTAGGTTGGGTTTCACATGACTTAGCAGCAGATGCAGGGGTGTTGCTCCGTAGATCTCAACAACGCCAGCCGCGCAGATTTTGAAGCGGCCCTCCTGCCATAACCTTACGGACATGATAATAGGGGTGCGTTCCACTGAGGCCACCCCACCCGGGCACAAGGCAGCCAGCACGCCACTCGGGTCAGGCGCAAGACTTGTCCTGTAGTTGTTCGCGGTGGCGTTCTGGAAGGTGGTCGACTCTCCACCTGCCTTTGATCGTCACCTTAGCTTCTGACTGCGGTCTGACCACGTGGTCCTCCCTGCGCCCTGCAGGTGCCCTGCAGCCGGGCCTGCTGGAGGTGCTCACGAAGCGTTATGCCTTTCAGTGGTCACAGAGGCACCAGCAGTCACAGTACGTCATCTTTAAAACCTCAGCCCTTGCTTTCAACCCAGTCTTGCTTCTGAGACAATTCAGCCGGGGGCAGGAGCCCCGAGGCTCGCTCTGTAAACAGGTGCCAGGAGCCGGGGCTCCCTAAACCGGGGACTCGGCCCCGGGGGCCAGTTGTTGCCGTCATCGTGTAGGACGCCGATGCTTCATGTTGACACAGAGTAGATAAGAACTGGGCTTTGGGAGGAAACAGGAAAAGCTGGCATTCCAGAGGTAAAAAACACACCTTGTGAATTCTTCCTGAACTCGAGAATCGAGCGCACCGCCCCAGGGCCGGGCACACGTTCCAGCGCGTGGGGTCCGTGGGGCGGGCTCCGAGCCCCCGCGCACAGTCCGGACCTGGGTTTTTCCTGTCTTCACACTTATTCCCGTGTATTTATTGACCGTTCGTCCTTTTCAACCAGAGCGCTGTCAGTGGCGTCTTCGTTGTCTGTGTTTTGTTCCTGACCCGACTGATCCCCTCAGCTCCCGCTGAAGCGCGTGGGTGCAGGCTGGCTGGAGGAGACCCCGCTGAAGACATTCCTCCTGGAGCCCAGGGCCACGTCTCAGTCCTGTCTTCGTCTTGTGTTATTTTTATTGCTGCCCGTGGGCATGGCGAAGTGTCTGCAACATAATTGTATTTGAAATACAGCGAGAGGCAGCTTAAGCTCTGGTTTTTGGGGAGAGGGCTGTTACAGGAGGGCCGTCCCACAACGCTGACCGAGTGGATGTCACAGGTGACGCAGTGGGTCACTCTGACACTGAGCAGATGGCCCGTGTCCTCAGACTGCACTCATGTGGACGCGAAGGTTCCCATTGCAGCGTTGTCCCCCGGCCCGTCAGGATAAAAGGCAGCTTTCCCGCGTTGTTCATGGACCACGTGATCGGATGGCTGCAGGGAAAGCCGCCGTTTCTGGTCTGAATGCTTCGCTCCTGGTTGGAGGCCAGCAGCTTCCTGGGAGCAGGCAGTGGCCGCCTGTGTCCCCGGAGACCCGTGCAGCGCCAGCACACACAGTAGAAGACATGCAGTGCATGGCGCTCCCCGGGACCACGGGGTCAGGGACAGTGTCACTCCCAGCCAGGGGGCTGCGGGAGGAGGGTTCCCAGGGGTGCTGCGTAGCCCTGGGACCCTCAGTATTGCCCCCTTGAAATTGGGTTACTTCACAGGGTTCCCGCAGAGATTCCTCAAAGTCTTTATTGTCCCTGGCAAATTTTCCCAATGCACCATCCGCCCTAAAATCCACTGCCAATTGTAGATACAGGGCCCAGGCCAAGAGTACGCTTTTCTGCTCAACAAGATACCCCAGCCCTGCCAGGGGGCCACTTTGGAGATAGCGCTGGTGTCCCCACCAGCTGCATGCTGACATTCAAAAGGGCAAACCCAGAAACTTCTCTGGGCTCACGGTGGTGCTGCCCGAGCCCCCAGATGACCTGCACACGGGGTGGGAGGTGACCCCTCAGACAGGTTGAATCAAAGGCTCCAGCCCTCATACATCCTCACATAGCTAGAACGTCCGCAGCACCAGTCCTGCGTAGTTTCAAGCAAGAAAATGGAAGAAAAGTGACGGTTGGCACTAGAACTTAGGCTCACTTGGAAGGTTTGGTCTGTGTGTTGAACTTCCTTGCTCATTGGTGCAGAAAACCTAGGCAGCAGTCATGCCCAGGACTTCGTGACTCTCCTGGCGAGGAGTGGGGACCCTCGTAAGCTGCGCCTGCTTCGCGAGGGGCACAGATTGGACTTGTTCCTTCATGCAATCTTGTACGACAGGGAAGTGTCAGTGGGGAAAGGATTGCTTAATTTTCTTTCAAATCTTGCTGGTTTCAAGATTAGAAAATGGCACATTTGACCTGATATGTTTGAAAAGACAAAAATAAAGTTACTTTGGGCAGAATTTGGCTTTTTTCCTTTCTTTTATAAATCCTCGTTGTTTTCAAAGCAGAGTATTTTCTATGGAAACATTTACACAGGAATTAATAGTGCCCCGTCCGTCCATGCAGAGAAACCAAACTTCACCGGAAGCCCCTGCCTCCCCTCGGGGGTGACTGCCGCTGAGGAAGTCATCAGGCACTGGCGTCTTCCCGTGTTTATGTTCTCAGTCTGCTGTTTGGCCTTGCACTTTCTGTAAAAGTGATCCTACTGAGTGCCCTTTTCTGTAACACCTTTTCACAGCGTGTTTTGGGATCTGTCCACGTGGATGTGAAGAGCTGGGGGGGCCGGTCTTCGTGACTCTGCTGGGCGAGAATACCCCGGTGTACTCTGAACTGTGAAGCAGACAGATCATCCATCCTCTGGGGTCTTGGCGTTGTTTCCGGCCGGCACGATGCTAGGCGTGGGCAGTAGAGGGCGCTGGAGGGACACTGGCTCAGCGATGGGTGCCGGCAGCAGGCAGCTCACAGACAATGGATTCCAGCGAGTCTTACCATCCTCTCTGGCAGGGGCTTCTAGAGCCTTCCTCAGCGTTCTGCCTCATTCGAGGGTTGGTGGCTGCCCCCTCCATCTGTGATTCCTGTAGTCTGTGGTGTTATCTTACCCCTTAGAAGGGGGCAGGGAGCCCTGGTGGGGCAATTGGCTGCTAACTGAAAGGTTGGCGGTTCAAACCCACCCAGCGGCTTCGTGGGAGAAGGACCTGCTGATCTGCTCCTGTAAAAATTGCAGCCTAGGAAACCCTAGGGGGCAGTTCTGCTCTGTCACATGGGGTCACTGTGAGTGGATGTAGACTCAGCAGCACTCAGCAAGCAGGGGGCAGTGGTGGTTCCCTGGAATCCTCACATTCCGTGCGGGAGACCCAGGTTCGATCCCCAGCCAATGCACCTCACCCACGCACAGCCACCACCTGTCAGTGGAGGCTTGCGTGATGCTGTGATGCTGAAGAAGTTTCAGTGGGGCTTCCGAACTGTAGGAAGAAAGGCCTGGTGATCCACTTCCGAAAAATAAGCCAGTGAAAACTATGGATCACAATCGTCTGATCCCCAGCCGATCACGGGGGTGGCGCAGAACCAGGCAGCATTTCGTCCCATTGAGCACAGGCTGGCCACAAGTCGGGCTGGCTTGACAGAAGCTAACAACAGTGACCCCGTAGCCTCGCTCCCTTTACTCCTGTCCCTGTTACAGTTCATAATCCTTCACGGTAAACGTTCCCGTTCAATTTCAAGTACTGTGTAGGCTCTGCCTCCCGGCTGGACCTGATACAGGATGCTTTCAACTTTTCATCAGTTTGCTAAATTATTTTTAAAATCACATATGGATGCTGATCCATATCAAATGCGTTTTGTTCCTGTATCTATTGAGATGAATCATACTGATTTTGTTTCTTTAGTCTGTTAATGCAAATTATATGGATTTTCTAATGGCAAACTAACCTCGCATTTTCTGGAATAAACCCAGCTTGCTCATCATGTATCATCCTGTTTTATATAATGCTGAGTTTGGTTTGTTAATATTTTGTTTGGGGTTTCTGCATGTATAATTACTTGGCCTATAATTTTCCCTTCTCATACTTTTTCTTGGCAGGTTTTGGTATCAAAGTTATTCTCTCCACAGAAAATGGAGCAGTCTTTATTTAGTCTAGAATCTGGTATAGTTTGTGTTATACTAGAATCGTTTGTTTCTTGCATGATCAGTATAACTTACCAGTACAATCTTTGGGCCCAAAGTTTTCTTGGAAAGTTTTTTTTTTTTTTAATTCCTGATTCAATTTCTCTAATGATTACAGATCTGTTCACATTTTCTATTTTTTGTTGAATCATTCTGTGCTACATTTTTATAAGAATGTGTTCAGTTCATTAAAAAAAAACAAAAACCCATTGCTGTCTAGTGGATTCCGACTCATAGTTACCCTACAGGACAAGGTAGAACTGCCCCATGGGGTTTCCAAGGAGCAGCTGGTGGATTCGAACTGCTGACCTTTAGGTTAGCAGCCGTAGCTTGAGGCAGCGCTTAACCACTGTGCCACCAGGACTCCGTTTAGTTCATAGACGTTTTGAAATTTACTAGCATAAAATTATTTTTATAACCTCTTCTTAACATCTCATGTCTCCAGCTACGTCACCTTTCAGAACCCTAACACTGTGCGTTGTGTTTTCCCTCCCTCCTTCCATTGGTCTCTTCAGAACTTGGTCACTTTTATTAGTCGTTCCACAGAATGAGCTTTTGAGTCCACTGCTGTTTTGTTTTGAAGCATTGGTTTTCTAGTATTCATTGCACTACATGTATAGTATTGCTTTGCAGGATTACTGTAATTGTTCCATTCTAAACATTTTCGTGTGTGTGTGTGTGAGATTTCTTTCCTGACTCAGTAGTTTGTGTTTCTTAATTTCTAAACTTTTTTTTAATTGCTTTCAAACTTAACTGTAACGTGGTCAGGGAAAGTGGTGAGTGACAGACTCTGAAGGCTTTGGAACTCTGTTGGTACTTGCTTTACGCCCATTACGAGGTCAGTGTTTTAAAATGGTCTTGTGTACTTGAAACGAACATGTATTCTGTTGTTGTCGGGTGCAGTGCTTGATCGATCCATCATACCAAGGTTGTTGATCTCGGCATTCACCCATTCGATGTCCTCATTGATTTGGCTCGTCTATCATTTACTTCCTAAGATGATCAAATGTACTGATGGTGGATTTGTGAATTACTGTCAGTTCTGCCTTGTCTTTTTTGAGGCCGGGTCACGAGGTGCACTAGTTCAAAGCAGTCCTTTCTTGTCAGCTGGACCTTTTCTCAGAATGCCGACACCATCGCCTGCAGTAATGACTCCTTGTCCTCGAGTCTGTTTCGTCCGACGGCAGTGAGGCACCAGCCTGGGGTCCTTCCCCTCCTCTCCCTCGTGACCTCAGTGCGCAGAATTGGATTTGTCATCCTCCCTGGTCACCTTGCACACTCCTTTGTGGTCACTGTGTGGCCCTTTGGTTTTATTTATCCATTTACTCATTCATTCATTCAATTCATTAAATACTAGATTAAAAAAGAAACAAAAAACTGAACACCTATGCAGAGAACACCTGGCCCCAGACAAAGCCACCAACAGCAGCATCTCCCTCTGACCTGCAGCTCCCCTCTGTCCCCCAAGTCCCCCACCCCCACAGTGAACCCCTCCCGATCAGCAGTCAGGGTGCCAACTTCAGCCCGAGTCCTGCAGTGGTAAGAGGGCCCCACCAGGGGTTCCTGACCTCCTGGGGTCCCCACCAGGGGCTCCTGACCTCCTATGGCAGCCAGGTAAAGGCCTCAAGGCCCGTCTCAGAGTCGCGGTTTCAATGCATAAATTAAAATCTACAGGACTGCAAAGGAAACGTATTGAAATGTAGTGACCAAAATTTAAAAAAACAAAAAAAACAGCGACATGGCTGTACACGTGCTTCCGTGTCGTCTCCTGAAACAATAAAGCCCACGTAAAGCAGGCACGCGGAGGGGCAGCATTGCTCTCTGAAGCCCCGGGTCTTGAGTGGAGACCAGGCTGCTCAGGGCAATGGCGCTGGGGAAGGTGGCACCCACAGCACCGCTGGGTGTGAACACAGGCTGCCCAGAGATGCGCCTGGTGACCAATGCCGCCTCCTCCATGGCTTGGTTCAAACGGCAGCTCCTCCGTGGGTCCTGCACTGCCCTCGCCCTGGTGCTCCCCACTCTATGCCCCCCCTTTTCCTGCCAGCGTGTGGTGTTCAGAAGAAGAAGGGGGGACATGAGGAGGGGACAGTGTGTGTCCACTGTGGGTGCACGGCCCAGCAGATGGGACTGGCTGTTGGGGCTGGCTCCGTGGGGACTGGTTGCGGTGAGAGGGGCTCTCAGGGGCAAAGCCTGATGGGGGGCGTGGAAAGACCATGGGTTGCGCCCCAAACAGGAGCAAGGATTGGGTGGTAGCTGCAGGAGAGGTGGGGTGCAGAGCAGTTCATTTTGTTCAGAGATGGGAAAATTGCAGTGTTTGTATTCTCGAGAAGATCACCCAGGGCAGGGGAGATGGGGCGGCGTTCTTGAGAATGCTTGTGGCCCTCGGTGTCCCAGGGGTTGTGGTCTCTTCACTGCTGTATTGCAGCACCTAGCCCAGGACCCGGCGCCTGGGGACACCAGCGTGTACTGTGGATGGATGGAAATACAGATGGGTGGGTGGAGGACGGACGGAGGGGAGGGAGGGAGGGATGGAGGGATGGATGGATGGAGATATGGATGGATGGAGATACGGATGGATGGATGGATGGATGGGTAGAAATACAGATGGATGGAGGGAGGGATGGAGATATGGATGGATGGATGGAAAAGAATGGATGTGGATAAATGAAGATACAGATGGGTGGGTGGAGGATGGATGGAGGGGAGGGAGGGAGGGAGGGAGATACGGATGGATGGATGGATGGAGATATGGATGGATGGATGGATGGATGGGTAGAAATACAGATGGATGGAGGGAGGGATGGAGATATGGATGGATGGATGGA
>NW_004444005.1:8850337-8855081 GCF_000243295.1 Trichechus manatus latirostris | reverse complement strand
GAGGGAGGGAGGGAGGGAGGGATGGATGGATGGAGATACGGATGGATGGATGGATGGAGATATGGATGGATGGATGGATGGATGGATGGGTAGAAATACGGATGGATGGAGGGAGGAATGGAGATATGAATGGATGGATGGAAAAGAATGGATGTGGATAAATGGAGATACAGATGGGTGGAGGACGGACGGATGGATGGAGATACAGATGGATGGATTAGGGGATGGATGAAGGGGTGGATGGCTGGGTAAGTGGATGGATAGAGTATGCAAATACTCAACTTCACGAGGCCAGGCCTGTGAAAGCGGAGCTGACCCACAAGACTTGGTTCCCGCCCTGCCTCCACCTCGCTCTGAGGAACCAGGGCTTGGAGCCGTGGGCAGCTGGGAGCCACAGAGGCCCTGGCCGAGGTCGGTGCATCACTGAGGCAGTTTCAGAGTTGGGCGAGTTCCTGCACCCTACCGTGCCCAGTGCCAGTCTGGAGTGGCTGAGCCAGAGGGCTGCTGGGGGCACCTGTGCCCAGGTCCCTGAAACCTCCCACCGCCCAGACCGTGGACTTCGGGGGGAGGGGAGGCTGACGCACTAGAGGTCACAGCCACTGGGCTCCCCTGCCGGAAAAGAGAATGACACAGGGTTGGTCAGTCGGGCCTGGGCAGTGCCTGGTCCCCCAGATGCTCACGTCCCCCAGGAAGGCAGGATGCCACCTTTGCGGAGGGCCAGGACCTGCCCCCCCAACTCAAGGTGCTGCTTCTGCCTGTCTCTGCCTGCCCCTAAGGTGACAGCCCCACTCCCCACCCCTCCCTGTGCTGACCCTGGATGGCTCCCCGCCGTCGGCCTCCCCCTTGCCACCTGGCTCCCCCATGGGCAATCTTCTGGAACTCTGGGCACCCCGCTCCCCGCCTCTCCACACCCACAATCCAGCACCTTCCTCTGGCCGCCCATGTCCCCGCCGCCCCCCTCCCCCGCCCCACTTAAGCCACATGCGTTAGCACAAAGCATTTCAGGTTTATTTAAATAAAAATTATAATTTATACAAGGCTTTTTCTTTAAACAAACAAGGTTTTAAAAAAATGTTACAGGGGAATTGTTTCCATTGGTTGCTCATACAGTACGATCCTTTTGTTGAACAAAAGTACACGGGTGACGATTATTTACAGATCCAAAATAGACTCAAGCTGCAGACGTAAAAAAGTCAACATTCATTCTAGCTCAACGATTAGCTGTAGAAATTAAATATCGGCCCAGATTTACACAATTCCATTAACGGTGCCCGGGCCCTCTCTCCCGCAGGCGCCTGGGGGCCACACAGGGCCGCGTCTGCCCCCGCAAAGGCCGCCCGCCTTCACGGGCTTCCAGTGCTGGCTCGGCCCGTCCCCCCCACTGCTAAGGCCACGTGCTGGGCCGTGGTCTCCCCGGGAGTGGTCAGTTTCATTGCCCTTTCTTCTCAGAAGGGACTCCGACTAATCCACCCACTTCTGCGCAAGAGTTAAAGCCTTTCCACAGTGCACGCCCCACACCCCTGCCTGTGCCCGGAGACACAACTCCTGCTGTTAAACAGAAGCGCTTGGCGGGGTGGCCCTCAGCCCCTGCGGCCCTCGGCCCCCACGCTGCTGCCGCCAGGCCTGTGGAAGGGATGTGACCAGGACCGGGGTCCCTGTGCAGCCATCCCTGGGCCAGTTCAGGGCCACCCTGCTGCACCTCAGGCACCGTGGGGGTCCTCCTGGGTGTGATCCCAGGTGCCCCCAAGGCTTCCACGTGCATTCACGGTCGGGGCCAAGCCAGGGTTGCAGTCTGCCCACCCGCCCTCCTCCCCTAGCAGTGACAGTGCAGGATGAAACCGACTGCCTGTCAGCTTCCCCCCGCCCCGCGGCCTCGGTGACACGTCGGGATGGGGCATGTGCTTCCCCTGGCTGGCCAGTGTCACCCCCCCAAAGCGCTCCCCAGAACCAGCTGCGAGACCAGTGTAAGGGGGTCAGCGCACATGTAAGGGGGTCAACGGGCCACCACCAGATTCCTCCTCAAGCCAGCAAATGAGGGTCGGAGGAAAGGTAAAAATTACATTTGAAAAATGATACAAAAATAAGAAAAACAGCTTGCTCTCTGTAAAAAATATAATCTTCTGTTTCTTCAAAAAACAGCGCCCTCATGGGAGGCTCCGGACAGGGGACGCGCCAGCGGGCCGAGGAGTCACTGCTCCGCTGGCCGCGCCTGCATCCCTGCCCACCCCTTCTCCAGAGAGGCCGCCCGCCTGTCCCAAAGCCTCCAAATGGCCTTCTCCTCGTGTCCAAACCAGGTGCAGGGGTCTCGGAATAAACTTGGCCCGGAGCCGCGCCGCGGCCCCCCATCGGCTGCCTTTTTCCGGGGTGTGGGGGTCATGGGAGGCTGTTTCCCGGTGGGGGCGAGGGCTCAGCCCAGGCGCACACTACTGGTGGATGTCGGGGGAGGGAAGCCCCGGCCCCCACCCTCTGGGCCTCAGGCAGCGACCTCCCAAGATGACCGGCACCACGGGCCCCGGGGCTCCTGTCCGCCCTCGTCCCCCCATCTCAGCACCCTCCCCACTCTTACACGGATTGGAACCCACCCCAGAGCTGCGGTCAGCTGGGGTGACTTCTCCTCCATGTGCCGGAAGGCTGGGTTGGCGCTCCCCCGGCCTCTCCAGAGAAGCGAGTGTCACAAGATGTGCTTTTTGCCATACTGCGGCGAGTCCCGCCCGGCGTGAGAACCAGACGCTCCCTCCCACCGGCCCGCCGAGCGTCCAGCCCACTGAGCGCCCATCCCAGGGTGGCATGCCCAGGGTGAGACCCGGTCAGCGGATGGAGCTGCGCCTTCCCCAGCCCCACCACTCCCAAGACAAACACAGCTGGTCGCGCTGAGGGAGCGGCAAGACCGGCCAGCCCCTTTTCCTCCGTGGTCCCTGACCTCTCATTCACCTTCCACCTCACAGGTGGGAACACACCCTGTGCCTCACCTATGGCATGGGGAGCTTCCCTGTTCAGGAGCCGCATCGGATGGCCAGAACCAGGAGGAGCTGGGCGTGGTCACGGCAGGGACGGGTGTCCTGCTGTCCTCCTTCACGCGGGCCTCTGAGGGACCCTCCGCCTCCATGTCCCAAATGTGCATAAAAAGTGCTTCAGGACCCGGTGGCAGCGGCACCGTCCGGCAGACCCCAGCCCCGCTGGGAGGCGTCTGTGATTTGGGGCCGGCACAACAGAAACCACAGTCCAGGGGTTATTGCAAAAGATCATGAGGATGTCCAATTGTTTCCACTACCACACGGTTCAAGGAAAATCCCAGCAGCACCTAGAGCTGGTACTAGCTGTCCCCGCCCGCAGCTGCCGCCGACGTGATCTTCATGTACTGGCTGAAGATGGCCTCGAACGCCTCGTCGCGGTGCACCATGGCCCCGAACACCAGCGGCTAGCGGGAGGGGGACCTGGTGAGCCATCCGTCACCTGGGCCCCCAGACCAGCACAGCAGGCCCACCTGCCTCCATCAGCACAGGGGCCAGGGGCCAAAGGGCAGACCACGCCCACCGAGAAGCAGCCCCACCTTCTTCCTCTTCCAGAGGAGCTGATTCCACAGCCCCCAAAAGGGCAAGTCTCCCGGCCCCAGACTCCTGAGGGCACAGCAGGTGCCTGCTGCCATGGGGAGGCCTCAGACCCCTGCCCATGTCCTGTGCCCACCCGGCCACCCCCCCCAGGACCGTGCCCCAAGCCCTGCACCTGCCTGTCCCCCCGAGACTGCTCCCCAAGCCCTGCATCCACCCAGGCCCCCTCCAGGTCCTGCACCCTCCCAGCGCCCCCAGACCCCACCTCAAGCCCTGCACCCGCCCAGCGCCCCCAGACGCCACCCCAAGCCCTGCACCCGCCCAGCACCCCCAGACCCTGCCCCAAGCCTTGCACCTGCCCGCCCCAGCCCCCAGGCCCTGCCAGCCCTTACCTTCTGGGTCGAGGGTGTGGACACTGCGATCCCCATGCCCGACCCCGGGAGGACGGAGAGGACCTTGTACTGAAAGGTGAGAGCGCGCATCACCACGGGCCCCTCCCGGGACCAGCGACAGCGCTCACCCCACCCACCCCGAGCAGACCCAGGGCTTCCTGGCCGCACAGGATGGGAAGGGCATCTGAGAGCTTTCTGACTGGGACCTGCCCCCAAACCCTGCTGCCAGCGGGGACAGCACCTGCCTGGCTGGGGGGTGCCCAGGGCACGGCAGGTAGGGACGGGGCACAGAACACGCTCCCCAGCACTGTCACCAAAGGGCATCTGTCCCTGCTGTCCAACCCCAGGGCAGGTGAGGCAGACCCCGGCCACTGGGTCACACCAACCCCACCCCCTCCTCCTCTCTGGAGGGGGACCTGCCATGCCAATGGCTGGTGCTCACCCCCAACAGGACCTGCACCTCTGCCCCGGATGCCACCGTGTGGGGCAAGCGTGCGTGTCAGAGGGCGGGGGTCCCTGGTGGGCGGGAGGCGCTGGAGTGGGTTTGATCCCTACCCCCACTCGCAGGTGTGTGACAGAGGCAGTGACGGCCTCCATGGAGCCAATCTCCTCATTGTCTAGGGAACAAGGCCACCTGGGGGGCTGGAGGACACCTGTGCCCAGCCCAAGCTAGGCCGCACACGGGCCGGGGCACGCCTGGGGCGGACACGCCAGGCCGCACACGGGTCGGGGCACAGCTGGGGAGGACGTGCCAGGCCGCACACGGGTCGGGGGACAGCTGGGGAGGACGTGCCAGGCCGCACA
>NW_004444005.1:8843987-8849965 GCF_000243295.1 Trichechus manatus latirostris | reverse complement strand
GCCAGGCCGCACACGGGTCGGGGCACACCTGGGGAGGACGTGCCAGGCCGCACACGGGTCGGGGCACACCTGGGGAGGACGTGCCAGGCCGCACATGGGTCGGGGCACACCTGGGCAGACGTGTGCACTGTGAGGTGTCTCTGACGTGAGATAACAACACAGGGTTACAAGCATGGCCCCGAGCCTGACCGCCTGGGTGTGAACCCGCCCTCCACACACAGCCTGGCCGGCCCCCTCGCTGTGCTCCACAGGGGTGAGAGGGTGGGCCTGGGTACCCCCCAACCTCGGCCGAGGCGCTGGCCGCGGGCACTGGCGTCCCCGTGGCCGGCTCCCCAGGTGGCCCAGCACCGTGTGGTGCAGCCGGCAGGTGTGGAGGTTCAGACAGAGCGGAGGGGGTTCTGTGTCAAGCCCCTTGAGGCGGGGCCCTGGCACAGTCTCAGGCAATGCCTGCAGGTGTCTCTGTAAACTCATCCAGGTTCCAGCCAAGTCCCCAGCCTCAGGCCCCAGCAGCTTCCTCTTCCTGAACCACGGGACCCAGGAGGCAGCCCGGCTGCGGGGGGCCCATCACACCCACCTTCTGGATATCTGTGATGTCCACCAGCTTGATGACTTTGTTTCGTTTGGAAGACCCGGATTTGGAGCTTTCGAAGCACAAGTAACTGGGCGGGGAGGGACGGACAGAGGTGTAATCCAGCAACTGGGCCAGGTGGTGTCTGCTCAGTCAGGGGGGGTCTCCCATGGTCCCCTAGAGCAGCTCCCAAACACACCTGCTCCCCCGCCTCCCGCAGGACGGCTGGCCGTTCTCACGAGCTTTCCCTCTGAGGTAGTCACACAGCTTCAAAGAAGCAAAGCCTCCGCGCCCGATACTGGGCCAGGGCGCCACCTCGGCCAGTCCCTTCACGGGGGAGGGGACCGAGAGGGAGGCGAGGCCAAGGACCCAGCAAGGTTGAGGGCAGCCCCCCACCCTGGGCTCTCCCACCTCCCACCGCAGGGGTGGCCTCAAGGTAAGCTTTCCACACAGTGCTGGTTAGGAGAGGGGCGAAAGCCACCTCAGGCTGCTGTGCCCCCAGCGGGCAATGCAAGGACCACCATCCTGTGACAAGGACCTCATTCCTCACCTCCCGAACACCCGGAGCCCCTTATGAGCACCCCAGGCCAGCACAGAGCATGTGTGGGTCTGAGGCGGGCCCCTCTCCCCTGGGCTTCAGCAACAACAGGCAGGTTCTCAGCAGGGGCTCTCCGACCCAGTCCCCCATCAGGCAGCCCACCGTCTGGCCCTGCCTGGGCACCTCCGGGAGAAGCCCCCCTGCGCCCCTCGCCCGCCCAGCCCCACTCACTTTTCCGTCACGTACAGAACGCCGTTCCGGATGTAGTCCGTGGGCATCTTGCGATCCCTGTTGATCAGGCAGCAGCGCCAGCCATTCTCACACACTGTGGGGGACACCAGCCGTAACGTTTAAGAGGACGCCTGAATGACAGTCCACCGCGCGGAAGCCCTATCGGAGGTTGCTGTCGAACGGGGGACCAGAGCCCTGGGCCTGCCTCTCATGGGCAGGCGGCCACAGCCCAACACGTCGGCACCCTCACACCCGGGAGCAGGCCTGTCGGAACCTCTGCTGTCATGCATGGTCTGGGAGCACGCTCCCCAGCCTCGTCTGCAGGGAAAGGTCCCGTGAGGCCTTGGCCCCGACGTAGGATGTGGCTGTCCCCCAAGGCTCCCAGCGACACCCACCAGCCTCCCCTCTGACTCGGAGCTCTGGAACATGGTAGGGTCGCCACTCCATATGTGTGCACCCCACCCCCAAGCCTGCGGTGTCTGCTGGGGTTCCCAGGCTGCAGTTAGTATCTGGTGGGATCCCCAGACCCCACAGTCACTGTCTGCTGAGGTCCCCGGGCCGCAGTCAGTGCCTGGTGGCGGGGTCCCCGGGCCGCGGTCAGTGTCTGGTGGCGGGGTCCCCGGGCCCGCGGTCAGTGTCGGGTGGCGGGGTCCCCAGGCCGCGGTCAGTGTCGGGTGGCAGGGTCCCCGGGCCACGGTCAGTGCCTGGTGGTGGGGTCCCCGGGCCACGGTCAGTGTCGGGTGGCGGGGTCCCTGGCCCGTGGTCAGTGCCTGGTCACCGCACACACACCTGCCAGTGGCCGCTCGTTCTCCGTCAAGTTGAAGATTTCATGGAAGTTGCCCTTCTTGGTGCTGTGGAAGCGGCCGGAATCTTCGTCTCTGCCCGGGCCTGCCGGTGCGCTGGGAACACAGCTCCGTGAGGACGCGGTCTGGAGCTGGGGACAGCAGAGGCCCTGGTCAGGAGGCGGGGAGGGGCAGCTGGACCCCCCACCCACTGCAAACTCAGACGGGCTGCAGACTTGCACCCCGGCAAACTACGGCCAGGGTGGGCTGAGGCCCTGCCTGCGCTCGGCTCGAGTCACGGCCACCCCTGTCTTCTGGGTAGAGAGCCCTCCTGCAGCAGGGGGACCCTCGCCGCCCCACAACTTTCCCACAGCCGTCCCCACCACACGGCTGTGCTAAGCCTGTGTCTCAGCACACGCCACGGAGGCCAGCTGCTGCCCAGTGCGAGGCATCTCAAGTGGACAGTGCAGAGACCCAAACAGGCATGGGGAGGGCCACCCAGAGCAGCAGGAAACCACCAAGCAAATCCACGGCATGGCACCAGGCCGCCGGGAGGCCGGGCACACGGGCACGGTACCTTGTCGTGGCCCGAGAGCTGGCCGGAGGGAGGCACACACGTGGGACGCAGCAAGAAACGGTCCACGTGACGCGTCCCGGACACACGTGGAGCAGAGCCACAAGCACAGGTGCGGGTGCTCTGTCACATGCTTCCAGAACGCTCTCTCGCAGCGCTCGGGCGCGACCCCTCAGTGGGGCCAACCCCCACCGGGAACACCCCCTTGCTCCCCCCATTCCCTGTCTCTGAGAGTGACTGGGGCTCCCCAGTCTTGACCCCCAGGAAACCCCCCTGACCACCCCAAGGCCAAGATGGGTCCTTGTCCCTGCACGCTGTGAAGGGAGCCTCCAGCCTCGGGGTTGACCGACAGAGGCCCAGGCACGGAGCCATCCTGGTGATTGAACCAGCCAGGCTAGCTCGCCCAGCGCAGGCTGCTCCATACCCGGCAGAGCCGCCCCGGGGCCCAGCCGCCCCAAGGCAAAACTGCCCTGGTAGATGAGTCCCCGCTCCAAACAGCTCTGCTGTCCCCCAGCTTTGCTCCCACCAACAGAACAACCTCTCCTCAGGACACTTAAACACAGGACCCTGCACACCAATGTCCCCTCCTCCAGGAAGCCCCCAGACTACCCCTGGGTCCTACTGGGCCCAGAAGCCCCACTTGTACGGAAGGCCTGAGGAGCGCATGGGGCTGGGGGCCCGCGGCAGCCCATGAGCTTCAGGGGCCACTTCTCAGGAGCTGCTTGGCCCAGCTGCCCGAGCCTCAGAGCAGGGGCAGTGGGGAACAGTGGGGGGCAAGGGCACCACCATGCAGCAGCAGTCACTCTTGGCCAGCACCCTGCCCCGCCCGCCCCAGGCATGGCGGCCGGCCTGGCTCAGGTGGGGCCCTGCTCCCCGTGGAGCCTCCAAGCCAGCCCCCTTGGGGACCACACCCACCCCCTGCCCAGGGCAGCTGGCACCTAACAGGGACACCAAGGGCAGGATGAGCCTCAGAAACAGCCATGCCCAGTAACAGAAGACCTTCACATCTTCTGTGTTTAACTTGCTTGTCTCAAAGGCCCCACAGAACCCGAAAAACATCAGCTCCCAGATGAGCCTCGAGCAGGCGCAGAACTCTGAGTCCGGAGCTGACTGGCTTTCAGAGAGCCCCCCGCCCGGGCCCGGCGCTCACCCGGCGCGACACGGTGGCAGTGCTGGCGCGCTCTTTGAGCTGGGGGTCTGTGGGGAGGCTCCTCCAGATGATGTAGGGCGTGTCATACTTGGCTCGCAGCCTCGGGCAGCGTTTAAACACGAAATCGATGAGGAAGAACTTGACTCCAGCATAGAGTCCTGAAAGGGGAGAAACAAGCCCCTCTCACCCAGAACTCTGCGATCATGCCCGTCTGCTCAGGGTGACAGTGCCAGCACCTTCCGTGTGGGGGCCCTCTGTGCTCCCCAGAGGGAGGAGACTGGCCGGGGGTGCCCAATCAAACCTACAGAGCAAGAGGGGGCCGGGGCAAAAAGCCCTGGGGGGGGCCAGCGCAGGGCAGGGGGAGCAAGAAGATAAAGCAGCTCCTGGCTGAGGAGGGCTCCCTTTGGACTTTGCTACCGCAAACCCAGACGGGCCTCAGAACGCAAGACAAAGCTCTCAGAAAACAGAACAAACCACACAGCACCACAAGGCAGGGTAACTGTTCTGTGTGACGTACTGGCAGACAAAGGACTGTGCGCAGTCGTCATAACCCACAGGAGTGTACTCGCCAAGCGTGAACCCCAAGTAAACGTGGACTTCAGTTGGTAACAGTGTATCAACCCTGGCTCATCCATTGTAACAAACGCACCACGGGATGCCAGACAATAAGGAGAGTTTACAGAGGGGGAGGGGAGATGGGAACTCTGTACTTTCTAAACAGTCTTTCTGTAAACCTAAAACTGCTCTAACAAAATTAAAAAGGCCAAAAAAGGGCCTTTAGCCATCCGTTCCCCTGCCGACCACTCACCCAGGTGTCCAGCACTAGTGGGGTTTGTGCCCAAGGCAAGGGCTAAAAATGAACAAAACAGACAAAGTTCCTGCCCCCAGGAGGTCACGGTCCAGTGGGGGACAGAAGATTCAGTGAGTCAAGAGAACAGCCCACTCCCTTCCTACCCCCTAGGGCCATGAGGGAAACAATTAGCGCAGAGGGGACAGGCTGCAGGACTGTGCCGGGAAGTGACACATTTCCACCGCGGCCGTGGGGAGGGACACGGCGTCGCCCAGCACCTTGGCGCCCCGCCGTGTTCCCACACACTGCGGCTACAAGGACGCAGGCCCTGTCTTCCCTGGAGGGCGCCTCCCCTGTTGAACTGAAGACGTCATCTGTCACAGCAAAGGCATCAGGGCAAGACTGCACGGGGACACCTGCCCTTCCACAGCAACACGACCTGTCCCGCTGCTCTTCTAGGGGCACCCTGAAACCCAGCGCCCCACCCGCCGTACCTGTGCTCCACTCCCTCACTGCTTTTACAGCTCACTGGGGCCATCCTGTCAGTGTCCGCCCGGCTCCCACCGCCCAGGAGAGCAGGGAGGAGGGCAGTGTCGCCTGTGTGCCTGGAGCTGGCACACAGCGGAAAGCAAGGAAGGCAGAATGCAAGGGGGTGAGGTGGGCAGGCGGGAAGCCGCCACGCCATGAGGTCCCGGCCGTGCCAACACGTGCACCCACGGACAGCCTGGTGCCCACTGCCCGCCCGCCCCCTCTCCCCGACAATCGACTCAAGAAACGACTGTTTCAGGGGTGACACGCTCCTTGGCCCAAAGCCACCTCACTCAACGCCGGCAGCTACTTCCCCAGCTCAGTGCACTGATGCACTGCACCCCAAACCAGGGTCCCCATTCCCGGGGGCACCCCCAAGCCTGCGAGCACTCAAGGATACCCGTCACCCCCCATGCTGACTCCCCAAGAGCAGTGGCCTGGTGACACCAGGGCCCCCAGCCCCTCCCCTCTGCGGCAAAGCAGGGGTTCCCAGAAGCAGAGGACACCCTTGCTGAAAGAGACTCGAACCGTGTCTCGGAGGCCCTGGGCCACGCAAACGGCCAGTGCGCTCAGCTGCTAACCCAAAGGCTGGAGGTTCGAAGTCTACCCAGAGGTGCCTTGGAAGACAGGCCCGGTGATCCAATTTGAAAAATCAGCCATTAAAAACCCTACAGAGCACGGTTCTACTCTGACACGCAGACGGTCGCCGTGAGTCAGAGGTGGCTCCACCGTGACCAGTAAAAATCATGTCTCTAGGTCCAGGTTTAGGGAGCCCTGGTGGGTCAGTGGTTAAAATCATGTCTCTAGGTCCAGATTT
>NW_004444005.1:8828276-8843503 GCF_000243295.1 Trichechus manatus latirostris | reverse complement strand
GGGAGCCCTGGTGGGTCAGTGGTTAAAATCATGTCTCTAGGTCCAGATTTAGGGAGCCCTGGTGGGTCAGTGGTTAAAATCATGTCTCTAGGTTCAGATTTGGGGAGCCCTGGTGGGTCAGTGGTTAAGAACTAGGCTGCTAACCAAAAGGTTGGTAGTTCAAATCTACCAGCCGCTCCTTGGAAAGCCTACGGGGCGGTTCTACTCTGCCCTGTGAGTCAGAACCGACTCGACAGCAACACGTGTTTCTGGTTCGATCCAGATTTAACCACAGGACGACAAGCCATTCGATGAGGCACAGAAGGCTCAGCCTGCCCGCAACAGGAACGCCAGCATGAATTAACCCGCAGGCGACACTCACAGACACACCGGCCGGGAAGCAGACACCACTGTCCCGTCCTTGTACTACATGTGCCCGCGCAACAGACAGCTGGACAGCGAGACGCCTGCCCTTACCCATGGCGAGCCCCACGAGGCGGTAGGGGAAGAAGCAGGAGGCCAGGAAGGCGGCCCACAGGGCGACGTACAGCTTCTGCGTGATCTCGGGCTGCACCCACATGAACAGGCTGGAAGGGAGAGGGGGAGGCTCAGCGGACGGCGGGCCACGCCACACCGCACCACCGGGCTGGGCTGAGACTTACTTCTTGATCTTCTCCAGGATGTCGGCCATCTTGCCAAAGAGGTTCTGTGGGAAGAAGAAACTGTGATTGCAGCACACGTGACGACACGGGGCGCACAGAGACAACGGGGGCCCGAGACCACAGGCCGGCCACAGTGTGAGCAGAGAGACCCCAGCTGTGCCCACCATGCCCTGTGGTTCTGCCCAGCCTCAGGGCCCAGGAGGCAGTGACGGGTCTGGTCAGCGTGCCCACACTAGCAAGGACAGCCTGGGCCACGTCACTCCAGGAGGTCAGCTCCACAATCACCCAGACTGAATTGGGGGGTCTACCCCCCAGACCAGAGCTGGTACAGACATGAAGTGGGCTGCTTTGTGAAGGACGCCTCCCCCCGCACACAAGCCAACAGCCGGCCCAGAGCTGGGGGTGCTCAGGGCCCCTTGTGTTGGCCACCCGCCTGGACAAGACCACTGGGGACCACCCCTCCATGGCTGGCCCAGTGGCCATACCTGGGCCTTCTGGGCCACGTCCAGCACCAGCTGGAACTTCTCGGACACAGTCAGGTCTTCTTTGGGAGGTTCCTTCAGTCAAGGGGGAAAGAGAATTTCCACTGAAAATTGCCAACTAAAACCATCGGTGGTCCCCTACCCCAGGGTCCCAGGGGTCACTCTGCTGTGCTTTAACAGCCAGAGGCAGTGACGCCCTTGAAGACCTGGGCACCTTGAGGCCAGCGCGTGGCTCACGGCTGTCCTGGTGGACACTCCTCTGGGCTGACAGCAAATCTCTCCCCGAGTTCAGATACCTCACCCAGACCAGCTGAGAGGGTAGGCGGGCAGTGACCAGCCCCCCGGCCGCTCACTCTCACAGAGATCCCCTTCAAAACGGCAGTTTAGAAACAACCTCAACCCCTACGCCCCTACTTTACAGGCAGGGAAACTGAGGCCCAGACAGGAGCAGTGCCCAGGCCACCCCAGGCCTGCTGGCCTCCTCCCCTCCACCATTTCTGGCCAGGGCAGGGATTCCCAGTGGGTGTCCACACGCCCCGAGCCAAGGGCCTCTGGAAACCTCCGGGCCTTTCCACACAGTGGCTGCTGACTGGGGGGACAGGGACGCCCTGCACCGTCGCGGGACTCACCACGGCTTCGGACACTTCTGGCACAATGCTCCACTGTATCCTCCAGCCCCTGCAGACAAGGAGCCACCAGACAGTGAGTGAGGGGTGACATCACATCCCCCCGTGCTCCCAACTGTGATTCCTGGGAGCGGAGGGTCCAGTTCACCTTCCCGGGCCCTCCCCTGGGCTCTGGGGGCCCACATTCGAGTGCAGCCAGAGGGGGTGGGAGGGAGGCATTTCAACACAAATTCGTTGAAAGCAGCCACAGCGAGTCCTTTAGCTAACTGGACCTCAGCGTTGGGTACCACTGACTCCTTCCGGAGTACTGCAGTGCCTTTTTTCTAGGGAAAAATGCAAATGAGGTACAGAATGACCTAGAAAAATTAGTGTATACAAATGTGAAATTTTGCAAAGCTGAGTAAACATGTGGAATGCAGGGGTACCCCTCTTCAGGCTGCAGGGTCCAGCGGAATTTCACCCCGCAGGGCAGCCACTGGCCACTACAAACCCCGGAGTGCCCCGGGGTCAGGGAACACAGCCCATCTGGAGACAGGTCCTCCTGGGTGCTGGTTCTCCCAGGGCCAGGGAACACCGCCCGTCTGGAGACAGGTCCTCCTGGGTGCTGGTTCTCCCAGGGCCAGGAAACATGGCCTGTCTGGCGATAGGCCCTCATGGGGGCTGGTTCCCACAGGGCTTTCCTACACCCTCACCGTGGGACAGCGCGTGAGGAGCCCTCAAGGGAGCAAAAAGGAATGGCAGGACAGCACTGACTCAATGAGCTGTTAATGTGCTGGTGGAAAATGTCTGCAGCAGCGAATACCCCGACTGCAAACCACCGGCGCTTACTCTGGATCTCAGCCACGTCCTGTACACTTTCATCTCACAACAGAGATTCCCGGGAACCTCACTGTTACGGATTGAATTGTGTCCCAAAAATATGTGTCGTTATCCTAACCTCTCTGCCTGTGGTTATAATCCCATTTGGGAAGCCGCTGTATTTGTTATGTTAACGAGGTAGGATTGTGTAGGATATACCTTGAGTAAATCTCTTTTGAGATAGAAAACAGATTAAACAAGCAAGCAAGGAAGCAGAGAGGGGGGAAGAGAGATGCCAAGCCACATGAAGACCGCCCAAGAGCAGAAGCTTAAAGAGACGAGGACCTTCCTCCAGAGCCGACAGAGAAAGAAAGCCTTCCCCTAGAGCCAGCACACTGAATTCGAATTTCTAGCCTACTAAACCATGAGAAAGGAAATTTCTGTTTGTTAAAGTCACCCACTTGTGGTATTTCTGTTATAGCAGCACTAGATAACTAAGACAGAATTTGGTGCCGGGAGTGGGGTGCTGCTCTAACAGATACCTAAAATGTGGAAGCAGTTTTAGAATCGGGTAATGGGCGGAGGCTGGAAGAGTTTTAAGGTGCCTATTAGTAAAAGCCTCGATTGCCTTGAAGAGACTGCTGGTAGAATCATGGACGTCAAAGGCAATTCTGGTGAGGGCTCAGAAGGAAGTGAGGAGAGCTACAGAGAAAGTCTCTGTCACCTTAGAGAATACATACGGTGCCAGCAAGAGAATGTGGCTAGAAATGTGGATGTTAAATGTGCTTCTGGTGAGGCTTTAAAAGAAAATGATGAACATGTGATTGGACAATGGAGGAAGGATGATGCTTTTTATGCAGTGGCAAAGAATTTGAATTATGTTCAAATATTTGGTGGAAGGCAGTGCTTGTAAGTGATGAATTTGGGTATCTGGCTGATGAGATTTCTAAGCAAGATCTTAGAGGGGCTGTGTGGTTTCTCCTTGCCACTTATGGTAAAATGCAAGGAAAGAGATGGACTTAAAAACGAATGTACAGAATGAAATCAGAACTTAAAGATCTGGAAAATTCTGCTGTACAAACTAAGGACACGTGTCCTAGAATGCTCACCAAGGACATAGCTACACAATCTTTTGTTAAAGGGATTAAGCCTGTGACTGATGGATCTAACCAACTACCACAGCAGAAAACCCATCAGCTTAGATTGAAGGCGACAGAGAAAGAACAAAAGGAAAGAATACTGTCTGCCTCTTGGAATTCTACAGGCAGGAAACAGGCCAAAGGAGCTACATCTGTTGTCCTCCAAGAAAAGGACCATCCCTGAAGCAGCTCAAGGATCAGCAGAACCGTTGGAAGAAGCATGGGAAGCAAGGCCTTCTTGGTTTCAAAGGGTGGGGCCACAGCCTCCTAGGTTTCAAAGAGTCGGCTCTTCGCTAACTCCGTTCCAGAGTATGGGGCTGCCACACCCAAGGGGCAGAAGAATGGGACCTGCCAGGGCAGAGGGGGTGGGTTTGCAACTCAGATGGACTAGGAGAACAGAGGCACCTAAAATTCAGGGAGCAGAGTTGCCATCCCAGTGGGCCTGGAAGGCAGAGCTAAAGCCCAGGGCCAAGGGGCCTCCACCCAGAATCCAGAGGGTATAGCTAACACCCAGAGTCTGGAGGGTGGGCCATTGCCCAGATGGTCCCAAAGAACGGAGGATTATTTTCAAGCCCTGAGAACTAATGTAAATTGTTGTTCTGCTGTGTTTTGGACTTGCTTGGTGCTTGTTATTCCTTCTTTCCATCTGTAATGGAAATGTCTACCTTGTGCCTGTTCCACCACTGTGCTTTGGAAGCAGATAACTTGTAGTCTAGATCTCACAGGTGCACAGATGAAGAGGAATTTTGCCCCAGGATGGAAAACGCCTAAAGTCTCACCCATATTTGATTTAGATACTTCAGAAGATAAGATTTTGGACTTGGAGTTGATTTCAGGCTTTTGCTATGATGTGATGGGATGATGTGTTTTGCAAGTGGCAAGGGTATGAATTTTGGGGGGCCAGAGGGTGGAATGTTATGGATCAAATTGTGTCCCCCAAAAATATGAGTTGTAATTCCTAACCTCTATGCCTGTGATTATAATCCCATTTGGGAATGGGTTGTATTTGTTATGTTAATGAGGCAGGATTTGTGTAGGATGTATCTTGAGTCAATCTCTTTTGAGATATAAAACAGATTAGACAAGCAAGCAAGGAAGCAGAGATAGGGGAAGACAGATGCCAAGCCACATGAAGATCGCCCAGGAGCAGAAGTCCAGAAGAGACAAGGACTGTCCCCCAGACCCGATGGAAAGAAAGCCCTCTCCTAGAGCTGATGGCCTGAATTCGGACTTCTAGCCTCCTAAACTGTGAGAAAGTAACTTTCTGTTTGTTAAAGCCACTCATCTGTGGTACTTCTGTTACAGCAGCACTGGATGACTAAGTCAGAGAGCACAGAGCCTCTGCGACTGCACTGGCCCATCCGCTGGACCACCAGCTCTGGAGCCTGGGGGAAATGTCGCCACCCAACCACAGCCCGGTGCAGGGAGCAGGCACTGCCGTCCGAAGCTGGGGGCCTGGACACATTTCTGCTTGGGTGTAGAACCAGTAGGGGGTTGCATCGGGGTGTCCTCCAGCACCGGGGAGGGGGTGGGCCCCCTGCCTGAGTGTTATCAAGGCTACCAGGGGACCCCCTCCATGTCAGCACTGCTGAAGGGCTGGCTCAGGGCCCCTCCGGTCACACTGTCTGTGAGGACGCTGGGAGATACCACGGCCTGGCACTCTGTGGGATGAAGCCACCCACCACACGGCAGCACCGCTCACGTACCTGGCGATGAGGTAATTGAGAGACAACCTCAGGATTGCCAGAAACAGGAACATGGGGATGGCCCAGCCATGCCACACGGCATTCATGTACACCTGCAGACGGAGGGAGACAGCAGCAGGGGTTAGTCACCCCTCCTCCCGCCCTCCCCAGGGAACCCCGAGGAGCCCAGCCAGCAGGAGAGGGGCCGGGACCCCACAGCTCTGCCATGACTCAGGTATGGGAATGATGGGGATGCAAGGAGAGGGCTGTGTCCTTGCTTAGGGCTACAAGGGGAGGGAAAACCACTCAAGGGACGGTGGGGACACATCGCGGGCGGCGGGCAGGAGGCTGAACGTCTGTGGGAGCAGCTACTGGGCTTGGCCGGGATCAGCAAGAGGAGCTGACTGCATGCACAGTTCCGCCCAGCCCAGCCCACATGGGGTCCCAGCGCAGCCCACACGGGGTCCTGAACAGGCCAGTATATACAAAGGTCCCAGCCTAGCCCACATGGGGTCCCGGCCCAGCCCAGCTCACACAGGGTTCCAGCCCACACAGGAGTCCCAGTCCAGCCTACACAGGGTCCCAAATGGCCCAGCCCACATGGGGTCTCAAATGTCCCAGACTATATGGGGTCCTGGCCCAGCCCACACAGAGTCCCGAACAGCCTAGGCCAGACGGGGTCCCGGCCTAGCCCAGATCACAGAGTCCCGAATGGCCCAGCCTATATAGAGGTCCTGGCCCAGTCCACATGGGGTCCTGAACAGCCCAGCCCCCACAAGGTCCCAGCGGACCCTGGTGTGGCTCCCACTTGCCAGAGCACAGGCGTCACCAGGACCCAGTGGGAAGCAGGCGCGGTGGCGAACCACTGGCTGAGAACCTGCAGCGCGCCACATGCCACAAGGGCCGAGGGCCCCTCCCGTGTCCCACCTGTCCCCGCAGAGGACTACGGCCCCGGAGGATGCTAGGCAGGGGACGGGGACAGAATTCAGCGGAACTCAGGCAGAGCCCTGGGAGGCAGTGAGAACAGAACCAGGGTGGCCCAGAGGTGTCTGAGGGCCCCAGGCCGCGGCGGCCACCCCGAGCACAGCTTCCAGGCAGGGCGGGCTGGGGCAGAAGTGGGGCCTGCCACCTCGACTTGTCATCTGCGTGCAAAGTGCTCCGTCCTCCCACATGGGGACGGGGTCCCTCGGGAAACCTCAATGGCTGCATCCCAGTGGCCCGGGGTCACTCAGGGAAGGGTGGGGGCCCAGGCCCAGCCCCGCTCGCCCCGCCCCTGTGGAGCACCACTCACGATGAAGGCAATGGCAGACGTGTAGACAGAATACCAGTCAGATAAGGCAGAGAGGTTCTTCACAAAGTTGGTGACGGGCTTGGCACCACGCTCTACAGACAGAACACCGTCACGGCTGCGGTCAGCCGCGGACACGGCCTGGGCGTGGCCCTCCTAGAAGGCCAGCCTGGACCCCCATGCTCGACACAGAGCCAGACAAGCAAAGCTCCCTGTCCGCCTGCGCCAACCAGGGCCCCTGCAGCCACCCCAATGCTGTCTGTGTGGGGAACACCCCCCAGTGTCCAACAGTCAGCCAACACCCACCGCGGTGACAGCTGGCAGAGGGGAGAGAGGGGAGCCTGGGCCAGAAACGCGTGGGAGGAGCTTCCCTGGCACCCTCAGGGCCTGGGAGACATCTGGGAGGCAAGTGGGCAAAAAGCTCTGCTTTCCATCTCAAATGCTGGGGCTCCCGGGACCGGGGCAGGAGGGAGTGGCCTCTGCCCGCTCTCAGCCCCCAACCATGGCGGGCCAGACATAATGCCAACACAACCTTCTCCTAAGGACGGAAGGGGCCTTTTGTGGAAGCAGCTCAGGTCGGCTCGTGAACCCGGGGCCCCTGCTCCCCGAAGGCCCCGCTCATCACCCAAGGAGGACGCTGTGCATGTCACAGACACACAGAGGCACTGCGCGGTACTTACTGAGTCTCCTCATATTTTCCGTTAACCTGAGAGAGACGGGAGAGAGAGAGTGTCCGGGAGTTAACTCACCGGCCGGCTCTGCATTCCTAGCACCCATGACCCGTGGCGCTCAACCCGGCACGTGGAGCACGGGAGGACGTCTTTGGTGTGTGTGCCCACCCCCATGCCCCGGGCCACCACACACAGTGAAGCCCATGGCACTCCTCGCCCAATAGGCTCACCAGTGCTCCCGCGGAGCACATCAGGAGGGCAGGGGCATTTCACCCATGTCCCACAAGAACCAAGTCCTGCAAGAGCTGGACCTGGCCGGAGTGGGGCCCCCGGGCCTAGCCGAGGCCCTGCAAAGCAGCAAAGGTCAGAGTGGGCGAGCGGACAAGCCCCGGGCAGCGGGCCCTCGGCAGTGGGCCCTGAGCTTGTTGTCCCCACACGAGAGTGTACACAAACCACCAGTGAAACCACTGCGTGGGCAGAGCAGGGCACGCACACTCAGCTGCTGCCCTGTCACGACGCCTGAGCTGGCTTCCTCTGCCCCTCAGGACAAGGTGCAGACCAGCCTTCAGAGCCACAGCAGCCAAGCCCAGCAGATCCATCCAACAACGCAAAACACCATGTGCCCCTCTGAAGCCTCAAATAGGCCACCTCCAGACACACAGCCAGACCCCACAACTCCAGACACACAGCCCGACCCCACAGCTCCACATACAGAGCTACCTCCCAGCTCTAGACACAGAACCGCCCCCAGCCCTGGACACACAGCCGAACCCCAGCCCTGGACACAGAGGTGGACCCCACAGCCCCAGACAGAGCCACCCCACATCGGGCGGGCCTACCTTCTGGCACTGAGGGGCTCCTCCGCCTCCACGGTACTTTCCTCAGGCTGGAACCGGAAGTCCTCCACGTACTCCCCGAACCTGTCGTAGAACCACTTCTGGAGGCGGGTGCACAGCCCCTGGCCCCGGCGGTCTGTGGGGACAGGCAGAGTCGCGGTGAGGGCCCGGCCAGGGTCTGCACCCCCTCCTCAGGTTAGAGCCTCCGTCCTCACATCTGCCTGGTAGGTTCCTTGCAAGGGGGGATGTCTCAAAGTGGACGCCCACCACCAGGGCGGGGACCAAGGAAAACACTCCCCCAGACGGTGGGGGGCTGGGCCATTCCCCTGTGGGGCTTCCCTGGAAAATGAGCTGTTCGTGCCAGAACCCTCAAGGCCCAGCTCTCTGCAGTGGGGACGCGATCCAGCTTCTAAGCCGAAGCACAAAGAAGGACAGGCCACAGGAAGCTCTGTTACACGGCCCCAACCTCTACCTGCCTGAAAGTCTGAGGGTCTCACACCTGACCTCTCCCCCGCTGAGGCTGCAGACTCCATGCCATCCCCAGCACCAGGAATGTGGAAGCTGCTGCTCAGCCTGTCTGGGAGTCCACACTGCCTCCCTCCGTCCCGTCTATCTCGGGGAACGGCTGGGTGGGCCCCTTCCCTCAAGCCCCGCCATGAGTGTGCCTGCCGGGGCCTGTGTCCTGGAAGGGGACAGGCCTCAGTGAATGAAGTCACCAGGCCTGGGCGAGCTCACAGGCAGATGTCAGTGTGTGACAATTTCAGAGTCTGCTCACCAACAGCTAAAACCTTTAGCCAGCAACCCAGATCATAGATGCTAAAATCCTGCTGAGCTTGAACATTGTTTCCTGGATCAAAAAGTCTGTATCTTCGGAGAGCAGGTCGTGAAATCGCCTGCAGGGAGCGCTGTCTGACCAAAGTCAGGAGCACGGGGACTGGAGAGAGTGGAGTGCAGTCTGTCCTGTGTGCCCAGGGGCAGAGCTTGAGGAAACCAAGGCCAAGCGCAGCTGAGGGGTGTAGACGCAGGGGCCAAAGGCTCAGGAACGCCCAGGGGCCCCAGGCATGGAGAAGGAGTCGGAGCTCTGGGCAGAGAGAGCGAGCCTTGGGGTAAGGCCCCTTGGGAGGCTGCTTCTGGTACCCTAACTAGAGCGTTCAAAAGATTCAAAGTTAAGGGCCCAGAGGGTTACAAAGGTTCTTAGTTGAGGGTTTACAATGCTATACATCAAAGTAAAGAAAACAAAAATCCTCACCACTGGACCAATAAGCAACATCATGATAAACAGAGAAAAGACTGACATTGTCAAGGATTTCATGTTACTTGGATCCACAATCAACGCCATGGAAGCAGTAGTCAAGAAATCAAACAATATTGCATCAGGCAAATCTGCTGCAAAAGACCCCTTTAAAATCTTAAAAAGCAACAACGTCACTTCGGGCAGTAAGGTGTGCCTGACCCAAGCCATAGTGTTTTCAATCGCCTCATATACATGCGAAAGCTGGACAACGAATGAGGACGGCTGAAGAATGGATGCCTTTGAATTATGGTGTTGGTGACGAATATTGAATATCCCATGGACTGTCAGAAGAATGAACAAATCTGTCTTGGAAGAAAGCAGTCAGAATGCTCCTTGGAAGCAAGAATGCCAAGACTTTGTCTCACATACTTTGGATATGTTATCAGGAGGGACCAGTCCCTGGAAAAGGACATCATGCTTAGTAAAGAGGGTCAGTGAAAAAGAGGAAGACCCTCAACAAGATGGATTGACACAGTGGTTGCAACAATGGGCTCAAATATAGCAAGGTTGTGAGGATGATGTAGGACTGGCAGCACTTCATTCTGTTATACATGTGGCTGCTGTGAGTCCAGCAGACCCTAGAGCGCTTAACAACAGTGTTACAAAGTTTCTTACTGGAGGGTCTAAAGGATTACATGTTTCTTAGTTGAGGGTCTGTTGTTAGTTGCCCAGGAATTGATTTCCGACTCATCGTGACCCCGTGTGACAGAGCAGAAGTGCCCTATAGGGTTTTCTAGGCTGTAATCTTTATGGAAGCAAATTGCCAGGTCTTTCTCCTGCGGAGCCACTGGGTGGGTTCAAACCGCCACCCTTTTAGTTAGCAGCTGAGTGCTTAACCATTGTGCTACCAGGGCCCCTTATTTGAGGGTCTAGAGGGTTGCAAAACTTCTTAGCTGAAGGTCAAAAGGATTACAGCGTTTCTTAGCTCAGGGTCTAGCGTGTTATAAAAATTCTTAGTTGCGAGATGTAGGCAGTGGCGGGCAAGCCTGTTCTGTAAAAAGCCTGGGAGTAAATACTTAAGGCTCTGCGGGCCACACTGTCCCCAGTCTCAGTTGCACCTACTCAGCTCTGCCTTTATAGATAGCACAAAAGCAGCCATAGATAACATGTAAGCAAATGGGAGTGGCTGCGTGCCAATAAAACTTTATTTATGCCCCAAAACTATGGTCCCTGGACTCTCTGTTAACCCAGAACTGAAACCATTCCTGAAGCCCACTCTTTCAACAAAGATTAGACAGGACTATAAAACAACAAATAATACACGTGAGGAACGTGTATACGAGGCCAAACGGGCAGCTCTTGTCCAAAAGCAGGACGAGAAGGCAGGAAGGGACAGGAAGTGGTCGAATGGACACAGGGAACCCGGGGTGGAAAGGGGGAGTGTGCTGTCACATTGCGGGGACTGCAGCCAATGTCACAAAACAATGTGTATAAATTTCTGAATGAGAAACTCACTTGAGCCGTAAACTTCACCTAAAGCTCAATTAAAAAAAAAAAACTTTATTTACGGCCACTGAAATTTGAAATTCAGGTCATGTTCACACGTCACAAAATATTCTTCTTTAGATTTTTCTGCTAACCATTAAAAAATGTAAAAACGCGGTGGGCTGCAGTCTGCCCCAGGTCTGGGGGACGCGAGTCTGCTGCCTGAACAGGCCGGGTTCCACCTCATTCCTGAGCCCTGCTCCTGAGGACGGGGCCCACCTGCTTCTCTTCCTTCACCTGGACCAGAAGGGCCTCTGGCTGTGCCCTCAGGGCCAAGGGCCACGGGAAGCTAATTCCCTGGAGGAAACAGAAAACCCTAACAAGCCTTTTCCCTTCCACACCTTTGCACAGCTGGCACCCCAGTGCTCAACCCTCCCAGGGCACAGCGGCTAACCCCCAACCTCAGGGTCAGGGGGAGGCTGGCACTTGGAGCCCTCTTCCCTCCCCCACCACACACTGCCCCCTGCTCAGTGTGGGTCACGGCCATCAGCCAGGCTCTGGACCTTCCTGTCACAGTCTCTGCCCCTTGTCCTCACAGGCAGGAGGTAGTCCATCTCTCATGGGGACTGAGGTATTGTGCTAGTGGTCCAGGCACTCAGGCAAAGGACTATAGATCTAAGCCTGGGCTGGGGCCTGAGATCTACCTACAGGACGCACCGCCAAGCCCACACCTGAGCCTGGCTTCTGTTGGCCCCGTACCGGGCTCCTGGAAAGCTCCACAACCAGGTTGTGCAGCCAGGCGTCGGCCATCTTACCCTCTGCGAGTAAGTGTGGCACAGCCCTGACTGGGCCCGGGAGACCCAGCTCTGTGCAGGCTGGACTCGGCCTGGGGCGCCTGACCTGGGATGCTTGGCCTGGGGGGACCGGCCTGCGACACTCGAACTGGGGTGGCCGGCCTGGTGGACCTAGCCTGGGGGGCTCAGCCTGGGGTGCTCAAACTGGAGCACCCGGCCTAGGGTGCTCAAACTGGGGTGCTCCTGGGTGAACACGCCCTCCCGGGCCTCATTTCCTGTCTGGACACTGGCATGGGGCTCACACCAATGAGCTCAGGCCTTTCCTGTTCAGCTCTGAGCTCCAGGGGCACACGCAGGGAGATTTCGGGAGTGGCCAGCCTACAGGGACAGGTCCTGTGGCCGGGGGGTGCACTAACCAGGACCCCGTGGATCTGGGACCCTCCGTGTCCTCCACACCACCCTCGAACCAGCAACGACTACAGAGCGTTGAGTGAGAAGGAGAAGAGGAGCTCAGGGCGGGAAGAAAAGGAGAAAAGGGCCCGTCCCCAGCCCAGCACCGCCAGCTGTGCAGTCCCCGGACGGTGGCCAGCCTAGGAAAACAGGCCCGCAAGCCATCAGCAACACGACCAGGGGACTGACGGGGCCGCCTCGCTAATCCTTGCTGGGGAGGCCGAGGCGGCAACGTGCTTTACTTCGAGGAGAAAACAGAACGGCGTTTCGGTTGAATGACTGTGCTTGCTATGATGAGTCACCAGTTCACACTGGGGACCCTGACCCAGTGCCAATGGGAGAAGACCCCGAACTGTGCACAGGGAGGCCAGGGACGAACCCTCAATCCGCCCTCACCGCCCCCACCAGGGCTTACCTGCTCCGTTGTTAACCTGGGTCTGCCCCTTGGGAGGCTGCTGGGCCGGCTGCTCCTCGGATCTTGGAGAGAGGGGAGAAGAGCGAGGTGGCCGTTAGTACAGAGAGGTGCACCATCGGCGCTGTGCAGAGGGGGAACTGTGTGCCTGGAGCAGTGCGCCTGGAAGCCCTTTACATTCAGTCACTGGTTATCACGGTGGCTGCGCCGGCACAGAGCTGGCTTCGTCATGGGCACAACTTTCGTGTTTTAATAACTGAATAATCGTTGTTGTCGGTTGCTGTCGAGTGAATTCCAACTCAGGGCAATCCCACGTGTGAAGAGCTGAACTGTGCTCCGTAAGGTTTTCCGTGGCTGTGACCTTTCAACAGCTGATTGCCAGGGCAGTCTTCCGAGGCACCTCTGGGTGGGTTCAAACTGCCAAACTTTCAGCAAGTCGTCGGGCACTTACCCATATGCACCACCCAGAGACTCCTGAGTAAATAACCCACTGTCGTGGAGGCAATTTCGACTCATAGCGACCCTATAGGACAGAGGAGAACTGCCCCGTAGGGTTTCCAACCTGCTGACCTTTTGGTTATTAGTCACAGCTCTTAACCACTGCGCCACCAGGGCTCCAGCTGGGTAAACAGCCATCTCATAAATACACAACTCTTCTTTCCTATTCAACTCAACACCTTTGCTTCTTTCTTTACCCTCAAGCTCAGAATAAATGCCTCTTATATTACTAACTGCTGTTAGCTGCCGTCAGCTCAGCCCCAGCTCATGGCGGCCCCGTGCCATCCCCACGATCAGTTGAGATCAGACTGCTGAGATCCACGGGGTTTTCACTTGCTGATTTTAGATTGCCAGGCCTTTCTTCCTAGTCTTAGTCCGGAAGCTCTGCTGAAACCTGTTCAGCATCCTAAGAACCCACAAGCCTCCACCGACAGATGGGTAATGGCTGCTCATGAGGGGCACCGGCTGGAGTCAAACCCTGGTCTCCGCATGGAAGGCGAGAATTCTCCCACTGAACCCGCAGTGCCTGCACGTTACTAGCCTGCTAATAAAGAGATACTCATTCACACACGCGCATGCACGTGTCAAGCATAACACAAGGCCGCAGTTGGGAAATGCCACCTCAATGGCTCTGTATGGGTCCTAGCTCAGCTGTGTCAGTCACCTGCCTCACCTGCTGCCCCCACCTCGATCAGCAGGGCCCTGCCCAGCCTGGCCCTGACCACAAAGGCACTGGGGCCTTGAGCCCAGCTGCCTCGGCCCCTCCCGGAGTCTCTGCCACCTGCTGGCTCCTGACCACAGCCCAACTCTCAGCCGCATGCCCTGATGGGGCCCCTCCCCGCAGACGCCTGGACCTGTCCCTTGGCTGGGCCTCTGTCCAGGGCTCTGGCCAGCCTACTTGGCCCTGACAGTCCTGCCCTGGCCTGGGTACAGACGCACCCTCTGCACCTGGCTGCAGAGAGCTCCCAGCCCACAGGGAGCCAGGTCATTGGAGAACAGTGTCCCAGGCAGACCTCGGAGGAACCTGGCGGGGCAGAGCAAGCTCCAGCAGGACAGGGACGGCAGGCGGAGACCAGGCATGCACACACAGTCATCAGCGAGGAGGGGACTGGCTCCAGCTCTGTGTGCCTCACGTGGCTCCCACCAGCCCCTCTGGAGAACCAGCCTGGTTCACGGGCTTGGAGTCTGTGATTGTACTGTAGACTGAGCAGCTGGGCGTGGAGGACACGCTGGCCGGGGGAGACAGTGGGTTGGGGGGAATGAGTACGTCTACCAGGAGGTTCCAGGTGGCTGGGCGTGGAGGACATGCTGGCCGGGGGAGACAGCAGGGGGCAGCCAATGGCACCCACCAGGAGGCAGGGCTGCAGGGCAAGGGCTGCACCTAACGAAGGGTGGATAAGGAGGACGTCAAGGCAGCACAGACCTGAGAAAGCAGGGATCCAAAGAAGGCCGCAGCCCCACCCCTCCCATCCACACCTGAAGTAGCCGGGAAAACAGGGACCACGGAAAAGAAGCAGGAGCCCGTGGCGCATACGAGACTCCAGGACTAGCTGAGCAGGAACCACGGCTCAGACCCAGGGCACATAGGAGACTCCAGGCCTAGGCAGGCAGGAACCACGATTCAGAGCCCAGGGCGCCTATGAGACTCCGGGCCTAGGCAGGCAGGAACCACGGCTCAGAGCCCGGGGCGCCTATGAGACTCCGGGCCTAGGCAGGCAGGAACCACGGCTCAGAGCCCGGGACGCCTATGAGACTCCGGGCCTAGGCCGGCAGGAACCACAGCTCAGAGCCCGGGGCACATACAAGACTCCAGGCCTAGGCTGGCCACGGCTCAGAGCCCAGGGCACCTATAAGACTCCAGGCCTAGGCAGGCAGGAACCACGGCTCAGAGCCCGGGGTGTGTATGAGACTCCGGGCCTAGGCCGGCAGGAACCACGGCTCAGAGCCCAGGGCACATACAAGACTCCAGGCCTAGGCAGGCAGGAACCACGGCTCAGAGCCCAGGGCACATACAAGACTCCAGGCCTAGGCAGGCAGGAACCACGGCTCAGAGCCCGGGTATGAGACTCCGGGCCTAGGCAGGCAGGAACCACGGCTCAGAGCCTGGGGTGTGTATGAGACTCCGGGCCTAGGCCGGCAGGAACCACGGCTCAGAGCCCAGGGCACATACAAGACTCTGGGCCTAGGC
>NW_004444005.1:8792752-8827920 GCF_000243295.1 Trichechus manatus latirostris | reverse complement strand
GGCCTAGGCAGGCAGGAACCACGGCTCGGAGCCCGGGGCACCTATGAGATTCCAGGCCTAGGCAGGTAGGAACCACGGCTCAGAGCCCAGGGCACATACAAGACTCCAGGCCTAGGCAGGCAGGAACCACGGCTCAGAGCCCAGAAGTGGCTCCGTGACCAGGTCTGGGGTTCCGGGAAGATGCCCCTCACTGGAGCACTAAAACACTGGGCCTCGCCAACGCCTCTGCCCAGGTACGCCACGAGGACTCCGCGCAGGGAGCGCGCCACACCGGCTCTGAGGCACCAGGCCCCTCCGGCAGCAGCCTGGGGCTCCGAGCGCTGCTGATGGTCACTGTTTGTTTTGCATCTAATGACACTGCCTGGGTATCAGCCTGGTGATTCTTCCCAGCACTGTCACCTGCTGGAAGCCAACACATGTTTAGATATGAACGCACTGCCTCTGGGGCAGAGGTGGGGGCGGGAGGCAGGCACTCCCGGGGGCAGGCGGTATTCCAGCCAAGAATGTTCATCTCCTTCACGTCCGCCAAGCGTGGACACTGTGACTTCGCATGAGCACGCACTGGACACAGGAAGCAGACTGCTACAATCACCCTCTCTTTTCAATTTATGAATTAGAGAAATTTTTTTTATAATTGTGCTTTAGGTGAAAGTTTACAGCTCAAGTTAATTTCTCGCACAAAAATTTATACACATTGTTATGTGACATTAGCTGCAATCCCGATAGTGACAGCACACTCCTCCTTTCCACTCCATGTTTCCCGTATCCATCCAATCAGCTCCTGACCCTCTCTGCCTTCTCACCTCACCTCTGGACAGGAGCTGCCCATTTAGTCTCATGTATCTACTTGACCTAAAAAGAAGCACACTCTTCATGAGTATTATTTTATGTTTTATAGTCCAGTCTAATCATTGCCTGAAGAACTGGCTTCGGGAGCGGTTTTGGTTCTGGGTTAACAGAGCGTCCAGGGGCCATGTCTTCGAGGGTTCCTCCAGTCTCAGTCAGACCATTAAGTCTGGTCTTTTTACTAGAATTTGAGTTCTGCACCCCACCTTTCTCCCGCTCCGTCAGGGACTCTCTGTTGTGTTCCCGGTCAGGGTGGTCATTGGTGGTAGCTGGGCACCATCTAGTTCTTCTGGTCTCAGGCTGATGAAGTCTCTGGTCTGTGTGGCCCTTTCTGTCTCTTGGGCTAATTCTTTCCTTGAGTCCTTGATGTTCTTCATTCTCCTTTGCTCCAGGTGGGTTCGGACCAACTGATGCATCTTAGATGACCGCTCACTAGCTTTTAAGACCCAAGACGCCACTCACCAAAGTGGGATGCAGAACATTTTCTTAATAAACTTGGTTATGTCAGTTGACCTAGATGTTCCCCGAAACCATGGTCCCCAGACCCCAGCCCCTGCCACTCTGTCCCTCAAAGTGTTTGGTTGTATTCAGGAAATTTCTTAGCTTTTGGTTTAGTCCAGTTGTGCTGACAGCCCTATATTGCAATCACCTTTTCTTAACTAAAAGGAAGACAGAAGGATATCCTTGCCAAGACGTTCCAGCAAGCTGTCCCGCCACCACTTCCGATGATAAGTGGAAAGTGGGGCGTCTTCAAAGCAACAGAATGCTGTGTGACTGTGCTTATCAGAGAAAAGGACCCGTGTGTCTTTAACAACTACCGACTCGTCAAAGTGGTTCCGAATGACTGAAGCTGATATTCGTCAATGATCCAACAAACGGGTTGGAGGTAGAATGAACAGAATTTCTTTTGTAAAATCTAATTTTACACCCTGGGTGGTACTAATGATTTACACACTCGGCTGTTAACCAAAAGGTCGGAGGTTTGAGTCCACCTAGAGGCAACCTCAGAAGAAAGGCCTGGTGATCTACTTTCAAAAAACCAACCATTAAAAACCCTATGGAGCAGCTTTACTCTGACACACAGAGGGTCACCATCAGTTGGGAGCTGATTCGATGGCAATTGGTTTGGAGTCCCCGGGAGGTGCAAATGGTTAACCTGCTTGGCTGCTAACTGAAAGGTTGGAGGTTCAAGTCCACCCAGAGGTGCCTTGGAAGAAAGGCCTGGTGATCTACTTCCAAAAAACCAGCCCCTGAAAACCTTATGGAGCAGTTCTACTCTGACACACACACGGGGCTGCCATGAGTTGGAGTCGATTCCACAGCAACTGGTAACTGGTTGATTTTCACTGGTTCATAACCACCCACGAGTACAGGACAGAGAGCCAAGCCAGGGAGTGGTGTTCAATGCCGGGCCCGGTGTGAAGCCCAGCTGGGACCCCTCACCCCTGGGCTCTGCCCCCCAGGCTGGGGTGGGGTACCAGACAATCACAAGCACCTGTTTCATTCCCAGCCAGGCCCCAGGAGCGCCTGCCGCTACAGCACCGAGTCCAGAGGGTGCTGTCTGGTCTCCCCCGCCGCCTTCCCGACCCAGGGGCTGTGGGAACAGAAGCTGCGGGGGACATGACGCCGGGGGAACACTCAAGGGCAGGCAGGGGACAAATGGAACTCGCTATGGCAGTATGTTCATGCTGTTTGGGGGCCCACAGCAGAAGTGTGTGATTTTCCAGGAATTTTCTTCAACACACCAAAGAAGTTTCTAAAAACGTTAACGATTGTGTTTTAATCCCTCAGTCTACGGCCCCCAGTGCTCGTGGCTGCAGCTCACCTGCAGCTTTGGGGTGTGAGAGGTTTGGGGTGCATGTGAACACATGCATGTGTGAGGGGGGCCCTCCATGGGCTTACCCACCCTGGAAGTCCCACAGTCACCCCAGACCCACCACGAACCATCATCAAAATGGCAAGGAAAGAGGAGGTCACTCTGCCTGGAGCCTGCTACTCCCCTGAACCCCTTCTCCTTCAGATCTCAGCTTCTAGAAGGTTCCTTCTGGAACCCAGAACCTTCTGGAAAGTTCCCGACTACGCCACTCCACCCCCATGTAGAGCAGGGGAGCAGCCCCCGATGCTCCCTGGAACCGTCAGCCTCTGCTTTTTCTGCTACACCTACATGTGCCTTGAGTGTCACCCCCAGCAGCCCCCAAGGGGCTCTGCACCCCAAATGCAGCTGGGTGGGTAAGAGACACAGGACGCAGACACGCAGAGAGGGTGCAGGGACATGTCCAGCGGGCCACCCGCCACCGCCTCCAGAGGAAGCCTGGCACGAACCCACGTCCGTGGTGGGCAGAAGCCCTGTAGGGGTCGGGGGTGGGCACCACAAGACGGCTCGGGCACAGCACGGGCGACAGCTCAGCCTCCACGTCCAGGTCAGCCCCTGGCTGTGCCTCGATGTCAATTAACCGCAATTAAAACTCTGAATTTCCACAGATGTTCACAGAGGGCTCAGCACCAGCAAGGCACCTGTGGGGCCCGCGTACCAATTTCTGATCTGCGGGGGGGTGCCAACCTCATAGCCAGAGCAGAGCGGCACAGTGGGGTGGGTGGCTTCCGCTTCTCTAGATGAACCAGGGTGAGCCCCGGAGGGCCCCCAAAAGGCCACGCTGACCCAGGGCGGCCCAGAGGTGGGGGATGGGGCAGGCGGGGCCAGGCAGAGGAGGCAGCCTTCATTGAGGGCAAGAGAAAACACAGGAAGAGCTGTGCTCAGCAGCCAGGAGGCCAGCAAGCACCTTAAGGACAGCCCAGTGCCATCTGTTTCTCCCCACGGAGGACGCAGTGAGAAAAGCAGAGGGAGCCATGTCTGGCAGTGACGGGGAGGGGAGAGGCTTCCCTGACAGGGACTGGGCCTCGGGCAGCACACGGTCACCCAGGATGAGCCTCAGGCCGAAGCGCAGCACACAGAGCCCACCCCACCCCGCCAAGAGGGTGCCCTCACGATAATAATAACGACCCTCTCCCATCCACAGAGGAGCCAGTGTCTGATGGGGGTGCTAGTGGAGGGCTGTGGACAGTGGTGTGGTATGGGGGTCGGGCTGAGGGGGCTGGGGATTGAGGGGCTGTGGGGCCCGCAGGGTCCGGACACTGCAGGGGTGGCTGGCCTGACCTCCCAGGGGCGGACAGTTCGGCCACAGTGGGGAGGACCCACAGAGGGCAGTGAGGGCCAGTTTCTATCGTACGCCCACCGCTCTGGAGTGACCCGCTTCTTGCTCAGCGGCACCGTGAGGCAGAGGGTGACGCCCCAGGGCCGGGGCTGCACGCTCCAGGTATGCTGGTGCCTAGGCAGGCACACCCTGAGGCCGCTGTGTGCACAGTGGGGTGGTGCAGGGAGGCAGGGGTGCCCAGGGTCCCCCAAAGGCCGGGCCAGCTGCGAGGGGCAGGGGAGCTGGGTGCGGGTGAGAAAGCATGGGGGTCAGGAGCCAATGAGGTCCAGCCAGCCCTCTGGGGGGCCCACAGGGTCAGGAACTGGGAGAGGAGGTGGAGGGGAGAGGTCTGCAGGTCAAGCCAGAGGAAGAGAGGCGGTTCTGGGGCTCCTGGCCGAGTTGCCCTTCAGCCTTCCCCCCACACCGGGCCGGCTCCCTCCTGGTTTCCGGCTCTCTTGCAACTCCCGTCACTCCTGGGGAGTAACAGCGGTACCTACGGCCCCACTTTCCAGATTAAGAGACCGAGGCACAGGGAGGGAGCCTCCTTCCCCAGTAACCTCCCCCAGAAACCACACAGGTGAGTTTTAAACACAGGAAATGGGGCAGGCCCGGCACCCCCGGCTCTCCCCTCAGACCTCTCCAGCCCTGAGGGGTGATGTTCCCATGATGCTCTGGGCCCCGCAGATGCTGGAGGGGAGGTAAGGAAGTGGGGTGAGGAACAGGGAGGCACCTCCCACCCAGCAGGGGCCTCAGGACCCCACCAGAAGGAGCTCTGTCCCCAGGGGCTCCATGTAGCTGGGGACAGATGTGGTGGAAGCAGGAGGCACAGATGAGGCTGAGGCCTGCAGGGGCCTCATTCCAGCACGGGCAGTCAGCTCCTGGGCCCAGGGCCACCACCGGGCTCCTAGCAGGGATTCCAGCTCGGCCTTCTGGAACTGCAGTGACTCTCAGGGGGGAAGAAGGGCCAGGGCAGGAGGGCCTGGGTCAGCCCGGCCCCAGGGCACCCCGCCACGGACGTGACCTCACTACCTGGTCTTCAGCACCTCCTGGACCCTCTGTTCCAGTTCCAGCCGCCTCTGCCGCTCGCGCTCCAGCTCCTGCCGCAGCGTCTCTGCATTGGTCTCTTCTCGCAGCTTCCGAAGCTCCTCCTCTGCGCGGGAGAAGAAAAGGCAGGTCACCATCAGACTCTAAGCTACTGAGGGCCCGATGCTAAGACCCCACACCACAGGTCACCACCGCGGATTTACCGAGGGCGCTAAGACGCCACACCGCAGGTCACCACCGCGGATCTACCGAGGGCGCTAAGACCCCACACCGCAGGTCACCACCGCAGATCTACCGAGGGCGCAGCACTAAGACCCCACACCGCAGGTCACCACCGCGGATCTACCGAGGGCGCAGCGCTAAGACCCCACACCGCAGGTCACCACCACGGAGCTACTGAGGGCACAGAACTAAGACGCTAAAAGAACAGATACACTTTTCCTCAATAAAATGCTCCAAGAACCTTGTTTTGGTCACTTTGCAGAAGGCTTCAAAGAAGGGCACCTGTCTGTCCATCCATCTGCCCCCCACCCGCAGCCCGCCAGGTGGACGGCTGCATTTCTTTCTCCTCCTTCATGGGTACACCAGCAGGAAGTAACCAGAACTGAGGCGCCTGTTACACATCAGGGCAAGATTTGGGATGAAGCAGGGCTGAGGATTTCTTTCCTGTTATGGATTGACTTTTGTCCCCCAAAACTACGGGCTGGAATCCTAACCCCTAACTGTGGGTGTCATCCCATTTGGAAATAGGGTTTCCTTTGTTGTTACTGAGGCCGTATCAGTGTAGCCCAAGTGACCCTGTAGGACAGAGTAGAACTGCCCCATAGGGTTTCCAAGGAGCATCTGGTGGATTCCAACTGCCGACCTTTTGGTTAGCAGCCGAGCTCTTAACCACTACGCCACCAGGGTTTCCTATCAGTATAGGCTGAGTCCTAAACCTGCCCATGAGATACAAAAAGAGCAGATTAGACACCGAGAACAGCCAAGGCTTCGAACCAGTTGTTCCCGGTTTGAACCCCTGCTAAGAATTTGCATTTCTAACAAGTTCCCAGGCAATGCTAATGTTGCTTGTTAAAGTTATCTTGTTAAAATGTAGATTCTGAGTCAGCCTGATCCCCAGGTGATTCTTACATATAATAAATTTTGAGAACAGCTGCTCTACTAGTGGTTCTCAGAACTGGTCCGGCGTAGTGGTTGAGGGCGCGGCTGCTAATCAGAAAGTTGGTAGTTTGAATCCACCAGCCGCTCCTTGGAAACCCTATGGGGCAGTTCTACTCTGTCCTATAGGGTCGCTATGGAAAACGGGTTTCAGCCCTAACCAGCAGTATTAGCATCGCCTGGGAACTTGTTAGAAATGCAAATTCTCAGTGTGGGTGCGAACCAGAATGAACCAGTTCGAAGCCACGGAAAAAACAAGCACAGACTGGAGCCAACAGAAGTACATGTGAGGATTATAAAGAAACAAGGAACCCCCGGGGCTACAGAAACAGACACACCTTCCCCCAGAGCTGACGACGAGAGAGAGACTTCCCCTAGAGCTGGTGCCCTGGATTTGAACCTCCAGCCTCCTAAACTGTGAGAAATTAAGTTTGTTCATTAAAGCCTCCCCTTGTGGCGTTTCTGTCGCAGAAGCGCTAGGGAACTAAAATGGGTGCGCAACAAACACTACAAGCATTTCACCAAACTGTCCCCACACCTACAGGGCAGCCAGCAGAAGGACTTCTGGGCTGGACGCTCAAGAGCAGAACGGAGCCTGCCTGTTCCCCAGCCACTGGCAGCCCACAGCTCAAATCCGCCTCCAAGGAATGATGTGCGAAAGGAGAGGCTGCAGGAATAAAAACCATCTCTCAGCTACAGCAGACTTCTGAAGTGTCCCCGGGGGCTCACTGACGGCTGGCACCACGGGCTCCAGCGCCGGGTTGGCTCCCAGGGTGCCTGATTTGACAGGACACAGCCTGCCTCGTTTTGCGCCCACCCAGCCTGACATCAGGGTGGACAAGAAGGAGGGTCGGGGGGGGGCAGCTGGGGAGCTGAGGTTGTGCAAAGGGGGAGGGGGCGACGGAGCGGTGGGTACAAGGGAGGGGCGTGCCAGGTGGGGGAGCTGCCCAAGGAACCGCATGGGCCTGTGCAAGGAGCCCCACGCATCCACCCCGGGGCCTGTGCTCATGTGATCTCCCTCGTGGAGCTCAACCCCAGGCCCCTCTACCTTCTGGAATGGGCTTCCTCCAAGTCCACACCCCTAAGTCACTCCTGTGACGACAGCAGCAGCGAGCACTGGTTACATGCCTACTGCTGAGCACGGAGCTCTAACGGTGCCTGCAGGGGGCCTCCAGGCTTCTCCCGAGCATGGAGCCCTAAGGGCACCCACAGGGGGCGGCCAGGCTTCTCCTGAGCATGGAGCCCTAATAGCACCCACTGGAGGCCGCCAGGCTTCTCCAGAGCATGGAGCCCTAATGGCACCTGCAGGATGCCACCAGGCTTCTCCCAAGCATGGAGCCCTAACAGCACCCGCAGGAGGCCACCAGGCTTCTCACAAGTATGCAGCCCTAACGGCGCCCGCAGGGGGCCGCCAGGCTTCTCCTGAGCATGGAGCCCTAACAGCACCCACAGGAGGCCGCCAGGCTTCTCTGGAGCATGGAGCCCTAACGGCACCCGCAGGAGGCCGCCAGACTTCTCCCGAGCATGGAGCCCTAACGGCGCCCGCAGGGGGCCGCCAGGCTTCTGAGCATGGAGCCCTAATAGCACCCACAGGAGGCCGTCAGACTTCTCCCGAGCATGGAGCCCTAACGGCACCCGCAGGAGGCCGCCAGACTTCTCCCGAGCATGGAGCCCTAATGGCACCCGCAGGAGGCTGCCAGGCTTCTCCAGAGCATGGAGCCCTAAGGGCGCCCGCAGGGGGCCACTAGGCTTCTCTGGGCTCACAGCTCCCAGAACGACAGCAGGTACACCTGTGTCTGTACACCTCTGTGCCTGGTCCCAGGCTGTCACAATGCAGGTAGTGTCAGCCAATGACCCACAGGTGGTGGGATGAACCCAGACCCCTGGCCTGACAGCCCCACCAGCTGTTTCCGGGGGTTACGTCCCAACAGCTGCAGAGAAGACTGGGGAGACCCGGTGCCAAGGGCAAGTCAGTGCCCAGGCCACCACCACCGCACAGACGTCTGCGTCCCAGCACCCCAGGCTCCCCTACACCGAGCACGCGGACCCCACACACATGCCTAAGCAGCATGCTCCCCCAGCCTCCACCAGGGTCCCGGCATTCCCGGAGGAGCTGCGGCACAGAGATTCCCTGCCTGCTCTGCCCCCACTCATGCAGACCTGCTGGGAGGTGGTGGGGAGCCTCAGCAGAGACGCAGCCATCGGGGTTCACTGCGTAACCCTGTGTGTGCGTCAGAGCACAGAATCCCAGCCTGGCCCTTCACCATGAGCTGACCCCACCAGAGGATGAAGCTGACCCCAGCCTCCTGTACCCCCTGGCGCTGCTGGGATGACCGATCATTGATGTGCCTTCGCCCGAACACGCCCACAGAGCACGCACTTCGCACTGGGCTGTATGAAGTGCTGGGGGTGGTGCAGGAACAAAGCAGACACCCCCTGCCCGGAGCGGACACTCCAGTGTCACAGGGCGCGGCATCGCGGGTGAACGGGCTGGACGCTGGCCCCCCCGACCAGTGGCTCTTGGGGAGCCTTGTGGGCCCCTTGGTAGGCAGGACTGGTGTCCCCGGATACAGGTGGCGCACCGTTGATGGGGGTGTGGGGCACCTGAAGGCCCTTCCTCCCAGAGGAGCCCAAGCATCCGCTGGCGCCAGGCAAGGCTACATCCTCACTTCCCTCCTCGGCTCTGGAGCGCCCCACCTCCTGGGCCCGGAAGCCCCAGCCAGCCTCCCTCTCAGGGCCACCGTGGAGTCCCGCTGGGCAAGGAGGTGGAGGCACAGCTCCGGTCAACTGCACAGAAATCGGCCGACCAGGTGCTCAGTGGACGAAGGCGGGGCGATGAGGTTCCTCTCCAAAGGTGGGCACTCCCCTGCATCAGTCACCTGGGCCTCGCGCCAGCCTGCACGCCCAAGTCCAGAAACAGGCTTGGGTGCATTCTCCAAGACAGCCACCGGCCTTCTTATGGCTTGAACTGTGTTCCCCCAAAAGTTATGCTGAAGTCCTAATCTCCGGACCTATGCATGCAGCCCTGCTTGGAAAAAGGGGTTTTCTTTTGTCATGTATGTTAGGACTCCCTGGTGGCACAAACGGCTAGGTGCTCAACTACTGACCAGAAGGTTGAAGGTCTCAGTCCACCCAGAAAACCCGCTGCCGTCAAGTCAATACTGACTCACAGAGACCCTACAGGACAGAGCAGAACTGCCCCATAGGGTTTCCAAGGAGCCGCTGGTGGATTCGAACGGCTGACATTTTGGTTAGCAGCTGAGCTCTTAACCACTGCGCCACCAGGGCTCCAATCCACCCAAAGGTGCCTCAAAAGAAAGGCCTGGTGATCTGCTTCCAAAACGTCACAGCCTTGAAAACTACGGAGCACAGTTCTACTCTGCACACGTGGGGTCGCCATGAGTCAGGATCGACTCAACGGCAGCTGGTTTGGTTTTTCGGGTTTTTGTTATGTTAACGATGTCATACCAGGCTAGGGTGGGTCCTAAATCGAATCCCTTCTGAGTGGTTTTTTATAGAAAGAGCAGGACAGACACAGAGACACAACGGCGGGAAGACATGCCATGTGCAGACCCGTCTACGAGCAAAGGAACGGCGAGGATCGCCAGCAGACGCCAGAAACGAGGCATCGACACGGCTGAGATCATAACTTAGACTTTGAGGCTCCGGGAACTGTGAGACAATAAGCTTCTGTTCCTTAAAGCCACCCATTTGCAGTACATTTTGTTAGGGCAGCACTGGGTAATTAACTGAGGAGCCCTGGTGGTGTAGTGGCTAAGTGCTCAGCTGCTAACCAAAAGATCGGTGGTTCAAGCCCACCAGCCGCTCCGTGGGAGAAAGATGTGGCAGTCTGCTTCCATAAAGACTACAGCCTTGGAAACCCTATGGGGCAGTTCTGCTCTGTCCTATAGGGTCGATATGAGTCGGAATAGACTGGACGGCAGTGGCATGGGCTGGGTTGGGTTCCTAAGACGGGCCTTTTAAAACCACGTTTCTCTGTCTTCACACGTGACAGTGACTGTTAGCGCGGGGAAAACAGAGGTGGAAAATTTCACATTATCAGTCTAGCCCCTGGAAAGACACGCTCCTAGCTGGGTTACCTGGGCAGAGGAAGAGCGCAAACTCGGAATGTTCTGGTACTTCCCCCGCCTGCTGGTCTGAGCCCCTCCACACCCACACATGCCCCAATCCCCATGCTGTCCTTTGATCCCGAGCCTTATCTGAAGGTCAAGGCTGCCCTGGACGCCTCCTCTCCCTCCACATGCATTGGTGGGGGGTGCCCTCCAGCCACCCCCACCTTCACTAACATCCGTCCCTTGTTCGCACAGGAAACCACACTCTCCCTCCCTCAGCAGCCCGGAACTCCCCTTCCCCCGCCACGCTGAGCTTTGAAAGATCAACTTGCAGCAGCTCCAGCACGTGGTGGGGTGTCAGCTGGGTGGGGGGCCTGTCGCGGCCCCAGAGATGGACGTGAACACGCGTGGACACACAGGTCCCTTCCCAAGACCTGCCTCGTGCACCACACCCACCCGCAAGTGTGCAAGGGCACGCTCCTCCCCCAAGTGTGCAAGGGCATGCTTTGCCTGCAAGTGTACAAATGCACGCCCCACCCACAAGTGTACAAATGCGCTTTCTGCCCCAAGTGTGCAAGTGCACACTCTGCCCACAAGGGATCTCAGAGCAGAAGGGCCCTCGGGCAGCTGAGGGACCCAGTGTCCCCAATTCTGGCTCTCCCTGACAAACGTCCCTCTGCCTGCCTGGATGTCCCCAAGGGTGAACTCACCACCATAACCCCCCCCCCCCGAGCTGTCCCTCCTTACCCCCTTTCTACCACTCCGTGGCTTACAACAGCACAAATCTGTTCCCACCGCTGTGGAGGCAGACGTCCGACACAGGTCTCACGCAGCTAAAATCTAGGTGTAGGCAGGCCTGCGGAAGTTCCTTCCGGAGGCTCCAGGGGAGAACCTTTTCCTTCCCTTCTCCAGCTCCCAGAGGCCACCGCCGTGCTCCACACTCCTCGGCTCACAGCCCCTCCTCCACCTTCAAAGCCAGCCAGCCGGGCAGCATCTTCCAGTCCCTGTGCTGCCATCCTCACTGCTCCGTCTCTGGCCCTCCTCCTCCCTCTTCTACTTACAGGGACCCTTGCGATGTCACAGGGCCCATCCAGGTGATCTGGGACATCTCCCATCTCAGGTCCTTCAGCTGACCAGCCATCCAGCCCCTCTGCCGTGCGGGCAGACACGTGCACAGGATCCGGGCATTAGCCCATGGGCGTCTCTGGAGGCCACGATTCTGCTGACCACACTCCCCTGGAGACCATAATCTGCAGCCAAAGGCGCTCCCACCAGCCCAGGGAGTAAGGGAGGGCCCTCGTGCCCCCACTTGGCCCAGGTGAGCCTCCCCTGGGGTCAGGTGCTCCTCTGCAGAGCCGAGATCCTCCCCAGAGAACCAAAGCCCTCACTTCTCCAAGCCCAACACACCAGCCCCCTCTGCGCCCCCTCCCTCCACAGAGGTGGCCACGGGCCAGCCCCTTCTCCAGCCAGCGAGGGGCCTGGCCACCCGGGGAGGCTGTCTGGGGCAGCGACCAACTCCTGGTGGCTTGGGCCCCCTGCAGACCAGCACCCTCCAACTCTGGCCAGCTAGCTTTCCCATCAGCAGCAAAGCCATGGAACCTTCCGGGTAACAAAGACAGCTTGACAGAGAAAACCAGTCGGGAGTTCCTACTGTTTCCCTCCCGCGAATTTCTCCTCTCACTGAGCCAACAGCTCCCCGCAGCACCAGGCGACTCTTCACAAAGACTGAAATACTGACAGGACCCCACCACCAGGGCTGATACTGGTCTGGCTCCCCACACGGTGACATATTCGGGTCAATGGCAGCGCGCAGAGCACAGCTGCCACTTTCCGGGGGACGAAGGTGGTACAGATCCCCCGGCATCGATTTTCCCTTTTCCTCTCAGAGGAAGAAAACATGGGAGGGCCCGTTTTCTGCCAAGAGGGAAGTGCTGAGCTGGTCGCTGAGAAGGTCACCCTGTCACCCAGCCTCCCAGGGGGACCAGTCCTCTGGGAGCCACTGTGGCCATGGCACCCAGCCTTCTGCCTCTGGGTCTCTGTTCAGGCCACCCTCCAAGTGCCCCCAGCCATTCCCTGGGGCCCTGGGCCCCAGTCCCCGGAAACTGTCCACTGCTGTGAGTGCACAAGGTACCCGCAGCCTCAGGCCTGGGACCTCCTCATATCCTGAGACCCCCACGAGCCCCCCAGAACAGTGCCCATCGCCCCTCTTCAGTTAAGGGCCGAGGGTCTCCTGGAGGACAGAGGTGAGGGGTGATGCCACACGCAGGTTGAGCAGTGGGCCCCTCAAATGCTCCCTGTATGGGTGCCCTCAGGCTGCTGTACCAGAGTTCCACACACCTAAATCCCATGCTGTTGAGTTGATCCTGACTCATAGCGACCCTAGAGGACAGAGTAGAACAGCCCCATAGGGTTTCCAAGGAGCGGCTGGTAGATTCAAACTGCCAACCTTTTCCTTAGCAGCTGAGCTCTTTACCACTGCGCCACCAGGGCTCCGCCACACACTTAGCAGCCTGAAAGGTCCCTGGGTAGCACAAACGGTTAAGCGCTCAGCTGTTAACTGAAAGCCTGGTGGTTTGAATCCATCCAGTGGTGCCTCAGAAAAAGGCCTGGTGATCTGCTTCCAAAAAATCAGCCTTCAAAAGCCCTATGGAGCCTGATACCAAAACCAGGTAAAGACATTGCAAAAAAAGAAAATTACAGACCAATATCTCTCATGAACACAGACACAAAAATCCTCAACAAAATTCTAGCCAATAGAATTCAACAACATATCAAAAATCCAAGTAGGATTCATACCAGGTATGCAGGGATGGTTCAACATTAGAAAACCAATCAATGTAATCCATCACATACATAAAACAAAAAACAAGAACCACATGATCTTATCAATTGATGCAGAAAAGGCATTTGACAAAGTCCAACACCCATTCATGATAAAAACTCTCAGCAAAGAGGAACAGAAGGGAAATTCCTCAATATAATTAAGGGCATTTATACAAAGCCAACAGCCAACATCATGCTAAATGGAGAGAGTTTGAAAGCATTCCCCTTGAGAACAGGAATCAGACAAGGATGCCCTTTATCACCACTCTTATTCAACATTGTGCTGGAGGTCCTAGCCAGAGCAATTAGGCTAGAAGAAGAAATAAAGGGCATCCAGATTGGTAGGGAAGAAGTCAAAGTATCTCTGTTTGCAGATGATATGATCTTATACACAGAAAACCCCAAAGAATCCACAAGAAAACTGCTGGAACTAATAGAAGATTTCAATGAAGTATCAGGATACAAGATAAACATACAAAAATCAGTTGCATTCCTCTATACCAACAAAGAAAACTTTGAAGAGGAAATCAAATCAATACCATTTACAATAGCCCCCAAGAAGATAAAATACTTAGGAATAAATCTAACTAGAGACGTAAAAGACCTATACAAAGAAAACTACAAGACACTACTGTAGGAAACCGAAAGAGACCTATAAAAGTGGAAAACATACCTTGCTCATGGAAAGGAAGACTCAACATTGTGAAAATGTCAATTCTACCCAAAGTGATCTATAGATACAATGCAATCCGGATCCAAATTCCAATGGCATTTTTTAATGAGATGGAGAAACAAATCACCAACTTCCTATGGAAACGGAAGAGGCCCTGGATAAGCAAAGCATTACTCAAGAAGAAGAACAAAGTGGGAGGCCTCACACTACCTGATTTTAGAATCTATTATACCACCACGGTAGTCAAAACAGCCTGGTACTGGTACAATGACAGATTCCAATGGAACAGAATTGAGAATCCAGATGTAAATTCATCCACCTATGAGCAGCTGATATTTGACAAAGGCCCAAGTCCATTAACTGGGGGAAAAGACAGCCTCTTTAACAAATGGTGCTGGCATAACTGTGTATCCATCTGCAAAAACTGAAACAAGATCCATACCTCACACCATACACAAAAACTAACTCAAAATGGATCAAAGACTTAAATATAAAATTGAAAACGATAAAGATCATGGAAGAAAAAATAGGGACAACCCTAAGAGCCCTAATACATGGCATAAACACAATACGAACCATAAGTAACAATGCACAAACACCAGAAGAGAGACCAGATAACTGGGAGCTCCTAAAAATCAAACACTTATGCTCATCAAAAGACCTCACCAATAGCGTCAGAAGACAACCTACAGACTGGGAAAAAATTTTTGGCTACGACAAATCCAATCAGTGTCTAATCTCTAAAATCTACAAGATACTGCAAAATCTCAACAACAAAAAGACAAATAACCCAATTAAAAAATGGGCAAAGGATATGAACAGGCACCTCACCAAAGAACACATTCAGGCAGTTAACAGACATATGAGGAAATGCTCACGATCATTAGCCATTAGAGAAATGCAAATCAAAACTACAGTGAGATATCATCTCACCCCAACAAGGCTAGCATTAATCAAAAAAACACAAAATAATAAATGTTGGAGAGGTTGTGGAGAAACTGGAACACTTATACACTGTTGATGGGAATGTAAAATGGTACAACCACTTTGGAAATCGATTTGGCGCTTCCTTAAAAAGCTAGAACTAGAAGTAACATATGATCCAGCAATTCCGCTCCTTGGAATATATCCTAGAGAAATAAGAGCCATCACACAAATAGATATATGCCCATCCATGCTCATTGCAGCACTGTTTGCAATAACAAAAAGATGGAAACAACCTAGATGCCCGTCAACGGACAAATGGAGAAACCAATTATGGTATGTTCACACAATGGAATACTACGCAATGATAAAGAACAATGATGACTCTGCAAAACATCTCATAACACGGATGAATCTGGAAGGCATTACGCTGAGTGAAATCAGTCAGTCGCAAGAGGACAAATACTGTATGAAACTACTATTATAAGAACTCAAGAAAAGGTTTAAACACAGAAGACAATATTCTTTGATGGTTACAGGGGTGGGGAGGGAGGGAGATGGGTATTCACTAACTAGATAGTAGACAAGAATTACCTTAGGTGAAGGGAAGGAAAACACACACTACAGGAGAAGTCAGCACAACCAGACTAAACCAAAAGCTAAAAAGTTTTCTGAATACAACCAAACACTTCAAGGGACAGAGTAGCAGGGGCAGGAGTCTGGGAACCATGGTTTTAGGGGACATAGAGGTTAATTGCCATAACAAAGTTTATTAAAAAAATGTTCTGTATCTCACTTTGGTGAGTGGCCATCTAAGATACATCAATGGGTCCCAATCCACCTGGAGCAAAACACAGAAAATGCCACATAAACCAGAGACTTCATCAGCCTGAGACCAGAAGAACTAGATGGTGCCCAGCTACCACCAATGGACCGCCCTAACAGGGAACACAACAGAGAGTCCCTGACAGAGCAGGAGAAAAGTAGGGTGCAGAACTCAAATTCTAGTAAAAAGACCAGACCTAATGGTCTGAGACTGGAGGAACCCCAGAAATCACGGCCCCCGGACTATCGGTCACCCCAGAAATAAAACCATTCCTGAAGCCAACTCTTCAGACAAAGATTAGACTGGACTGTGGGACATAAAATGATACTCGTGAAGAGAGTGCTTCTTAGCTCAAGTAGATAGATGAGATTAAACAGGCAGCTCCTGTCTGGAGGCGAGATGAGTAGGCAAAAAGGGACAAGAGCTGGTTGAATGGACACGGGAAATCCAGGGTGGAAAGGAGGAGTGTGCTGTCACAGTATAGAGAGAGCAATTAGGGTCACATAGCAACCTGTGTATAAATTTTTGTATGAGAAACTGAGTTGAACTGCAAACTTTCACTTAAAGCACAATTGAAAAAGAAAATCCTATGCAGCAGCTCTACTCTGTCACACATGTGGTCGCCATGAGTTGGAATCAACTCAACGGCAGGTGGTTTGCTTTGGTTTTTTTAGTGGCCTAAAACAACACAAATTTATTACCCTACAGTTCTGGAGGTCAGAAGTCCAGGACAGGTCTCGCTGGGCTAAAAATCGAGGCGTGGGCAGGGCTGGTTCCTTCAGGAGGCTCTAGGGAAGATCAGTTTCCTTGCATTTTCAAGCTTCTGGAGGCCGCCACTGTCCCTGGCCCGGGGCCCCAGCCAGCATGGCTTACCTCCGACCTCGGATCCCGTCCTCACAGCTCCCCTGAGGCCCTGCCCCCCTGTTCCACTTGTAAGGCCCCATGCGATGCCACAAGCCCACAGGAAATCCCAGGTAGTCCCCCATCTCAGATCCTTAATCACATCTGCAAAGTCCTCTTTGCCACGTGAGGTGACATGTTTGAGAACGTGGAGGTCTCTGGAAGCCGTGATCCTGCCGGCCACACTCCCCTGGAGACAGTGATCTGGGGCCAAAGGAACTCCGAGGGAGGGAGGGGGCACCCTTGTCCCCCCACCTGGCCCAGGTGGTGGACCTTCCTGTCCCTGTGGTCCCACAGGGTCACAAAACATGGGGAGCCCCCTCTAGCAGGGCAGATGACCCTCTGGGGGCGTGGGGTACCCAGAAGCCACACCCTCTCATCATCCTTCTCACCACCCAGCTGGGCCCCCAAGCCCACCATCACCCCGACATGCTGCATGCTCGGCAGACACCAGCAGCACCCGGACCACAAAAGTGCTCCCCGGCCTTCTCTAAACGCTTGTGAGAAAAGCATAGTCGAGGCGACATGTTCGGAGTCCCCGTGTGTTCAGTGTTCGCCGTGACCATCTACAACGTGTCCTGACTCCATATGCTTGTGCGCTGCTCAGCAGAAAGGGGCCGTGCTCTTGTGAGACCCTCTGCCTGCACTACTCCCTCAGATTCCCACTGCGCCCGGCCAGGGAAACCACGCACTTGGGCAAGACGCACACAGTTTCATACCTGCCGGCAGCTATGCAAAGGGGTGGTTCGCCTACCTAACAGGGGAACTTCACCTATAACAAGTGAGGTTCACCTAGGTAACAGCAGGTTCACCTAAATGCAGGTATGGCTCGCCTAGGTAACGGGAGGATCACCTAGGTAATGAGAGGTTCACTTACATAACAGGTGAGGCTCACCTAGGTAATGGGAGGTTCACCTAAGTACAGGTGAGGTTCACCTAGGTAACGAGAGGTTCACTTAAGCGCAGGCGAGGCTCACCTAGGTAACAGGAGGTTCACCTAAGTACAGGTGAGGTTCACCTACGTAACAGGTGATGCTCACCTAGTAACAGGGGAGGCCCACCTAAGTATAGGTAAAGTCTCCATCAGTAAAGGCTGCACCCCCAGCACATCAAAACCACGAAATCACAGCTCTGCTGGGCTGGACTACCGCTCGATTGAAGGTTTGGGGTTATCCAGGTCACAGGCTCAGCTCCCAGGAGGGGGCGGCCATCACAGGCTGAGCTCTTGGGGTGGTGTCAGCTGACACAGTACAGACTGCTGGGGCCTGCCAGGGGCAAGGGAGCCGAGGAAGGCCATAGGGCGCCAAAATGCCCGGACCAAGGAATGAGTCAGACCTCAAGGGTGCACCCCGGAGAGAGAACTCTGTACCGCCATCCCTGAGTTCCCTTCACTGGGTTTCGGCTAATGAAGACGCCCACATGAGCAGGTCAGAGGGCTCTGTGGCCCACGGCCAGACACAAGGACGGAGAGCCAACTGCGCAGGTGGGGGTGCCGGCCCCCACTGAGGGGAAGAGGCCTGTCCCCTCTCCCCAACCCCAACAGCAGAGGGCCAGCAGAGTGTGACCAGGGAAAGGAACGCACCCAGGAACAATACGTGAGGCCAGAGGGACCCTCGGACCCGCAGGGGTCCACCCTGAGCTCATCCAAATGCCGCGTCCATACAGCCAGATGTCTAAACAATCCGTGTCACTGATGTTTCCGCTGTGCACACAACCACTGGCCACTGCTTTCAAAGGGACCCGGCAAAATGAGCTACCACCATGCAGACCCCTGGAAACAGGAGGAGCCTGCCATAACTAAGTCTTTCCTATAGAAATGGCCCAGGACAGAGGCTGGGGGAGGCTACCCTCAGATCTCCCCTACCCACCCTGTGTCTGGGAGGAGAGGGACAGAGCAGCAAAGTCCCTGGTGACTCTGGCGTGCCCCCAAGAACATCCTCTGAAGTGCACCCTGGCCAACCCCAAATCAATGCAGCAGACGAGACCGCCTGGCCTCGGCCACCGCCGCCCAGGGAGCAGGGCCACAGCTGAAGGCAGCCACCCAGCCCCTACCTCTCCTGCCCCACGGGGAAGTTACTGAGAGGAAGGCATACAGAGCTGGAGGCTATTTTTAAACCTGCAAAAGTAGAACTCTCAAGCAGGAATCCTCTTGGCACCCAATTCAACAGGCCCCACTTCAGCCAGAAATAAAAATCAAGTGATGATCCTTAAATAAAACTCCTTTCCAGCAAACCAGGCGGGCAGACTCAGGGGCTACACAGAAAGCTCCTCTGCCACCTGGCCAGAGCAGGGGGTCAGCATACCTGCAGGCCCCGCCCCACCCCAGGCTCTGCCCCTTCTCCTCCTCCACTCATTCGAACTCAGGGCAACCTCCCACCTGGTCTCCCTGCCGCCAGACATCTGGGCCCAATTCACCATCAAGAGACCTTTCTAGAAGGTCAAGCCATGCCCTCCCCACTGCCGGCCCCTCCCCAGAAGTGGCCAGAGAACCAAGTGGAACTCCTGAGCCAACTCCACATCTCCACTTCCAGCAGCCCATGAAGAAACACCCGCTGGTACCCTCCTCTCCTTCCCCTGGGGCAAGCAGGTCATTTCTGGAAACTGCCTTCTCTCACTGTGAACTTCTGGCAGCATTTTTTCCCTAACGTTTACTTACTGCTGTGTTTCTTATGGTTCCTAGAGGTTTATGGGCGAGAAACCCTGTCAGCCACCACATTGATCGTCTGTGACCAGGAAGCAACATTGTAAGCACTTTATGTTCCAACACGACAGGCTGCCGCTTACATGCTGGCAGGTCACCATGTCTCAGTTACATTTTAGGATGCCGACTGGGGCCCTGGGGTGGACCAGTAGAGCCTTATCATTTTTCCCATATGAAATACAGTAAAACATGTGAAAGGCAGAATCTGTGTGAGATGGAAATCTGTTAGAGAAAAAACTCAAACATTTCCCACTAAAACGAACAATAGAAAAGTGGTAAGTCCGCACCCTGTCAGAGGTGTGAAACGGGCAAGACCCGGAAAACAAGCCAGTCCTGTCAAAGTCCGGTTCTCACAGGTTTCACTGTCGTAAGAGACAGGACCCCAGGCGTTGTTTCACCCAGGACGTCCGATGTTCAGGGACCCATGACTGCCTTCAGCGAGAGAAGGCGGTGCCTGCATCTGACCGCCCTGGGCTCTGCCACCCCGGACCCCGGAAGCAGGAACGACACGCATCCAACAGCACAGCACTCTTGTCCCCCATGCCACACCCTCACTCCCCGTCTCTCTCCAACCAAGCACTTGGGACCCAGCAGCTGTGACCTCCCCCAGCTCAGTCCTCTCCTGTGGCCACAAGGCAACAAGCTCTTTGCTAGGCACCTGGGCTCAGTGTGGGCTGGGGGCAGTGGGACCTTGAGCCTTTGAGAGAGCGAGCTCACCAGGAAGCAAAGGTGGCACATATGAAACATGTGCCTGGGGATCAAACACCAGACAGATAGAAGCATAGGAGGTGCACCTAGGAGGCTGGGTGGGTTCTGGGGAGAGCCTCCAGTGGGGCCTTGAAGGATGTAGAGGGGGCATCCTCAGTGGAAGAAACAACCCACCCATCGATCTACCCACCCACCCACCCACTGACCCATCCATCGGTCCATCCGTCCATCCACCCCCCCATCCATACATTCAGCTATCCATCTACTTACCAACCAACCCATCGACCTATCCATTCATCCATCCACCCACCCACCCACTCATTCATTCATCCACCCACCTACCTACCCACCCATTCATCCACCCACCCATCCACTCACTCATCCATCCATTCCTATATCGATCTACTTACCAACCCATCAACCCATTTATCCATCCATCTCCCCAACCACCCACTGACCCATCCGTCCATCCATCCACCCACCCATTCATCCATCCATCCATCCATTCACTCACCAACCCATCAGCCCATCTGTCCATCCACCCACCCAGTGACCCATCCATCTGTCCATCCATCCATCCACCCAACTATCCACCCATTCATCCATCCATCCATGCATCCATCTACTCAACCAACCCACTGGCCCATCTGTCCATCCACCCACTCACCCAACCACTGACCCATCCATCTGTCCACCCACTCATTCATCCACTCACTCACTCACCCACTGACCTATCCACCCATCCACTCTTCCTTCCTTCCATCCATTCTTCCATCGAAATGTGTACTGAGTACCCACTAGCTGTCAGGTCCTGGGCCCATGCTGTGGGAATTCACAGATAAGCAGCAGCTACCTTTACTCTCTCCCAGGTGAGTCCAGCTTGGTAGGGGAGATGAGATGTAGATGAATAAGAGGCCCCTTATGGAGCTGGAATGTCCAATCACTCCAAGTGCTGCACCGACACTTCACAAGTGCCACTGGATAGCCCCTCACCACCAGGCCAGCCGCACTCATGCAGACCAAGGTTTCAGGAGGTGGGGATCACACAAGGAGGTGGCAGAGTATGGACAGGGCATGCTGGCCGGGGGAACGTCTCTGCCCACTGTGCATGCAGGACCTCAAGGGTGTCACTGCAAGTGGGGAAAGCTGCCCACCCTTCTCACTGGTGATCCAAAGAGCCGGTGACCTGTCCAGTGGGGCAGGAGATGGAGAGTTGACAAGAGAGGCTACAGAGATGGGCAGTAGCTCCTGACTTAACACTCCCCATGGAGCTTGACTCTGTCATCTTCCAGAACATGAGCAAAGTACCCATCATGTGATCCTGCTGGATCCTGGGAACAAGCAGCTGGAATAACACGGCCAGGCCGCCGAGGTCAAGCTTCCCCTCTGGCTGAATAGTCGGCACCCCAAGAGGACCCGGTGCAGGCCTTGCCCTCACCCAGCAATACTGACCGGTGGGTCAGCTCTCCCTGTGCTCAAAGACCTCCTGTCCCAGACGAGGGGCAGTCTCAGGCCAAGCATGGTCAGTGAACAATTAACAAAGAGCAGATTTTCATCTAGCAATGGCAGTGATCCAGAAATGTGAAATGCAGAGCCCAGGAGTCAGACATCTAATTTTCTCAAAGGCCGTGAAATTTTAGCTGGACAATAAATAAGGAAAAATGAATAAGACTGAAGAAGAATTGATACCGTTAAATTATGGTGTTGGCGAAGAATATCACATGTACCGTGGACTGCGAGAAGAACAAGTCAGTCTTGGAAGAAATACAGCCAGAATGCTCCTTAGAAGCAAGGATGCTGAGACTTTGTCTCACGTACTTTGGACATGTTATCAGGGGGGACCAGTTCCTGGAGAAGGACATCATGCTTGGTTGAGAGTCAGCGAAAAAGAGGAAGACCCTCAATGAAATGGATTGGCACAGTGGCTGCAACAATGGGCTCAAACATAATAACGATTATGAGGATGGGGGAGCACCAGACAGTGTTTTGTTTTGCTGTACAACGGGTCGCTATGAGTCGGCATTGTCTCCACGGTACCTAACAACAACAGAAAAAACATGAAATTTTAGGGGTTTTTTTCCTAGAAAAAATCTATATGATACAGATGTCTGTTGTTGTTGTTGGGTGCCATCAAGTCAATTTCGACCCACAGTGACCCCATGTGACAGAGTAGAACTGCCCCATAGGGTTTTCTAGGCTGTAATCTTTACAGGAACAGATTGCCAAGTCTTTCTCCCTCACAGCCACTGGGTAGGTTTGAACCACCAACCATTTGGTTAGCATCTCTTAAGTCTCGGTTAGCATCTCTTATCTATATTATCTGTCTTCATTTTTTTTACTTCTGACCTTGCCTTGTACAAGTTGTGCTGGCTTCCCCAGTACTGTATAGTGTCTTACTCTTCACCAAAGTTACCATTTATCTATTGTCCATTTAGCGTTTTCCCATCCCCACCCCTCCTCTCCCTCAAAACCATCAAAGATTGTTTCATGTGTAAACCTTTCCATGAGTTTTGATAACAGTGGTCTCGTACAATATTTGTCCTTCTGTGATTGACTTATTTTACTCGGTATGCAGCCCTCCAGATTCATCCACGTTGTGAGGTGCTTTACAGATTCTTCATTGTTCTTTATCCTTGCGTAGTACTCCATTGTACCATAGTTTGTTTATCCACTCATCTGTTGATGGGCATCTAGGTTGTTTCCATCTTTTTGCTATCGTGAACAATGCTGCAATGAACATGGGTGTGCATACGTCTATTTGTGCAATGGCTCTTAATTCTCTAGGATATATTCCTAGCAGTGGGATTGTTGGAACATATGGTATTTCTATTTCTAGCTTTCTAAGAAAGCACCATATCATTTTCCAAAATGGTTGCACCATTTTGCATTCCTAACAGCAGCGTGTAAGAGTTCCAATCTCCCCGCATCCTCTCCAACGTTTGTTATTTTCTGTTTTTTTTTTTTGATTCGTGTCAGTAATGCCAGGGTAAGACGGTATCTCACAGTGGTTTTGATTTGCATTGCTCTAATGGCTAGTGATCATGAGCATGTGTCTGTTAGCCACTTGAATGTCTTCTTTGGTGAAGTGTCTGTTCATTTCCTTTCCCATTTTTTAATTGGATTATTTGTCTTTTTATTATAGAGGTGTTGGATTTTCCTGTAATTTAGAGATTAGAACTTTGTCGGATTTGTAATAGCCAAAAATTTCTTCCCGGTCTGTAGGTTCTCTTTTTACTCTTTTGGTGAAGTCTTTTGATGAGCATAAGTGTTTAATTTTTAGAAAATCCTAGTTATCTAGCTTATCTTCTGGAGTTTGTGCGTTGTTAGTTATGGTTTGTATCCTGTTAAAGCCATGTATTAGGGCCTCTTGCATTGACTCTATTTTTTCTTCTATTATCTTCATAGTTTTTGGTTTTATATTTAGGTCTTTGATACATTTTGAATTAGTTTTTGTATATGGTGTGAGGTATGGGTCCTGCTTCATTTTTTCTGCAGATGGACATCCAATTTTGCCAGCACCATTTGTTAAAAAGACTATCTTTTCCCCATTTGATGGACTCTGGGCCCTTGTCAAAGATCAGGCAACCATAGGTGTATGGATTTACATCTGGGTTCTCAATTCTGTTCCATTGGTCAATGTATCTGTCCTTGTACCAGTACCAGGCTGTTTTGCCTACCGTAGCTGTATAGTAGGTTCTGAGGTCGTGTAGTGTGAGTCCTCCTACTTTATTCTTCTTCTTCAATAGCGCTTTACTTATCCAGGGCCTCTTCCCTTTCCATATAAAGTTAATGATTAGTTTTTCCATCTCTTTAAAGAATGTTGTTGGTAATTAGACAGGGATTGCATTCTATTTGTAGATTGCTTTGGGTAGAGTTGACATTTTCACAATGTTGAGTCTACCTATCCATGAGTATGGTATGTTTTTCCATTTACGTAGCTCTCTTTTGGTTTCTTGCAGTAGTGTTTTGTAGCTTTCTTTGTATAGGCCTTGTACATAGCTGGTTAGATTTATTCCCAAGTATTTTTATTTTTTTAGGGGCTATTATAAATGGTATTGTTTTCCTGATTTTCTTTTTGTCATTCTCTTCATTGGTATATAGGAATCCAACTAATTTTTGTATGTTTATTTTGTATCCTGCTACTCTGCTGAATTTTTCTATTAGTTCCAGTAGTTTTCTCATGGAGTATTTTGGGTTTTCTATGTATAGTGTCATATCATCCGCAAATAGAGACAGTTTTACTTTTTCATTATCAACTTGGATGCCCTTTACTTCTTTTTCCTGCCTTATTGCTCTATCTAGGACGTCCACCACAATGTTAAATGGGAGTGGTGATAAAGGGCATCCCTGTCTTGTTCCTGATCTCAAGAGGAATGTTTTCAGTCTCTTTCCATTAAGAATGATGTTGGCTGTTGGTTTTGTATAGATGCCCCTTACTATGTTGAGGAATTTCCCTTCTATACCTATTTTATTGAGAGTTTTTATCAGGAATGGGTGTTGGACTTTGTCAAATACCTTTTCTGCATCAACTGAGATGATCATGTGATTCTTCTATTTATGTGGTGGATTACATTGATTGATTTTCTAATGTTGAACTATCCTTGCATACCTGTTATGAATCCCACTTGGTCATGATGTAGTATTTTTTTGATATGATGCTGAATGCTACTTGCTAGAATTTTGTTGAGAATTTTTGCATCTATAGGCATGAGAGATATTGGTTTGTAATTTTCTTTTTGTGGTGTCTTTGCCTGATTTTGGTATAAGGGTTATACTGGTTCATGGAATGAATTTGGAAGCATCCTTTACTTTTCTATGTTCTGAAATAGTTTCAGTAGTACTGGTGTAAGCTCTTCTCTGAATGCTTGGTAGAATTCTCCAGTGAAGCCATCTAGACCAGGGATTTTTTTTGTTGGAAGTTTTTTTAATTACCTTTTCAGTCTCTTCTCTTGTTATGGGTCTGTTCAGATTTTCAACATCATTTTGTGTTAGTTTGGGTAGGCAGTGTGTTTCTAGAAATTTGTCCATTTCTTCTAGTTTTTCAAATTTGTTGGAGCTGGCTTCATCTTCTGCTCACTTGATCTGTTTGCTTCCCTCTGTTTGTCTAGGTCACTCACCTGTCATCCATCCACAGGCCCCAGTCCGGTCCTCATGGGTAGAAACCCCTTATTAAATGCATCATGACAGTCCCTGGCCCCTGGAAGTTTATCCTCTCAGTCCAACACCATCAAGTAAACAGGAAGAACAGAGGTAGAAACATTAGACCCCAAAACACCAGATCCATCCAAGGGGCTGTGTCTTCTTTGATTATGTCTTCACCTGACAAGATTCTGTAACATCATTTTCTACAGAGAGACTTGAATGAAAATTCTACCTTTTCCTCCGCTGAGCAAAATTTGTTTTCTCTCATCAACAGTTCAGAAGGTTTCCTTCCACTTCACAATTCATTACTGATGATGCTGTGTAAATGTTTAGAATAGTTGTCGAATCTGAGACATTCATGCTATTTATAGTTGTGCTATAGGCTTGTGCTGAATAAACACAAGAATTCTGATAAATTCTACTTCACATAGTTCCCATCAAAAGACATTTAAAAGATGGTGAATTTATAATTTGTATGCTGCATTTGCAAGTTCCATCCTGACTGGAGATATAGTCAGAGCTTTGGTTGTAACCAGGCATCTGCGGAAACCAGATCCTCTGGTTACAATATTACATAGCTGCTCACGGGAAGGATACCATAGACTAGCTTCTGGCTCTGAACATTTCTTCTCCTCGACTGTTTCACACACCACATTACAATGCCAGGGTGGTTGGCTCCGTGGGCAGGAGGACTATTCCTGGAAGCTGTTCTTACACCAGGATCCCTAACAACTCACCTAGCCAACACCTGTGAATGCCTGTAAATGTATCCCACTAAACTTCCCCGCAGGCAGTCTCCCAAAATGCCCAAAGCTACTCAGCACCACTAGATGACACGGGGGAAGTTGGTGTAAGAAGAGACAGTGGTCTTAGCTGACTGCAGTTAAAGTGTCTTACTTTTGCAAATTTGACCAAAAGATATGGCCAAGAGAACACATTGCTAGGGTTCCTCCCAGGGCCTTGGAAGGGAGTGGCTCCAGAGGAGCCGTGGTACTGGAGTGTGGTTTATTGATCCCCTTGTTTTTCTATGAGTGTACCACCTGCTTTGGGGTGAAGCCTGTGTGAGCACCTCACAATGCTTGAAAGCTTCAGCTCCCAGAGCGTACACACAGCAGGTGATCACTAAATGCAATTCGTGTACAGGAACTATATGATACCATGCACTTATCCTCAAAAAGAAGTAACGATTGAAATGTGAAACGGGGCTAACTGAAAATGCATGATGCTTTTAATTTATTCATGTACTTATTTCACAAATTTAGAATCCTGTCTTCAGCCATGAGTCAATCTTCATCTGATGTCATTTTCTCACTGGAACATTTGTGCCCTTCAATATTTAATAAGCCAAGAAAGAAGCAGTATGCTCTGGCCATTTCCTCTTCTCCATGAAGAATAATGGCTGATTTCTGAGAGAAAGTACTAGAGATAATGGAATTTTAACACTGACCACTTAGGAGTTTTACAGATGGGGGAGTAAGGCCCTAAATGGTTCAGTGTTCACAGTTACCTGCTAATTAGAGGCTGAGTCAAGGACTAGAAGCCTGGCACCCCAACTCCAGACCCAAAGCTCTTTCCATACCCCACACCTGCCCACCCTCCTGCTGACCAGGGATCAATAAACCAGCACACAGAAATAGGTTTAATGACAACCAGAACATCTCTGTGGATCCCAAGATTTTATTATATCCTTTCTTGTATACTACATTCTTCTGGGTACTGAGATGGAAGAGACAATGGAATAAAGGAACAGCTTCTCCTGTGCAAATTCCAACTCTGACCATGTTTTTCTGCAGTTACCTAGTTGCTCCATTCTCTGAACTCCTACTATGTGCAAGACATTGTGCTAGATGTTCAGGGTATAAAAGTAAGTAAGCACAGCCCATGTGCTCAAGGCACAGACAGCCTGGTAAGAACCACCTATAACTATCCCTAATGGCAAAAGAATGGAGACAATATGATTGTCCATGAACAGGGAACAGGCTGAATAAACCACACTACTCCACGCTGGATGCAGAGGTAAAACAGAACAGGAACATCCCTATGTACCATTTTGGAGTGATCTCCAGGATAGAATGTAAGTGTAGAAAAGAGTAAATGTGCTAACATTTATCTAAGAGAAAAGGTAAGAACAAATACACATATTTGCTTCTATAAAAATTTCAGTAGAAGGATACACAGAAAAATTAAAAGAAAATTGGTTACCTACAGGGGAAGGGCACGAATAGGGGTGGGAACATAGGGAAAGAAACTCAGCTTCTCTTAATCTACCTTGACTTTGGAACCCTGTAAACAATTTTAGATCAGGGATAAAAATTAATTTATAACAAATATCTCTACACTGTGTGTTGTTGTTGTTATTAGTTTCGGCTGAGTTGATTCTGACTCATGGCAACCCCACGTGTGCAGAGTAGAACTGCTATATAGGGTTTTCAAGGCTGTGACCTTTCAGAAGCAGATAACCAGGCCTGTCTTCCCATGCACCTCTGGGTGAGTTTGAACTACCAACCTTCCGGGTAGTAGTCAAGTGCTTAACCATTTGCACCACCCAGGGACTCCATGCACAGTAGGACAGAATGATCTCATGTGCCTCCTGACACAGTGCAGTGACAAGGACACACCGTCACTTCTGTGACACTCAGGACAAGACTGCATAACCAGAATCTAATCATGACCAAACAGCACACAGTCTCTTCCATCTCAGTACCCAGGGACAGTCTACAGAATAACTGACCTGTACTCTTCACAAATGTCAATGTCAGGACACCTGTCATGGACTGAATTATGTCCCCCAAAAATGTGTGTATCAATTTGGCTGGGCCATGATTCCCTGTATTGGGGGGTTGTCCTCCATTTTATGATGGTAATTTTATGTTAAAGAGGATTAGGGTGGGATTGTAACACCCTTACTAAAATCACATCCCTGATCCAATGTAAAGGGAGTTTCCCTAGGGTGTGGCCTGCACCACCTTTTATCTTACAGGAGATAAAAGGAAAGGGAAGCAAGCAGAGAATTGGGGACCTCATAGCACCAAGAAAGCAGTGCTGGGAGCAGAGTGCGTCCTTTGGACCTGAGGTTCCTGCATGAAGAAGCTCCTAGTCCAGGGAACATGGATGAGAAGGCCAACAGAGAGAGAAAGCCTTCCCCTGGAGCTGATCCCCTGAATTTGGACTTTAGCCTACTTTCCTGTGAGGAAATAAACTTCTCTTTGTTAAAGCCATCCACTTGTGGTATTTCTGTTACAGCAGCACTAGATGACCAAGACACCCAAGGAAAGACAGAGGGGCTGCTCCAGATTAAAGCAGACTAAAGAGACAGGACAAATGAATGCAGTGTGTGAGCCGGGGTTTTAGTTTGCTATAAAGGACATTATTGGAACAAATGGTGAAAACTGAATAAGGTCTTAGATTATAGTATTGCATCAACGTTCATTTCCTGACTTTGATAACTGTACTGTGGTTATATATGCTTGCTTTCAGGAAATACACAACAGAGTATTGCAAGCTAGAGGGGGCATCATGTCTGCAAATGACTCTCAAACAGCTAAAAAAAAAAAAGATAGATAAGATGGATGGATAGACAGATGGGAGGATAGGTGGATGATGGATGGATGGGGTGGATGGGTGGATCGATGATGCATGGGTGGGTGGATAGGGGAGTGGGTGGATGGATGGGTGGATGGGTGGATGGGTGGATGGATGGATGGATGGATGGATGGATGGATGGATGGATGGATGGATGGATGGATAGATGGATGGGTAGGAGGGAAGGAGGGGGCACTGATAAAGCAAATTGGTAAAATATTAACCTTTGGGGAATAATCTAGGTGAAGAATCTAGGAAATTCTTTGCACTATTTTTGTAACTTTTCTGGAAGTCTAAAATTGTGTCTAATAAAAAGTTAAAATTAAAAAACCCCAGCAATTCTTAAAAATCTAAAGTGGAAAAAAGTAAATAAATAAGGCCAACTCTGTGCTGAGTTGATGACACAGCCACGGAGAAGGAGAACGCCCCCTGCCCGTGACTTTAAAGCTCAGTGATGTGACTGTGCTACCCTGGGAACAAAAGAACTAGAAATGAACGTAAACAAACACAGTTTTTAGGAATCCCTACTGCTGACGGTAGTGCTGCTGCTTTATTCTGCACTGTTACAGGATTAAAACAAACAAGTAGTTGTTGGTACCACTCACTGAGAACCAGGATCTCAGCACGGAGACAGAAGTTGGATGAGGGAAGGAGAAAACCCCATGGTCCTGGACGTGAATTCAAGTCATCTCACGACGCCCCAGCCCTGTCCACAGAAAGGCTGGATACCAGCCAGCAGCAGCGAGTGCCCTGGAATCTTCACTGAGTCTCTGCATACCATTTTCCACCAAAACGAACCAGGGCTCTTTGGAGACATGGTTAATTCCAGATCTGAGGGAGGACATGGTTAAGAGGAACCTGGAATATCTTGTAACACCAAAAAGCAAGGGCCCGCTCAGACCACAGGGGTGAGTATCAAGAAGATGGTAACTGATGGTAACAACATCTCAAATACGGTTAAACCCACGATCTCATGATGATACCAAACATGAATAACACCATCGCTGGTCACCTCTGGAATCAGCTCATTATTTTGAAAACTGGAAAATAAAGGGGGGAAATTAAACATGACTCCTGACTTTCCTGTATGAACGATATCTCAGGGGGACCAAGTAGTTGATGAAGGGACTCTGGTTTTCAGAAATACATCAGGTATGGAGAAAAAAGGCAGAGTAGAAAAATGACCATTCTCAGCCTCTCATGAAATGGTCTACCACCCATCTGTCAGTCTGTTGAACTGTGGTCGCCTGCGTGTTGCTGTGATGCTGGAAGCTATGCCACTAGCATGTCAAATACCAGCAGGGTCACCCGTGGTGGACAGGGTTCAGTGGAGCTTCCAGACTAGAAAGGCCTGGAGATCTACTTCCAAAAATTAGCCAATGAGAACCTTAAGGATCACAGAACACTGTCTGACTTGCTTGCTTTGAGCACATCATCAGGAAGGATCAATCACTAGAGGAGGACATCTTGTTTGGAGAAGCAGAGGGCCAATGAGAGGGAGCGGGACCCTCGGTGAGATGGACTGGCACAGGCGCTCCGACCATGGACTCAAACATGCTGGTGATTGGGAGGCTGATGCAGGACTGAGTAATGTTGCATTCGGTTGTACATAAGGTCGCTGTTATGGACTGAACTGTGTCTCCCAAAAACACACGTTACAATTCCTATCCTCTGTACTTATGGATGTAATCCCACTTGGAAACAGGGTTTTCTTTATTATGTTGATGAGGTGATATCAGGGTCCAGTGTGTCTTAAACTAATCACCTCTGAGAGATAAACCAAGCTGATCAGGCACAGGCAAGCGAGCACAGACGGGGGAAGACAGACACCACGCCACATGAGATCTCCAAACAATCGAGAAACAGAAGCTGCAAAGAGACAAGGACCTTCCCCTAGAGCCAGAGAGAGAGAACCAACCCCTAGAGCCAGCACCCTGAATTCAGACTTCTAGCCTCCTACACTGTGAGAAAATAAATTTCTGTTTGTTAAAGCCACCCCCTTGTGGTATTTCTGTTACAGGAACACGAGATAACTAAGATAGTCGCCGTGAGTCAGAGTCGATTTGACGGCAGCTATCACCATCATCAATGAAATGATGAGTCTTAGCAATAATCAAGACCCTAACATTAAAGATAAGCTCACCTCCTAGAAGCACACACTATTAACGAAGGAACCCCCCCCAAAAGATCAGCCTGAATCCCATCGAGTGTCTAAGTCTCCCTGTAGGAAGTTGAGGGGACGGAGGGCCGGGCTACACCACATCAAGCTCACTCCCAGGATCACAATCAGCAAAGTCCAGTGTGGGCAACTCCACCGGCAGTGACCTGGCTCCTCAACAAACGGGGGAAAGAGCAAAGCAGAGGGAACCTACAGAGTGGGAGGGGCCAGAGATCAACCAACCAATCACAACGCACGATGTGGTCTGGCTGTTGATTCAAACAAAGTCACAGAAAAATTATGAGACACTCAGGGACAGTTGGGAGGCCTGGTGGCACAGCAGTTAAGAGTCCAGCTGCTAACCATAAAGGTCGGCCAGCCACTCCTTGGTAACCCCGTCGGGTGGTTCTACTCTGTCCTACAGGGTGGCTATGAGTTGGAATCAACTCAATGGCAACGGGTTTTGTCTTTTTCTCTTTAGGGAAAGTTGAACTTAAGTTGGAGATCTGATGATATTAAAGAAAAGTTTTTTTTTTAGTTGTGAGATTGGACTCGTGGCCTTGGTTTTTAAAACATGCTGAGCTGCATATTAAAATATTTACAAGTGAAATGATAGGATGCCTGGGGTTGGCTTCAAAATAATCAGGGTGGGGTGAGGTTAGGTGGGTGGGCAGAGGAAACAAGCCTGGCTGTGAACTGATTTTGTTGAAGCCGGTGGCAGGCACAGGAGAGATTCATTACACTATTTGCTCTATTTCTGTGAGGATGTGAAGTTTTTCATTATTAAAAAGTGCCTGTAATTGCCTTCCCATGTGCTGTCAGCGCTGAAGCTTGTGATTTCCCAAAACAAGATGACAGGGAGCAAGACTAGGTGCCCCTTGGGCAGAAACCACAAGCGGAGTCCAAGGGGGCCGGCAGCGGGGCTCCATGACCAGGCAGAGCTTTTTAACAAGCTCTGTCGGCCGAGTGACATGCTGGGCTTCTGTCTTTATTTTGCAACTGGGTCCTGACCCATCTCAAAATGAATCTAAGTCAACAGCGTCACAGAGACCCTGCCGGCCCGTCTCCCTGTCTGTCCCTCGCCTAGGGAATCCCTCCCTCTGGACGTCTCCCGTCCCAGGCCATGGCTCCTGCTAGATGCTCTTACAGACCCTCTCCCCTCCTGGGAGCACTTTGCTCTGGTGGCTCATTGAGCCCTGTGGCACTGCTAATATGCGGTCATTTTTGGCCCACAAAAGGGCAACTTCACACGGTCCACACAGACAGTAAGGCGGGTGTCCTGGGGCTGATAGCCAGAGCAGATCCGCCCAGCTCTGCCTCCCTGGGGCCCCTGGAACAACCTCCCTATGGAGGTGCTCAGCCAGCACTTGCTGGATAGTGGCCAGGGTCGATGGACACACACCCAAAGGAGAGGGCTCCCGCGCTGGCCTGGCTAAGGCATCCATTCACACTGAGACCCCTAAGCCCCAGGGACGCTACGGCCACCTTAGCACACCCTCTCAGGCTCCACGTGGCCAGCGCTATAGCCAGGCGGTCCAATCCCCTCCCGCCAGCCTGGGATAGACCCCGCCTGGCCCCCACCCCACCCAAGCCGGCTCAACAGCAGCTTCAACACGTGGGGAGACTGAGTCACTCCCCAGCGCTGTTGGGGTGTCACCAGACCCGCCCTTAAAATCACCCCATGGGCCTCGGTGTCCTCGTCTGTCACCCAGGGAGGACACAGAGGGGCAGCGAGGAGCGAGACCAGGTCTGTACGGCACTCGGCAGGTGGGGACCCCATGGCTGAGAAGCACAAATGGCCCAGGTACCAACATGGGAGAAAACAAACAGCGAAACCCCACCGCTCCCCTCCTCCTCAGTCCATGCCAGGAAAACACAACAGGACGTAAATTTCAGATTCCTCCAAGAGGCACCAAACTGACAAACTCTAAGCTCGCCGTTCAGCGTGCTGTACCAGGTCACTAAGACAAATGGAACTTTCCGGGGACACTCTGTTCCTCCCTCACAAGCTCCTTCACTCCAGAGCAACGACCCCACGGCCGAGCAGAGAGTGCAGGCCTCCTGAGGCCACAGGTGGGGACTCACACCACCCACAGCCATCCCCCCCCATGCGTCCAGGGACAGAGCTGGCAGTGGGTCCATCAGCCCAGCCCCAATGGTACTCCAGCAGGACACCGTCCCCAGCCCCTTGGGGTACTCACGGAGAAAGTGCTTTTCCAACAAGGCGATTTCCAGGTGGCCTTTGATCTCATTCAGCCGGTCGGACTCTGTCCGGTTGAAGTCCTGGACCCCTGCAGCCATGATGCGGGTCCCCGGGCCAGCCTGGAAGAGAACACCTGGCGCTCAGGGGCAGCCTGCACAGCCCCTGCTCCTCCCCCTCAGTTCTCCAACATGGCCCGGAGCCTCAAGAGGGATAAGGCAGCGTCTCAAAGGGGCCCCGGAGAACCACTGCAGGAACCCACATCATCACCTCAGCGTCGCCTGCAGGCAGCAGGAACATCTCAGACCACCCAGACGGCCCCGGAGTCGCTGTGAGACAACCAAGAAATGATAAAACATTCAAACCACAAGTCTGAGGCCACACCGCGCGGACAGTCACCAACACTCATCTTAGGTGTCAGTGCTGCCTAAGCCAGCCCGGCCAGCTCGCCGCCCGGCCTGGAGCAGAGGCGCTGAGACAGCGGAGACGCAGAGACAAAGCCGGGAGGCGGGTGACCTGGGAGCGCACCGCACCCGCCCGTGTGACAGTACGGAGCAAGCGACCTGTCACCCTCACACCCACAGGGCTGGGCCTGCGTCCTGGGAGCTGCAGGGACAGGAACTCTGGGGAGGGTGGAGGACGAAGGAGGGGAGGCAGAGGGGCGGGGGAGGGTGGGAGGGCACTTCCCGGCCCCACTGGACAATCTGAAAAGGGCAGCCTGGGCGGTCAGGGGCCTGAGGTCTAAGGTACCCAAACCCCAAACCCGTCCTTCCCTTCACCAGCAGACGGCCCAGCAGGGGCTCACAGACGCGGAGACCGGCAGCTCGGGTTACAGGTCACCTCTGCTAGGCGGGTGCTGATGGAGGGAAAGGAGAGGCGCAGCAGTCCTGCCTCAGTGCACGCGCAAGGAGCTTGGCTCTCTGCCTGACCATCTACCCAGGGTGACAGCTGCTGCTGCTGCCACCCCGCGGGGGATGTGCACACGGGTGGGGGTGCACCCACCCCACAGTGGGGGTGTGACCTCCAGCCATGTCTCCAGACCCTCTGGGACAGGTCCTCCTGGGCCAGCGCCAAGTGGCCTTGCAATAACATGTGTCATCTGCTTGAGGCCATAGCCAAGGAGGATGGAGCGGCCTCAGGGAACAGCAGGTTTTGGGCGTTTGACCTCCAGCACTTTTAATCTCCTGGTCCTGGGTCTGAGCTTCAAGAGGCTGTGGTTCCCAGCACGCCCCCAGAGTCCGGCAGGGGTGGTTATGGGAGACGGGACACAGCACAGAGGCAGGTCATTCCACCTGCCAGTCACCGGGGAAGCGCCCAGGGATGGCAGCAGCGGCAAATTCAGGGGTCCCTCCCTGCCCTGAGGCTGGCAGGGAGGAAGCGGGGCACAGCTCCTGCCAGGAGCCCATCCACATCAGGCACCGAGAGCGTCCAGGCCACAAGGACCCCGTGCAGCAGCCTGAAGCTCCCACAAGGGCAAGCACAGCTCTGGCCTGGGCTCCGGGGGGGCATGTCTGTCCAGACGAGCTCCTCCATGCAGCTCTCAGAGGCGGAGGGGGCTCACGGAGCACACACCCTTGCTGGCACCCCACCCCCGTCCCCGCCCACACGAATCAGACTCAGTCATGAGGCAGCACTACAAACCCTACAGCTGTACCTCTACACTGCGGCTACTTATTCTACATCCTCATCTTCCCCTGGTGGACCCTGACAGGTTTAAGATGAGATGGCAAGATGCCTGGGATTTGCTTTGAAGTCTCTGGGCAGTGAGTGCAAACAGTTAACACGCTCAGCAGCTAACCAAAAGGTTGGCAGTTCGAGACCACCCAGAGGTGCCTTGGAAAAACAACTGGCAATCTACTTGTGAAAAAATCAGCCACTGAAGACCCAGTGGAGCACAGTTCTACTCTGACACGTATGGGAACACCACAAGTCAGAGTCAACTCAACAGCAATGGGTTTAACCCACTGGGATGGGTGGGCACAGGGAGGACAGAGATACCACTGAGCGAGGGGCCTGGGGCTGATGAGCACGGAGGGCATGGGCTCATGGAGCCCTCTCAATTCCAAGTCTGTGTGACATTTTTGACGTTTTCCAGTAAAAAGTTTTGTTTTGTTTTTTTTATTTTTTTTATTGTACTTCAGGTGAAGGCTTACAGAACAAATAGTTTCTCATGAAACAGAAGTACACATGTTGTTTTATGACATTGGTTAACAACCCCA
>NW_004444005.1:8743451-8792241 GCF_000243295.1 Trichechus manatus latirostris | reverse complement strand
CCTTGGTAGCTGTGGACAATTAGTCCTTCGGACTAATCTTTTCCTTGTATCCTGTTCTCTTCATTCTCCCTTGCTCCCGAAGGGATAAGACCAGTGGAATATCTTAGATGGCCGCTCACAGGCTTTTAAGACCCCAGACACTACTCACCAAGGTAGAATGCAGAGCATCCCAAACACAAAAACTGCTGGCTGCATGCAACCTCCTGGCCCAGACCTGTCACTGCTCCCAGGCTGCCCTGCTGGCCAGGGCCAAGCTCCCTCTGCCTCCCCTCATCCTCCCCGCACCCCCTCACCATCCGGCTCCACCTGGACCAGCTTCGAGACACACACACCAGTAGCCACCATCCCCACTTCCCCTTCCCTGCCTCTGTCTAGTGCTCTTCCAAAACCTTCTCCCTTTCGCGATGTTTGAGTTGAACCCAGCCCCCTGCCCCCATCACTTTAAGGTCAAGGCCAGAGACGGTGATATGCAGTCTCAGGAAAAGGCGGGTCTTAAGTGTTGAAGTGAACGGAACTGAAACGAGATACGGCAGTCTGTCCACCCCTCAGCCCGGTTCACATGCCCCAAAGACCCTCACCAGCCTCCACCTCCCACCCTCCAGGCTAACCTGCTCTCCCAAGGGGCCACCTTTCTAAATATACCTGCTCCTCACTTATCGTCTATCTCGTTGTTGGACACTTTACATTTACGACGACAGTAAAAAATCTACTATGCGACTGTTTTGTGCATTAATGACGTGTCTGGCAGTAAGGAATGCTGAGGTGTGAGGTGAGAGTAACGCTAGCCGTGATGGTTAAGGTTATGTGTCAACTTGGCTAGGCCACAACTGTCAGTGTTTTGGCAGTTGTGTAATAATATAGTCATCTTTCGTTTTGTGATGCGATGTGGTCATCCTCCATTTTCAGATAACGACCTGGTCTGTGGAACCTAACCATGTCGATAAGTGAGGAGTGAGGTGTATTTCATTTACTTTCTCTGTTTAGAACATTTCCCCTGCAGATGTGCAGTACAAGTGCCTCTGCTGACCCCCCTTCACCTGTGGAGAGACTCTGCCTGGTGATCACCTGCCAGCCCAGGACCCCCCCCCCGTCCCTATTGCCCTCCCTTCCCTCACCTCCTAATCCAGCCTGCTCTTTGCCCTCCATGAACTCACTCCCTCACCTCCTTTGCCCCCAACAGGAGCACAGGAACAGAGTCCACAAAAAAGGGAACAGAATGAAGCCCAAACACATGCAAAGATGGGCAACCTCCTGGCAATAAAAACCAAGCCAATTCAGAGCCCTCAGCGAAGCCATCTTTACCCACTGGTGACTGTGTCAGCTGTGAGGTCGTGGGCAGACAGGCCCTCACCTGCTACGGCAGGACAAACAGCCCCTAGGCGGACACTCCAGCAGCAGCCATGGGAGTGACACACGGATACCACCCAACCAGCCCATCCATCTGCAGGACAACGTCCTCCGTGGGCTCAGGGGCAGGATAATGCGAAGAGACTGGAAGGCACCTGTTAAGGACTGAACTGTGTCTCCCAAAAATATGTGTTGAGGTCCTAATCCCTGTACCTGTAAATAGGATTTTGTTTGGAAATAGGGTTTTCTTTTGTCATGTTAATGAGGCCATACCAGATTAGAACCTGTTGCCCTCGAGTTGATTCCAACTCATAGTGACCCCACAGGACAGAGAAGAACTGCCCCATAGGGTTTTCAAGGCTGTAAATCTATATAGAAGCAGACTGGCCCTTCCTTCTCCCTTGGAGGGTGTAATGGATTGAATTGTGTCCCCAAAAAATGTCTGTCAGCTTGGCTAAGTCATGATTATTTCCAGTGTTGCATGATTGCCTACCACTTTATCTGATGTGATTTCCCTATGTGTTATAAATGCTATCACTATGATGTAATAAGATGGATTAGCAGCAGTTATATTGATGAGGTCTACAAGATTAGGTAGTGTCTTAAGCCAAACTCTTTCGAGACATAAAAGAGAGAAGCGAGCAGAGAGACATAGGAACATCATACCACCAAGAAAGCAGTGTCAGGAGCAGAGTGTGTTCTTTGGACCTTAGGTTGCTGCGCTGAGATGCTCCCAGACCGAGGGAAGATTAATGACAAGGACCTTCCTCCAGAGCCGACAGAGACAGAAAGCCTTCCTCTGGAGCTGATGCCTTGAATTTGGACTTGTAGCCTACTGGACCGTGAGAGAATAAACTTCTCTTTGTTAAAGCCATCCGCTTGTGGTATTTCTGTTATAGCAGCACTAGATGATTAAGAGCGGCTGGTGCATTCAAACCGTCGATCTTTCGGTTAGCAGCCGAGTGCTCAACCACTGCGCCACCAGGGCTCCTTCACACCAGAGTAAGGTGAGCCCTAAACCTAATCGCTTCTGAGTGGTGTCTTCTAAAAAGAGCAGAACAGTCAGACACACACGGGGAAGGCAGGCGCCACGTGAGGACCCATCTACAAGCCAGGGAACCCCAAGGATCACTGGCAGATGCGAGAAACTAGAAAAGAAACCCCAGAAGGACTCGATGCAGCCAAGACCCTGATTTGGACTTTTTGCCTCCAAAACCGTGAGACACTAAATGTCTGTCCCTTAAAGCCACCCACGTGTGGTGTTTTTGTTACGGCAGCCCTTGGAGGCTAAGACAGCACCTGGGGTCCCTCAGCCAGCGAGGGGTTAAGTGAAAGGATGGGTATCCCACTGCGGGGTGCTGAGCAGCTCCTTCTAGCCTGACCTTGGAGAAAGAGCTCCGAGAACCACCAAGGGGCAGGAAAAAACCAGGGTGCAGCACAGCCAGTGTGGCGGGCGCCTATTTGTGCTAAAGGAAATCAGGGAAACCCTCGTACACTGCTGGTGGGAATGGAAAATGGGGCAGCCGCTGTGGAAAACAGCAGGCAGTTCCTCAAATGGTTAAACACTGAGTTACCAAATGACCCAGCAATTCCGCTCCTTGGTTTATATCCAAGAGAAATCAAAACATTTGTGCACACAGAAACCTGTACATGAATGTTCATAGCAGCATTATTCCTAACAGCCAAAAGGAGAAAACCACCCAAGTGTCCATCAACAGATGAATGGACACGCAAAATGTGGCAGGTACATACACTGGGATGTCATTCAATCAAAAAGAGAAATGAAGTCCTGATACAGGTTACCACATGGATGAACCTTGAAATACGATGCTCAGTGAAAGAAGCGAAACCCAAAAGGCTATATACATCGCATGATTCCACTGATTCGACATGTCCAGCCTAGGCCAATCCATAGAGACAGAAAGCAGATTGGTGGTCGCCAGAGGCTGGGGAACTGGGAGGTGAATGCTGATGGGTACAGGATTTCTTTTGGGGATGATGAAAAGTTTTAAAAATTGATTGTGGTGATGACTACACAACCCTGTGAATACACTAAAACCCACTGAAGTGTGCACTCTAAATGGTGAGTTGTACGGTACATGCATGACATCCCAGTAAAGCTGTCATAAAGCATCGCAGAATCCTGCTGTTGTTCCTGGATCCTGGGCTGTCCCAGGAACCTGCACAGGGGGAGGAGGAGCTGCCCCCCAGGGAAGGAGCAGGAGGGCGGGCCCTGTGTGGGACAGAATCCACCGTGCACCCCACCCTTTTGGGCCTCAATGTGGGACCAGTAAATGTGGCCTGAGTGGAGAGGGGAAGGGCAGATGCCAAGAGCTGCAGGAAGTCTTCGCAAAGGGCAGCCTGCCACCGAGAGGAGGGTTGTTCATCAATATTTCACAGTCATTAATAATTACAGCTGCCTGCATGCTAACAACGTGCAGGGTGCCGGCTAAGCACTTGTTGTGTATTATCTCATTTAGTACTCAGCATGCTAAGGGGTAGACACTACTACCATCCCCCTTTAAAACGGAGGAAACTGAGGCTCGGGCTAAAGGTTAAAATGGCCAAACAACTTGATGGGGTCTTCCTACTAGTAAGTGCCTGACCTGGTACTCCATATGGGAGCCCCAGCTCAGGGCCATTGTCCCACCATGCTGATCCTCCCGGGACAGCCCTGCCTTGGTTTCCCTCTCCGTCCCCTACTGCCTCAAGGAAGGGACCAGTCCACGCTGACCTTACCACGGCCTCCCTCAGCAGTCAAGCCCCCTTCCCCAGCTGCAAGCCAGGCGCCAGCCCCCTACCCACCAACACCACACTGCAGGCCCCAACCCCCGTCATGGACCTCACCACCTCCACGGCCCGTCACACACTGAATTGTGTCCCTCAAAAATATGTGTATCAATTTGGCTAGGCCATGATTCCCACTATTGTGTGACTGTCTACCATTTTGTCATCTGATCTGATTTTCCGATGTGTTGTAAATTCTACCTCTATGATGTTAACGAAGTGGGATAGATGGCATTATGTTCATGAGGCAGGGCTCAATCTACCAGATTGGATTGTGTCTTAAGCCAATCTCTTTTGAGATATAAAAGAGAGAAGCAGAGAGACATGGGTACCTCATACCATCAAGAAACAAGAGCCTCTTTGGACAGGGATTGGACTGGACTGTGGGACATAAAGTGATACTCGTGAAGAATGTGCCTCTTAGACAAGTAGATATAAGAGACCAAAGGGGCGGCTTCTGTCCAGAGGCGAGATGGGAGGCAGAGAGAGTTAGGAGCTGGTTGAAAGTTCATGGGGAATCAGGGTCAGAGGGGAGGAGTGTGCTGTCGCAGAATGGCGTGAGCGGTTGGGGTCTCATAACAATGTATGTTAAAAAAAAAAAAAAATTCTGTATGGGAGACTAACTTCAAATGTAAACTTCATTTAATTACATCAATTAAAAAAAAAAAGAAAGAAACAAGAGCCAGGAGAATAGCACGTCCTTTGGACTCGGGTTCCCTAAGTGGGATAGATGGCTTTATGTTAATGAGGCAGGGCTCAACCTACAAGAGTGGATTGTGTCTTAAGCCAATCTCTTTTGAGATATAAAAGAGGGAAGCAGAGAGACATGGGTACCTCTTACCAACAAGAAACAAGAGCCAGGAGAATAGCACATCCTTTGGACTCGAGTTCCCTGCGCTGAGAAGCTCCTTGACCAAGGAAGATTGATGACAAGGCCCTTCCCCCAGAGTCGACAGAGAGAGAAAGCTTTCCCCTGGAGCTGACGCCCTGAATTTGGACTTCTATCCTCCTAAACTGTGAGAATAAATTTCTCCTTGTTAAAGCCACCGACTTGAGGTATTTGTTACAGCAGCACTAGATCGCTAAGACACCCCCACCCCTGACCTGGGGCATCAGAGGTTGGCCTTCCCCTCCCCCCTCACTATCACCCTGTGTGCCCTTCCCCCACACCATCCCCCAGCCTGCTGTGTCCTGGACCTGCCCTGTCCATTCTCAGGGCCGCTCCTCCCCAGGGGAGCCAAATTGGCCCCGCCTCCAGACCACTCCCCCGTGAACCCCCAGAACAGCCAACTCTGACACTGACACCTCCTCACCCGAGTCTGTGGGCTCCCCCACACCCCCGTGCCCGCCAAACCTGGGTCTCTGCTGGCAGGTCAAGACCCCCCGTGACCCTGCAGCCCGTTCCCCTGCCCCCACCCAGACCCACATCCAGTGAGCCCTGCACCGCCTCCCCTGCCCCCACCCAGACCCACATCCAGTGAGCCCTGCACGGCCTCCCCTGCCCCTACCCAGACCCACACCCAGTGAGCCCTGCACTGCCTCCTGTGCTTCCACCCAGTAAGCCCTGTGCCCCACTGCGCTCCTAGCCCCAGGCAGGGGGTGCCTCCTGATGGGTTCTGCCTGCCCAATCTTCACAGGGATGGGAGCCCACACTGCAGGTACCCACCATACCAGGCACCCAGACCCTCTACAGTAACTCCCGTGACCTGCACAAAAGCCCACCAGCTGGGTGACTTGCCTGAGGCCTCGCAGCTGGTAAACATCTGAGCCCCAGGCTGTCCTCCTCTCCCACACCTGCCTAAGGCCCCTGCAGACATGCACAGGCTCGAACGGGGGCCTAGCGGCAGGTGGAGGCTGGGTGTCTACCTAGACAGCACTCAGAGCAAGGCAGGCACCACCGAGCGAGCCCAGGCTGGACAGACGGACGGAGTTCAGAGGCCGGAAAGCAACCATGCTGCAGCGGCCCTCGTGAAGAAGGGCCCTGCCCCCTCCCCGCCAAGATCAGGACCACGGGTGGGACTCTCGTCCCCGAGGCACCCACCAACATCCAGACTCATGGCCCCCAGCCCTCCAGGCAGGCGCCCCAGGAGCAAGACAAGGCACCGCTGTCCTTTCCAGCCTGGCTTCCCTCTGCTCCGTGCACAGCCAGCGTCAGGAGACATGTCAGGCTGGGCCGCAGCCACCCAGGCCCCGCAGCCAGAGGACAGGCAGAGCCAACCGGCGCCCTGCAGCCCAGCCCGGCCAGCAGCCCGGCCACTCAGGGAGGCCCGGGGGAGCAGGTGGGCTGAGAGGAGCACGGTAAATTATTCATCCCTGCCCAGGCCGACTAGCTCACCGTCCTGTTAGACAGCTTTAATAATGCAGGCCTGGGAGGCCCACCCACAGCCACACCCTGAGAACGCTGGCCGGGGCTCAGGGAACGCATCGGCCACCAGACTGGGTGTCCACAGCCGGCAGGGGACGGTCTGGGCCCTCGCTGGCAAGGGGGACTCAGACAGACGTGTCCACAATGCTGAGCCCAGGGGTGGTGCCTGGCCAGAGAAGGGTCACAATGAGGCCCCCGCCACTGACCCACTCATTTCCACAAGCTTCCGGAAGGCAAGGACCACGTGTGTCTGCCCCTGCCCAGCTGCAGTGCCCATCAGAGGTACCCAGTGGCTGCGTGTTGCCCAAATAAAGTGCACCCCGACTGCCCACAGGCCCAGTCGGACTCTGCGGGGCTGATGGGGGTGGTCAGTGATATGCACCCCTGATGGCAGGTGGGGGGGCCCCTGCCTCCAGACAGCCTTGCCTGCCTACCCCCACCCCATGTCAACGCTCCTGGGGTCAGGCCTGGACCCCCGCCATCGCGTTTCCAGAAGAAGTCTGCCAACCGTCCCGGAAACACTCAGGAGGGAGCAGGACCCCGGCACGGGCTAAGCCCTCGGCAAGGAAGCTGCTGTATTACCAACCAGGGCCAAGAGTCCCTGTGAGGTCTGCAGGGAGCAGGGTGCAGGCGAGGGAGTCACAATGAGGGGGCACAAACCCTGTGTCTGTCTATGTGTCTGTCTCTCTCCAGTCGGGCAGGACTAGGCCCTCCGAGGGCCATGTTTCCTTGGCAGCCAAGGAGGGAGACGGTCCCCACCCCTCGACCCCACCTGAGGGACCAGGGTGCAGAGCCGAGCTGGGACAGCCCCCCACCTTCACTCCCACTCGAGGGACCAGCCCGAGGCCAGGCGGGGTGGCACGCGCAGGGCACTCACGGGGTCCCTCAGCTCCTCGCTGTCGCGGGGCGGCGCGGTCCGAGGGACCTTCAGGGGGATCTCGTCTCCACATTCGGTGTCCGAGGCATTGGGAGACTCCGCCGGGTCGAGAAAGTCGTCTCTCTTGTGACCTCTGAACCGGATTTTGTCCAGCCTTCTTAGCATGTTCAGCACCGAGCCCCTCTGCTTCACCTTAACATGACGGTCGGGATCCCTGGAGGGGGAGAGGGTGGGCGAGGTCACACACCCACCCCCATGTGGCCCAGGCCCACCCCAGGAGCGCCAGGCCAGTGGACGCCCCCGCGCCGGCCAGCCTGGGTCTGCCAGCTGAACACCTGCCACCCGCCTCCCACCGAAGCAAGTCGCCCCACACACCCATTTGTGGATTTCCTATTTTTAATTTTTAATAGAACTTTTCTTTTTAGTGGAAAGTACACAATGAAACTGGGAATACTTGCAGCCGATATGATACATGAAGGTGAATATCTCTGCTGTAAAACAGTTTGAATAAGTTGACAAAAATTACACAGTCCCAGGCCATGAATGAGCAGACTCCACGAGCAGAAGGAATTCACAGCAAGAGGAAGTCCACCCACCACCACACAGAAAAGTCCCTGGGTGCCACAAATGGCTTAAACTCAACTGTTAACCTAACGGTTGGCGGTTCGAACCCACCCAGCAGCGTCACCTGGCAATCTAATTCCGTTAAGATCACAGCCAAGTAAGCCCTGTGGAGCAGTTCTACTCTGTAACACATGGGGCTGCCATGAGTCAAACCAACTGGATAGCAACCACCACCACCACCACCACACGCCCATCTTCAACCTCACTGGAAAGGAAGCAGGTGTTCCATCACGTTGCCAAATGTATCGAGACTCACCAACACAGTGACGCTGTTTGCAACAATGACTCACCTCTTCAGACACCATCCTAGGAACAAACACAATGTGGAGATGGCCTCATGCCTCATGCGTGAAAATGCTCAAAGACCAAACCTGGGAGAACGCCAACACCCACGGACATCCCCAGCCGAATCCTAAGAAACCACCGCACGGAACGCCGCCAACGTGGCATGACACAGGTGATTACAAAGGTGACCACATTGGCACCATTACGGAAAAGTCTAAAAACTCCGAAGGGTCACAGAGGAAATAGACAAGTGGCAAAAATACACACATGGGAAGATCTCACACTCATTAGTAATCAGGAAAATGCAGATCCAAACAACAATTAGATACTATTTTTTCATCTATAAAATTGGCACAGTCAGTCAGACTGGTAATATCCAACCTTGGGAGAACTGCCCAAAACTCTCACATGGGTGTAAATTGGCCCAGCCTTTTTGGAAGACAGGCAGTATCTATTCATGTTTTCAATGTACAAACCAGGGCTCTGGTTTGTTCTAGTTCAACCCCCTGCTGAGAATTTGCCTTTCCACCTCAGAACCTACAGTTCAACAAGAGCTCCAGGTGATTCTTAGGTATGATAAATTTTGAGAACCACTGCTCACACTAGTGGTTCTCTGAATTGGTCCCTAACCAGCAGAGTTCCCATCACCTGGGAACTTGTTAGAAATGCAAATTCTCAGCAGGGATTTGAAAGAGCTTGTTGGAAGCCCTAGTACAAACGCTTTAAAATCCACAGGTGTTGTTCCTAGAAAATGACTTGCACCTGTGAGAAAAGGCAGTCCTGAGAAATTATTTTCAGCATTATTTGTACAATTTTCCAATTGCTCAGTTTTACAAACAAAGGTTCATTGAACTGTACAATTATTTTTGTGCGTATGTAAGCGTTTCTATAGACTAGGAGTGAATTTGCTGAGTCAAAGAGGATACACTTTTCAGTGTTTATATCTACGAGCACACTGCTCTCCAGAATGCTTTTGCTAACGTGATCACCAACCAGCAGGATTTGAGAGCGTATGCTGTTCTCTTGCCAACATTAGGCGTTGTCAACTTTTACCAAACAATGAGTGAGAGGCTAATAACCTGGTGGCATGGTGGTTAAGAGCTCGGCTGCTAAACAAAAGGTTGGCAGTTTGAATCCACCAGGCGCTCCTTGGAAACTCTGTGGGGCAGTTCTACTCTGTCCTGTAGGGTCGCAATGAGTCAGAGTCGACCCAACAGCACGGGTTTGGTTTTAGTTATTAGTAGGAGTCCCTGAGGGGGTGCAAATGGTTAAGCACTTGGCTGCTAACCAAAAGGCTGGAGGTTCAAGTCCACCCAGAGGCATCTCAGAAGGCCTGGCGATCTACTTCAGAAAAATCAGCCACTGAAAACCCTATGGAGCACCATTCTGCTCTGACACACACAGTCACCAGGAGTTGAAGCCGACGCAATGACTGGTTTAGTTACTGACAAGAAGGCCACGGTAGTTCGGTAGTAGAATTCTCGCCTTCCACGCGGGAGACCCGGGTTCGGTTCCTGGCCGGTACACCTCATGTGCAGCCACCGCCCATCTGTCTGTGGAGGTTTTCTTGCTGCTATGATGCTGAACAGGTTTCAGAGGAGTTTCCAGAGTAAGATGGACTAGGAAGAAAGGTCTGGCGATCTACTTCCAAAACATCAGCCAGTGAAAACCCGATGGATCACAACGGACCAATTCCATTGTGCACGAGGTTGCCATGAGCTGAGGGCAGACTAGACGGCAGCTAACAAGAAGCTCTTAGCGCAGCTCAAAAGCTTTCAGTTCTATGCAGTTAAACCTGTAAACCTTCTCTCTTAGAACTTCTGAATTTTCTGTTTTTCCTGACCCTGTTTATTTTTAATATTGAAAAATTGGAAGCAACCTAACTGAAAAGTAGGGAAACAGTTAAACTATAATCTATCCATTAAAAAAAAAGCCCAGGACACAGGGCTCTGAGGCCTCAGAAGGATGCACTCCTTGACTTTGGGGAAAGTGCCAGAAAACGTTACTGGCTGAAACGAAGCCAAACGATCAACTGAAGACGGGTGCGCTTGGCCAGGCTTAGACAGCGACTTCAGGGGTGGTTCGTCCACACGAAGCCAATGAGGCTGCATCACAGGTTCAGATTACACGCTGGCATCTGAAAGGCCCCGAGAAGTCCTACGGTTAAAAATCAGCAATGAGCATCTGCCTACTTCTCTTAAACCAGCATTTTCTAAAACATTTAATCATGGGATCTTTTTAAATATAAAGCAGAAGTTGCATGCTAACTAATTTGCAGAATAGAAAAAAAAAAAAAACACTCCAAAGCGTAATCGAGGAGATAGCATTAGGCTTGTAGGTCGTTTTAAAAAATTCTCTCCCCAAATTTTCTATAATGCTTTCCTATTGCTTTTTTGATTAAAAATAAAAACAAGCAGGGCCGGGGAAATGTAACAACGTCCGACCTACTTACTTTTGTTTCCAAGAGACCAAGCGCGAGTCCTCCTCGCTGAACGCCCCAAGGGAGGAGGGGAGGTCAGAAGAAGGCAGCCGGGCACCGGGGTTCCTAATCCCACAGCAGACGGTGCCCGACTTTAACCGGGAGGAAAGCGGTGACAGTTCTCTCCTCAGTGAGCCACGCCCCAAGAACGGCCGGTGCCACAGGGCTCTGTGTCAGAGGCTCCTCACTTTCTGGAGTTCTCGCCTTCCCTGTGGCAGGGGCAGCCTCCCGGCCTCAGCTCTGGCCGGCAAATGAGTGGCCGCGCAGGGACAAAGGAGCGAGTGCCGCCCTGCCCGGCCATCAACATGCAGCACGCCCCCCTCCTGGCCTCCGTGTGGGCCGTGCCTGCAGCCACCAACCTCAACCCCGGGGCCTCTTGCCCTGCTACCCACATCGGCCCTCGGGAAGGGCGAGGCGCCAAGGGCATCCAAAGATACTGCCCAGCCCAGCAGGGGGGGTCCCACAGGCCCACCCCCGTGCCCACCACCCTCCTTATCCCAGAACCGGAACAACTGTTGGTACTGCTGTTGGAGAGGGACCGGAGCACAGCGTCACCCCAACCCCCTTCACCCCGGGATACGGCTACGCTGTGCGTCCTCCTGGCCCAGCACACACGACACTCCTTCACGTAGGTGCCCCCACTCACAGATGAGGACCACGAGGCCAAGAGCATCTGTGCCTGAGACCTTGTCTTGAGGTGGGAAAAGGCAAGGCTGGTCTCCAATCCAAGGCTGAGCCAGGCATGGGGGCTTTTCCCACTGGACCACAGACCTGACATCCGGGGTGCCCTCCTGCCCAGGCCTTCCCTGTCCCTCCCTTCCGCTGCTGCTTCTCCCACCCTCCCTTCACCCGACCACCCCCTCCCAGCTACCTATCCCTCGCCCCACCACTCATAAGGAGGGAGCCCCAACTCCTGAGCCTGTGGTCCCAGACGCTCTCTGCAGACCCAGCCCCTGCAGCTGACCCCATCTCCTCCACGTGCACCTCCACGCCCAAGTGCTGGGCAACGCACAGCTTCCAGAAACTTCCTGCACACCCGCCTCCAGTGGCGCAGGTCACCCTCTAAGACCAGCCTCCCTTCTATCTCCTGCCCAGCCTTGCACGGCCGTGGCCACACTCACAGTCCTTTCTCACAGACAACCAGCTCCTTCGTCCTCAAGTCCCCACAGCACTGTCTGGTCCCCAGGCGGCCTTCTTCCCCTCCTCCAGAACCTTCCCCAGGCCGCATGGTGTTCTGCACCATTGGATCTGGGGCCAGGTAAGAGCAGGCTGGCAGCTAACTGACCATCGGCATGCTACCACTGCCCTTCCACAGGGGTACCCAGATGGGCTCCAGAGGACCCCAGCCCTTGGGACAGCTATGGCATCTGCTTGGGGCAGGGCCTGCGTCCCCCTAATCCCCACCACCCTCGTACCTCCATCTGGAAGCGGACGCGCTGGGGAAGGGTCCTCGGCTACAGCTACTTCAGGTCCCCCACTCTCCGGAACCAGAAAGGAACTGGTACCGTGCACCACAGAGCGGGTTTGACACAGGAGCACCCGGCCCCTGGGAAGCAGGGCCCAGCAACTCGGGCCTCTGCCAGCAGGCCTGCGTCCGCCCCACAAGCACCAGGACACGGCACGCCACTCTGAAACCACTGACCGGCTTCTGGACACAAAGGACGCAGTGTCTGGGGAATGCTGGGCTTGGAGACAGCAAGGACTTCACTTCTCCCTCCCGGCCCAAGATTTAAAAAGAAGTGGTTCCTGGCCTCGGGCGCTGGGCCAAGAACCCCAGACACCTGCTCAGTACCACCCCCTGACTGCGCGGCGCACGCCACCCTCCCTCCCCCCTCCACGTTCTGGGTCTCCAGCCCTGTGGCCCTCACCCCATCATTACCCGGCGGCTCCCCCGCAGATCCCGGATAAACAGTGCCTGCTTTCCCACAGGAAGTAACCCCTGTTCCTGAACAAGATTCCTGTGGGGAATCACAGAGTTGAGCAAGACTTGAGTGTCCCTCTCCTCCCCCGCTCCCCAAAACCACTCCCAGCAGACCGCTGGCCCCATGCCAAGTCTGTCCAGGGATGGCGGTCAGACCCCAGACTGCCGGTCCCCGACTAGAGAGCCCGTGAGGGCAGATCCCGGGGTGCACAGGAAAGCGAGGGCTCAACTGAGGAGGAGGTGTCGACGGCAGCTCAGCTCCAAGTGACACCCCAAGTGCCCCCACACCAGCAAGCTGCCTGTGTGCACCCTCCCACTGCCCCATGGGAGCAGCCAGAGGTCTGCTGAGTGACGCTGCTCTGCCGATCCCCCAGCCCCGTCACTGTCATCCCAGCATCAGGCTCAGGATCCTGGCTCACACCCAATGGCAGCGGTCCCCAAATGCCAAGCTTGTCCAGGAAGCAGCCCGTCACCCTGGGTCTGTGCCCGGGTCCTCCGGGGTGGGCTCAGGGCCTGCAGGGCAGCGGTACCCCAGACTCCTGGCTTAGTCAACACCCCGGGGTCCTGCTGACTTGCGACTCTGCCCCCCAGCCCTCTGCTGGACATCACATCAGCACCCCAACCACGACACACTCAGCACAGAGCGGGGTTCTCAGCATCTCCCATAGCCCCCATCCTACTGAAGGCCTCAACGTGCCCACCTGCTGCTCAAGCCAGACCCCAAGGGTCCCCGGGTCCCCCAGATCCTCACCACTTAGCCATCAGCCACATGCTCCGGCCACTCGTCTCCACACTTGCCAACATCTGTCCACGCCTCCACCTCCCACCCCAGCCAGGCCCAGACCACCGTCACCCCCATGCCTAATGGCCCCAGGGCCTCCTGGAACCCGTCCTCCACGCTGCAGTCAGAGCCTGCCCGGCTAAGATGCGAAGGCTCACCTGCACGCTCGGCCGACCAGGGGATCTCCTGGGGGACGCCCACATACCACTCCTACCCCCATCCTGGGAGGCTCCCGTCCTGGCTCCTCCTCCCACCACCCTCTCTCGGGTGCCCCCCTTAAACGCTGTCATCCTGTCTCCTTGCCTTGGGGCCCCAACTTCTCGATCATTCCTCATTGAGGCTCCTTGTTGGAAGCCACGCTCCCCGAGGGCAGGGACCCTGTCTGGTTTGGTGTCACCCTGGGGTGAGCCACAGGCCAGCAGCACCAGGAAATGCAAGTTCCCAGGCCCCTCCCAGAGCCTCGGGACCCTAATCTCCAGCTGGGGGCGGCGCAGCTCCCCAGGAATTCCTGGGTGCACCAGGCTGCAGATACTGGCTCTGCTCCCATACACAGCTGTTCAGAGAAGGAAGTGGGGGAGCTGGGAGCCCCTCTGATCCTGCGCTCCCCCCCTATAAAGTGGTGTGTGCGCCTGACCTAGGGGTGAGTTGACAGTGGAAGTGGGGATCCATATGCAGAAATACATGCACGTACGTGGGTTATAAAGTTTACCGATATCAGGAAGTGTAGCACATACTTCCAGGAGCCCTGGTGACGCACTGGTTAAAGTGCTTGGCTGCTAACCAGAAGGTCGGTGGTTCGAACCCACCAGCTGCTCCGAGGGAGAAAGATGTGGCAGTCTGCTTCCATAAAGATTACGGCCATGGGAACCCTATGGGGCAGACTGACTCTGGGTTTGTTGTTTGTTTTTTTTAGCACACAATTCACAAATAATAACAAAATATACAGTACTCTTTAGCGTAAATTTCACAGAGCCAACTGATTCCCACAGAATGCTTTCATTCATCTCTGCTGAACTCTTGTATCCAGTCAATCCATTGACAAATGAGTGTGGTTCCGATGAGAATGTTGGCTGAGATTTTTGTTTCCATCAACAAAACACCACCAAGACATATATTACAATGTCACCGTGAGCCTACAACATGGCAAATGTCTTTGCTGAATTAAACAGCAATTACCTACCAGCAGAAGAGTATTTCCTCAATTTTTGTGCCGTTCATAATGAATGGCTATAAACATCACACACTTGTACGTTTAATCTGCTTATCAGCATTTTCTCCATTACTTTCTTTGGTCTGGACAATCAACAGACAATAAGTGAAGCGAAGCCCTGATTTGTAGCACGTGCCCATTCCCATGGTGTAAAGACTCCCCACGGCCAATTTCAAGTCACCGAAGTGATGCTGCCGAGTGATTGCACTGTTGGAAGAAATGCGCAGTCGCTATCATTCTAGAACATTCCCACCACACTGATAAAACAGACACAGATAACCCTAAGAGCACAGACGATAGTAAAATGGAGTGAAATAATTCGGAAGCAACACGTTCTGAGTATTTGTCGTTAGCTGCCAAGGCGGCACTAAACCGCGGTGACCTTAGGTATAACACAGCGAAATGCTGTCTGGCCCTGCACCATCCACACGATTGTTGGTATGTCTGAGTCCCATGTTGCGGCCGCCATGTCAATCCATCTCACCGAGGGCCTCCTCTGCCTTCGTCGACTCTCCACTTTACAAACCGTGATGTCCTTTCCTAGCGATTGGTCTTTCCTGATGATGTGTCCAGAGAAAGCGAGCTGAAGTCTCGTCATTTCCACTTTTAAGGAGCATTCCAGTATTCAATATCTTTGTTTTCATTACAACTGTAAGTTTCTATGGTTTAATTTTTACTCATGGCCAGTTCACAGAATTCCTGAAAACCTAATCATCAGCTCTTGCGAGCTGGGATGAGCTGGCTCCAGCCCACCAATGCCTGACCCCGCCGTCTCAAACTGTCATGGCCAAGCAGGGAGCCGGGCTCAGTCAATGTTGGAGGCTCCCTCTCACGGCTCCTTTACCAGCAGTGCTCAGGGGGAGATGCAAGAAATGGAGCCAGGCCCAGTCAACATCAGAGCCAGGCTCAGTCAATATCAGAGCCAGGCTCAGTTAACACTGCAGCCTCCTCTCACCTCCTTTTTCCCTGGCAGCACTCAGGGGCAGATACAAGAAGCAGAGCCAATGTCAAATGGACAATGTTCCCAGGAGGAACAAAGGGGCCAGAGTCAGCACTGGGAGCATGAACCTGACAGCTACACCCACGGGATCCAGGGAGGCCATCTGCAGGACAGGGGGACACACCTAAACATCTGGGCCAAGGTCACCCCTCCCAGACCCTGCTCAATTCCAACCCTGACTCTGGGGCCTGCCTGCCGTCCTCAGGGCTTGCTCGGGGCCATCCAGCCCCCGTGGTCCCCAAGTGAAGTGTCAGGATCTCCAGGGCCTCTGGGTGCTTCTAGAGCCGGCACCTCTCCTGACACGCCCCTGGGACCACACCAGGCGGCAGGTCATAAAGGGTGTAAAGGCCCTGTCTGTCCGGGACCAGCCGCCCGGGCACCCGCTCACAGCTCTTGGATGCTATGCTGCAGGAAACCCTACAAGGCACTAGTGCCAATGGCAGCCTGCTCGGGGCCAGGCACGCACCCGGGAGACCAGCCCCGGGTCACGGCTCCTCCCCCACAGCTCGGCATCTCACTGTCAATGCTTGTTTCCAAACAGTTTGTCCCGTGGGGGTTCTCCTTTGGTGACTCTTTCTAGTTCCCCCGGGCTCTCTGTGGCCCCCGTGTCTCGGGGTCGGAGTACTGGCCTGCGCTGACTGGGCAGTGAGGCTGCGCAGCCTTCAGGCTGGGACTGTCCCCTCGGAGAGCAGCTGAGCCCAGGAAGGGGTCAGAGGCCACCCCTTTTTACTGAGGCAAACCAGGTCCAGAAGTTGCCCGCGACCTCCAGCTAGCAAGTGGCACAGCTAAAGGCTGAACCCCGTCCTAACTTTCTCCTGAGCCCACCACTATAGCACACACATGCTCTAGACATGGGAACCAAAAAATGGGAAATCTCTCGTATAAACAAGCAGCAAGTCACAGGCAGCTGAGGGCCCCTGCGCTTCTGGGTGACTGGCGGGTTCTCCAAGCCACCAGCTTGCTACATGTGGCATCCACAACCCCGGGGGACTTGACTCCAGGCCAGAATCCTCCTGTGCCAGCTGGAAGCAGTGGGGCACGCCCGCTCACTTCCTGGGGGGACGTTCTCCAAGGGCAGCACCAGCCCCGGAGGCTCTGCCCAGCACCACTGCCTGCTCTTCCTCCGGTCAGCCAGCACCACCGACCCTGAGGCTCGGGGCCTGAAACAATAGCCAAAGACAGAAACCCCAGACGATAAGGTGCCTGGGAATTAACTTGAATAAAAGTGTGCCAGAACCCATCACCAGACCAGAGAGAGGTGAGCAAGCGGAAAGTCAGCCGTGTGCCTAGAACAAGGACATGCCCCAGCAAGAGAGCCCATTCTGGAAACCTCTATGAGCTGCTGTGGAGCGAGTGCCAGGCTATTTTCCCAAGTGAAAAAGCAAAGAGCAGACGAGCGTATCCATCGTTTGCTTCGTGCGCTGCTCCAGTCTGTGCAGGAAAGAAGGAGGAACGAGAGAACACGACGCGCAGCTACCTGCTCATCTGCGCAAAAAGAAACACGGGGAGAATGAGCCACCGGGGACTGTTAGCAGAGGGGGTGGCAGGGAACGGGGCGCAGAGAACAGAAGGAACGAGCAGGACACGTCTTGCAGGGGACCTTCTTGTACACATCTGGCTTCTGGAGCCATGTCACACGCTCGAACAATAAAGGAAATCAACCAAGAAGAGGAGGTGTATTCTACCTTAAAGTAGAATACAAACGGAAACCCAAGCACCAGCACGTATTTCAAACGAATAACACAGAGGTACTTCTGAACACATTACAGGGACTCTATGCCCTCTGGTGAACAATAAAAAGAACTCCAAGCAAATAAAAAAACCAAACCAAACCAGCTGCCATCAAGTCAACTCTGATTCATGGCGATCTCGTATGTGTCAGAATAGAACTGCGCTCCATAGGATTTTCAATGGCTTATTCTTCAGAAGTTGATCACCAGGCTTTTCTTCCAAGGTGGCTCTGGGTGGACTCGAACCTCTAACCTTTAGGTTAGCAGCCAAGAGCATTAACTGTTTGTACCACCCAAGGATTCCTCCAAAGGTGGTGGTTGTGCGGTGCTGTTCGTGCCGACTCATAGTGACCCCATGTACCACAGAACGAAACACTGCCCAGTCCTGCACCATCCCCACAATCATTGTTATGCTTGAGCCCATTGTTGCAGCCACTGTGTCAATCCATCTCACTAAGGTCTTCCTCTTTTTCACTGACCCTCCACTTTATCAAGCACGATGTCCTTCTCCAGGGACTGGTACCTCCTGATAACATGTCCAAAGTACAAGAGACAAAGTCTCAACATCCTTGCTTCTAATGAGCATTCTGGCTATACTTTTCCGGCGCCAACACCATAATTCAAAGGCGTCAATTCCTCTTCCGTCTTCCTTATTCATGGTTCAGCTTTCACACGCATATGAGGCGACTGAAAACACCATGGCTTGGGTCAGGCGCACATCAGCTCTCAAGGCGACATCTTTGCTTATCAACACTTTAAAGAGGTCTTTTTGCAGATTTGCCCAACGCGATACCTCATTTGATTTCTTGACTGCTGCTTCCACAGGCACTTATTGTGAATCTAAGCAAAATGAAATCCTTGACAACTTCGTTAATTTCTCCATTTATCATGATGTTGCTTATTGGTCCAGTTGTGAGGATTCTGCGTTCTTTATGTTGAGGTGGAACAGGTGTGGGTCACTCATTCTGAAACTGCCAGGTTTCTCACGGTGCAGAAGCGAGCTACAGACATAGAAAAGGGAGGACAGAAGTAGCCCTGTGTGCACTCAGACAGGCAGAAATGAATACAGAAGTGTGTCGGCTTACGTATATATAAATATATGCACACACACATATATATACATACATACAGGCAAGTACATGCACAGATACGTGCAGGTATTTCCTAGCTCTGTCCACTTAGGGGGCCTAGAAACAATGACACCCAGTATCAATGAATACATCTGTCCCCCCAGATCTTGATTTCTAAATACCCTGTTATGGATTGAACTGTGTCCTCCAAAAATGTGTATCAACTTGGCTAGGCCATGATTTCCAGTACTGTGTGGTTGGCTGTCCACCATTTTGTGATCTGATGTGATTATCCTCTGTGTTGTAAACCCTAACCTCTATGATTTTAATGAGGCAGGATTAGAGGCAGTTATGTTAACGAGGCAGGACTCAATCTGTAAGATTAGATTGTATCTTGAGTCAATCTCTTTTGAGATATGAAAGAGAGAAGTAAGCAGAGAGGAGAGGGACCTCATGCCACCAAGAATGAAGAACGAGGAGGGGAGCACGTCCTTTGGACCTGGGGTCCCTGTTCTGAGAAGCTCCTAGACCAGGGGAAGATTGATGACAAAGACCTTCCCCGAGAGCCAATGGAGGGAGAAAATCTTCCCCTGGAGCTGGCACCCTGAATTCAGGCTTCTAGCCTCCTAAACTGTGAGAGAATAAATTTCTGTTTGTTAAAGCCATTCACTTATGGTATTTCTGTTATAGCAGCACTAGATGACTAAGACATATCCCTTCTTTATTAAAATGAACCAGGGCTCCTTGGAGAAACGGCTGATTCCCGGGCTGGGGGAAGGAAAGAACAAGTGGGCCTGGGCTGGAAAGGAAGTCAGGGCTCAAAGGACAATGGAGACGGGCCAGAAGGACACAGGATTCAGCTTAAAGGGGCTCCACTGGCCTAATGTGGGACACACTGAGATTAAAATAAATGACAAGGGTAAAATATGATTCTTGTTGTTAGTTGCTATCAAGTCAGTGCCAACTCATGGAGACTTTACACACAGTAGAAGGAAATGTTGCCCCGTCCTGCGCCATCTTCATGATCATTGGTACGTTGGAGTCCACTGTTGGAGCTAGTGTGTCCATTCATCTCGTTGAAAGTTTCCCTCTCCTTTACCAAACATGATGTCCTCTTCTACTGATTGGTCTTTCTTGATGACGTGTCCTAAGTAAGCAAGTCACAGTTTCTCCACTCTTGCTTCTAAGGAGCATTCTGGTTGTACTTCTTCTGAGACTGATTTGTTGGTTCTTATGGCAGTTCACAGCACACTCAATAGTCTTTGCCAACACCACAATTCAAATGCATCAATTCTTCTTCTGTCTTTCTTTCTGCTGTCCAGCTTTCGCATGCATATGAGGTGACTGAAAAGACCGTGGCGGGGGTTGGGGCACCTTAGTCATCAAGATGATATGACAGCCACAACTGAATAAAATAATCCCCGAGTCCACACTGACAGGAATAAATATCAACTAAAGGAATGATGAAAACAGAGAACTTGCAAGTTTTCTGTAAGTCTGAAATCAGCTAAAAGAAAAAAAATAGATAAGAAGAGGCCAATTCTCCCCAAGCCAATCTATCGATTTAATGGGATCGTCTCAAAAAAATAACAAACAGATTTTGGAGGAAGCAAAACAAGACAAGTCTAAGATTTATAAGGAAAAACAAACACACCGAACAGCTGGGAAAATCAGGAACAACAAGAGTGATGAAGCACACCAAACCCTGCCACGTAGTAAAAGCCGACAGAGTGACAGTATTTTGAAAGGGTGACGAGAACATGCTGCAGAGCTACGGGACAAACTAGAATGTACAGGAACAATGGGACCAAGGTGGCATTTTAAATTGGAGGGACAGAGAAAAGTTACTCAATGATTAGGGACACCTAGGCAGCTATCAAGGAGTCCTGGTGGCACAAAGGTTAAGCACTTGGCTGCTAACCGAAAGGTCGGTGGTTCAAACCCACCCAGGAGCACCATGGAAGAAAGGCTTGGCCATCTGTTTCTGTAAAGATTACGGCCAGGAAAACCCTAAGGAACTCAGTTTTACTCTGTAACACATGAGGTCACCATGAGCTGGAATCGACTCAAGGGTGAAAGGTTTGGTTTTGCTTTTTTTGTCGGGGGAGGGAGTGGCTATCTGGAAGAAGAACCACACTGCATACCTTCCCAAAATAAATTCAAAATGGATCATAAACTTGAATGTAAAATAACAAAAGCACTCAAATAGCAAGGGGGACCAGGCAGGAAGTGTTTATAACCTTGGAGGAGATACAGCCTTTCCAAGCAAGACACTGAAAAAAGCAGATTACATTAAAAACAAACGTGGCAGATAAAAGATAATCTGGGAGAAAATACTTGCAAGACACATTACAAAGGAGTAATCTAATGCTGATAAAGAGCCCTGGAGGGAATGGGCAAAAGGTACAAACAAGGAAAAGCAAATAGCTCTTAAACGCATAAAAAGATGATTAATGTCCACTTACAATAGGAGAATGGAAACCCTGGGGGCGCAGTGGTTAAGGGTTCTCCGCTAACCAAAAGGTCGGCAGTTCAAATCCACCAGGTGCTCCCTGGAAACCCTACGGGACAGTTCTACTCTGTCCTATAGGGTCAGAATCACCTCGATGAAAACGGGTTGGTTTTTTCTCGGACAGCAAGGACGCACCGACGTGGACAGCGAGGACCGAGATGGGTCGGTGCCGGTGGAGAGCGACTCTGCAAAATCTAGAAAAACGATGAGTGCATTTCCGGGAGCCTCCCCCCACTCACGTACACAGAATGATGCACGGACAAGGCACAGGGAGAGCAGGGTTTTTGTTTTTGTTTTAATTGTGCTGAAAATAAACCTGACTCAACATACGCCAGTTGAACACTCTCTGCATGTGTACCTCAGTGACACCGATCGCATTCTTCACGTGGCGTAACCATTCTCACTGTCCTTTGCCGAATCATTCCACCACCAACATACACTCACGGTCCCCCGAGTAAAAGCTCCTCCTTCCCCCTCCCCCCCACCCTTGGTAAGCATCAAGAATCGCTGGCTTCTTTGTATTTGTTTATCTCATATAAGTGAGATTGGACGGTATTTGTCCTTTTGCATCTGACTTGCTTCACTCAACATGATGTTGTCAAGGTTCTTCCCTGTGGTGACCTGTATCAGGACTTCACTTCTCTCTCTGACTGAGCGATATTCCACTGTACGGATACACCACATTTGGCTTATCCATTCATCGGCTGTTTCCACCTTTTGCCCATTGTGAAAGGTGTGGCAACAAACATTGGAGGACAGGTTTCTGTACTTGTTCCTGCCTTCACTTCTGGGTACACACCTAGGGTTGGGACGGCTGGGTCACATGGTGCTTCTCCATTCAGCTTTTTGAGGAACCACCAAACTGGTTTCCACTGTGGCTGTACCATGCAGAGTGGTTTTTGCAACTGGAACAAAAAGGCTGGACGCAACTGTTCACTCCCAGGGAACGGTCACACAGGGAACCCCAACCTTACCAAGAAAGGGGTGCCCCCCATGCACTCTGTGGTGAGGTGGCCAACGCAGTTACCCACCGAGAGCGCTGCACTCACCACCGCAGGCTGCTGCTTGCACACAGGGAGAGAGGGAGGAGGGGAGGAGAAAGAGGAAGAAGCGAAGAAGGAAAAGACAGAGCAGGATGCCAGACAGGGCAGCTCAGAGGCACCCGCCTGGAAGCTGGTGACACCACCGCCTGTGGGGTCAGCAGTAGGGGCTGGGGACCCATCCTACACTTCGATCCCTTCCAATCCTGAATTCTGAATGTGTTGACTATTCAACAGTAAATTAAAACTTTAAAACTAAATTTTAAAATAGAAGACACAAGAAGGACTTAAATGAAGTGGGGCGGGGGGGGGGTGGTTTGTTCACCATTGCAGGGGACTCACTCCCAGTGCCTAAAAACAGTGGTTCTCAAAGTGAGGCTCAGTGCTGTGAATGGAACTGTGTCCCCAGAAACTGTGTGTTGTAAATCCTTCTATACCTGTGGTAATAATCCCATTTGGGAACAGGGTTTCCTTCGTTATGTTAATGAGGTAGTATTAGCGCAGGGTGAAGGAAGTACAGCCAGAATGCTCCTTGAAAGCAAGGATGGTGAGACTCCATCTCATGCACTTTGGACACGTTATCAGTCCCTGGGGAAGGACGTCATGCTTGGTAAGACAGAGGGTCAGCGAAAAAGAGGAAGACCCTCAACAAGACGGATTGATACAGCGGCTGCAACAATGGGCTCAAGCATAACAACGATTGTGAGCACGGCGCAGGGCCGGGCAGTGTTTCGTTCTGTTGTACACGGGGTCGCTACGAGTTCGAGCTGACTTGACGGCACCTAACAACAACAACAACCTTTCTGACTCAATAAGGAGTCCTTTGACAGATCGTAGTGCCAACAGCGAGCTCTCCCGGCGTTTTAATGCGAGGCGAGATTTGTAACAGAGGTAGTCCCCGAATAACTCCGCATTCGAGTTACAACGCACTGCGCTTACGACATCCCGGTTTTTTGGACATCTCATCGCGAGTCACATGTACTATTCGCGGTTGCTTGTGAGTGATTTGCTGATGGTATCACTCTCCGATGTCCACCCCTAGATGTTCAATTCTGTGATTTACTGTTCAAAACACTGCCATACAGCAGACTATGGCTGGCTCACAATGAAGTCAGTATCAGCGTCCGAAGTCATCATGGCTAGAAAGTTGGACCATGTTCAACTCTAACGACAGCAACACCTGAACTGCGCACCGCCTGACAGTCGTTACAACTTCGACTTCACTGTTATAACACGGACACCCACTTATTCAGCATTTCTTACCATCAGAAACATCAGTTGCTAATCTGAAACGAAGTATTGGACTTACATCAGAACCAACTTAACACCGGAGCCGCCGGAACGGAACCCCATCAGAAATCAGGGTCTACCTGTAATCCAATTTAGGGCAATTCACCGTTGTGGCCATTGTGTCAACCCGTCTGATGGAGCGTTCCTCGTTTTCACTGACCCTCTGGATGTTTGCAGAGTCTCAAAACGTCCTCATCTGACCCTGCACCTCGCTATTCCATTCCTGAGCTGCCCATTCACAGGAGGTCCCCGAGACCCTGCCCTGCCCAGCTTATGCTCTCCTGTACACACTTCCTCCCTTCGCTCGTGCCTCTGGCCTGCTTACTCCTCCTGTTAGTTCCAGCCTGGAAGCAGCCCGGGAGCTGATAAGGGCGGCCGCAGGTGCACAAAGCCCGCCCGTCCCGCCCCCGTTTGCCCACTTGGGGTCTGAGGACTCAGCTTGCAGCAACAGCAACGGCATGTTTGTGATATCAGGTATACCTGCCCCTCGGTGGCCACAGTGCCCCGTCTGACCACGGGGTCCCCCACCCTCCTGCAGAGGGCTGCTACCTTCTGGACTAAGGTCCTGCGCCCAAACAGACCCCCACACACATGAGCGTGCTTCAACTAAACAGAATCTGTGAGTTGGAATCGACTTGACGGCAGTGGGTTAGAACCCTTGATCAGCCACAATCCAGCCACAATCCAGCAGTCAACAAACCAGGACAACCCAGACCCACACCAAGCATTCTGTTTTCTACAAAGAGAAGGAGGGAGCTTACTCGGCAGTGGAAAGGAAAGGAGTCCTGACACACGCAATGACATGGACGGACCCTGAAAACATCATGCTGAGTGATACAAGTCAGACACAAAAGAAAAAATATTGTATGATCCCACTCACATGGAATATCTAAAATAGGCAAATGCATAGCGTCAGAAAGTAGATTAGTGGCTATTAGGGGCTGAGGGAGGGTGGAATGGGCAGCCATTGCCCAATGGGCACAGAGTTTCTACTTGGGGTGATGAAAACGTTTCAGAATACTGGTTGTGGTTGCCAAGACAGAAAAACAGATGTAAGAGGCAAAGTTTTTCATTCTGTTGGGAAAGTTTAAAAATAAAATATATATTTGTGCCCCCCCTCCAAAAAAAAAACCCATATGCACGGAAGTACCACATAGATTAAAATGGCTAAAATAGAACCTGACAATACCAAGTGCTGACAAAGATGCAGAGCAACTGGAACTCTCATACACTGCTGGTGGGAATGCAAAATGGTACAGCTGCTCTTGAAAATAGTTTGCTGATTTCTTAGAAAGTTAAATACACATTAACCATAGAACCCACTCCTAGATATTTACTCAAATGAAAATCTATGTTCACACAAAAACTTTTATGTGATTTTTTTAACGACTTTGTCCATAATCACCAAGAAATGGAAACAGCCCACATGTCCTTCAACTGGCAGATGAATAAACCGACCGGTATAGCCATACAATGCGCCCCGTTGTTGTACACTGTCGCCGAGTCTATTTTGACTCATGATGACCCCGTGTGTGCAGAGTAGAACTGCTCCACAGAGTTTTCAAGGCGGTGACCTTTCGGAAGCAGATTGCCAGGACTGTCTGGGTGGGTTCAAACAGCCAGCCTTTCGGCTGATAGTCAAGTGCTTAACCATTTGCACCACCCAGAGACTCCTGTGTAATGGAACACCATGCAGCAACAAAAAGGCAAGACCCTCTCTGGATGTTCTCAAAGTCTCGGAACATCTGATGCAAGCAGAGACGTGGACAAAAATCAAAGGCATTAAGCTAAGTGAAAGAAGGCAGACTCAAAAGGCTCCATCCTGTACGATTCTGTTGATGACATTCTGGAAGAGGCACAGCTCTCAGGACAGAAAACAGATGGAGGCTGCCAGGGGTGGGGGCAGGGGAAGAGTTGGCACAAAGAGGTACAAGGGAATTTTGCAGGGTGACAGAACAGTTCTATATCCTGACTGTGGCCACGGCCACGTGGTCATATGAGTTTGTCAAAACTAAAAGACTAACTTGAAGAACGTAATCAGCGTCACTGAATCGTACGAGTAGAAATTGCTGAACTGGCATGTGTTTTGTTGTGTACATTTTCACCACAATAAAAAAAAAAGACAAAAATGGTTTTACTGTGTATAAATTATACAATAATAAACCTGACTTGGGAAAAGGAGGAAAAGGAGCAACTTCATCAAAGGGCTCCAGGACGGGACAGACACCAGACAATGTCCTATGCTTCCATAATTACCATTATGGGCAACAAAAACACGCATACAAAATGGCAACGCCATCCCTCCCTCCATCCATCCCCACCTTGACTCTCCACTCACCAGAGCATCTCCCAAACATCTCCCAAAAATTTTCATCAAAATTTGGATTAAAAGAAGGCTGCCACCACCAAACCCTTAGTGAACTGAAAAATGCAACCACCGAGGCGGCACGCCACCTGCCACCCGCGTGGCAGCCGAGTTCTACAAGCAGACCACGGGTGAAAAACCTACGTTTCATACCAACGTGCCCCCAGAAGAGTAACTTGCAAATAAAGCTGCATTTGTTTTCGTCCTAATGAAAACCAAAAAATGAGACAGAGAGAGACTGGATCTAAGAAAGACGCCACTCACCACACTGTGTCATTCCACACCCGTCTCTGGGGGCTTCCGATCATTTCTCCTTGGGGATGCCCAGCCTCTTCCACATTAAACCACAGCAAACTCTCCTGAAGGCTGACCTGCCCACGGCATGCCTCTTGCCAGATCAACATTGAGTGAGCAATCGCTGCCCAGTGAGGTGATGCCAGGCCCACACCTGGCACCTGAGAGGTCACCTGGGTTCCGGCATTGGACATCAAAGGGCGCATCTGTGCGGCCCCTGCTCGGGGAGCCACTCGTGGCCCGCCCCACCAGGAGGTCCAAGGTCTGGGCGCAGGATCCCGGGGAGGGTCACCCGGCAGGACCAGATGAACAGGTTGCACAGGAATCTGAGAACAGCGGCTCCCAGCCCTGCCTGAGACAGCAGCTGAGTCAACCCGTCAGCCAGCTGAATTCTGCAAAGACGCGGAGGTCTCAGGGGCCAGCAGAAAGGCCCCAAGGGGACAGGCCGCACCGCCTTTAGGGCCTAATCTCCAAGTTCCCAAAGGAAACAAGTCCATTGACTGGTTCAATGAGGGGAGCGAGCCCATGTCAAGCATGCAGCACCCTGCCGCGCCCAGGAAGCACCGGACGGAGGTGGGTGGCTGGTAGGCTCTTCCTGGGCCAAAGGGCCCGTGGCTTTGGGATGGGCTGCTGAAGACACTCGTCAAGACACTCGTCATCCTAAGCACATGTACACCTGTAGAGACGGGTGGTTACGGGCCTCATAAATGCGGTATAGCCAGATAAGATCCAGAGGGCGAAACCACAGCGGCCAGCGCGTGAGTCTCTCCGCAGCGTGCACTGAGCCGGACCTCAGCCGGTCTCGGTCCTCGTAAATGCAAAATCACCAAATAAGACTCGGAGCCGGACCGCACCAGGCGGCGCGCACACGAGTGTTCCGTCCACCAGGCGAACCCCTCGGCCAGTCTCTGTCCTCACGTTCAGTTCCGGGGACACAGGAGGAAACATCTGCTTCGTGATTCTCAGACCTCCCTCATGCCGCCTGATCCAGAGCTACGCCCAGATGATGCACGGAGCAGGGGCCATGGGGTGTTCCAACCACTGTCCCCGGGGCGGATGCGTGGGTCTGGCCTGAATCATGGGTGAGCACGTTCAGCAGGGAGAGCAGCAGAGCGGCCAGCCCCCTCACCAGGACAGAACACTTGATGGATCAGCCGCGAGGCCTCCCTGCCCAGCTCCCTCCCTAAGGCTCGTCCCTGTGGCCTCCCTGGCCAGCCCGGGAGACAACAGAGGTGGGGAAGGAGTGCCAGATCTAAGGCCAAGGGCCTGGTGGCCCCGCTCAGCTGTGGTCACAGGACCCCCTGCACCTGTGCCATCCGTTGCCCCGTGAGGTGACGTGGGCTTTGTGGGTCGGTACCGTCCGGGGCCGGACACTCGAAGGGGCTGGCAGGATGGGCGTGGGGAGGGTCAGGGTGTTGGGGCAGGAGTGGTGTCTGCAACTTGGCCCAGGGCTGAGCTGCCTCGGCGGGACCCCAATTTCCTCTCAGAATCCTCCCCCTCTGGGATCTGGCACCTCTACCAGCCACTGGGCCCAGAATGTCGGCACTGCCTCACTCAGAGCACAGCCACGCCGGCCCGTCCACAGGCTGCAGGGTGAGGGGCCTGTGGTGGGGAAGCTGCTCACGCGGCATCAAAGAGATGGGTGACGCTGGAAACTAACCTCAGGGCAAGACGCCACCTGCAAGAGTCCCAAATGAAAAACCTGTCCTGACGGCCAACTCTCCCCAAGTCGTCTCTCAGATTGTTCCAGAAACCTGAGGCCTGCGGCCTGCTGAGGCCGGTCCTCCCCCAGGTCTGTGTTACTCGCCTGCATCTCTAGTGAAGACCCTGCGTAGCCCTAAAAAAAAAAAAACAAAAAACTAAAAACCCCACTGCCTTTGCATCGATTCTCATAGTGACCCTATAGGACAGAGTAGAACTGCCCCATAGGGTTCCAAGGAGTGGCTCGTGGATTTGAACTGCCGACCTTTTGGTTAGCGGCTGTAGCTCTTAACCACTGCACCACCAGGGCCCCGAGGCGCCCTACAGGCCTGACAACCTGCCCTGTGCACCCTCTGCTCCCTCGTTTCATTTCCCAGGGGGCTGCAAAAAACTTGCATCCTGGGCTGAAGGGCACTTTCTCCGGGCTGGCCGTTTAGAGGGGGGCGCGCAACCCAGCTTCCCTCTGCATGGTCTCCTGGGCTGGGCCACGTGGGACCTGGGAGATGGGCACAGAAATATGGGACTGACTTAGCGTTTTGCCTGCAGCAGCACACACAGGCCTGGTTCACACAAGAAGGTCACAGTCCTATGTGCTGGCTACCGCGGCAGACACATTGGCACCAAACCACAGACGACGCACCCACGCTGGCAAGAGCCAAGAGCACAGAAGCGGCCCTGCTCTGGAGGGTTTCAGAAAGCGCTAGGTGGGGTCACCCTCCGGGCCCGGACACCTGGCCTCCCCTTCACCCCGGGCGGTCAGGGCTCCAACCTCCCCTTCACTCTCATCACTCCACAGCCTTCCAGGAGCGTCCACCTCGCCCAGAACCGGGATGGCACCCTGCGCCATCTCAACCCAGACCTCCTCCCAGGCTCCAGGCCCTGCTAGCTGGGTCCACTGGGACCCAGCTCTACTTAGCTCCTGGACTGTTCTACATCTCCGCTGCCTTGTGGCCCCTGACACCCTCCACCACAAGTAAAATGGTTCCCTGACATCCCTTGATCATGCCCTCCTGGGTGCTCACCTCCGAGGTTCCTCATCATACACAGGACACCCCTTCCTCCGCCAAGGCCTCCGGGAAGGCCAGGAGCCTCCCTCCACCCCAGCTCTCCCGGACACCCCAGCTGTTCCCCCATACACCCAAACACCCCTGAACACACCTGGTCCCTCACACCTGCATGCTTCGTGCTTCCCTGGCCTAGAAGGCTCTTCTCATCTCCCCATCCCACCCCATCCCACCCAGACTGCGTGGACCACTTCTACCAGCCTTTCAAGATCCAATCACGATAAGAGGGGCACCCAATGTCGAATCTGCAGGGAGGGGGGCCTTGTGGGGCCAGATATCAGACCCTAAGATGAGCTGCTAACCAAAAGGTCAGCAGTTTGAATCCACCAGCTGCTCCTTGGAAACCCTATGGAGCAGTTCTATTCTGTCCTATAGAATCGCTATGAGTTGGCCTCGACTCGACGGCAACAGGTTTGGGTTTTTTTTGGTTTTGTTAAGACGACGCTGCTATAGGGAAAAGTGTGGCATTGGGCAAAAGGCGGAAACAACATAAACACCCAACAACGGATGAACGGATAAACAAAACGTGGTGTTTACGTACAGTGGAATACTATCGTAGTTGTTAGGTGCTGTCCAGTTGATTCGGACTCCTAGCAACCCCACGTGACAGAACAGAACTGCCCCATAGGGTTTTTTAGGTTGTAATGTTTACAGAAGCAGATTGCCAAGTCTCTCGCAGAGCAGCTGGTGGGTTCAAACCACAGACCTTTTGGTTAGCAGCCGAGTGCTTAAACATTGCGTCACCAGGGCTCCAAATGGAATACTACTCAGCCATAAAGAGAAACGAAGTTCTGATACATGCCATGACATGAATGGACCCTGACAACATTATGCTAAATGAAATAAGCAAGACACAAAAGGTCGAATACTGTATGATCCCATTACATGAAATATCTAGAATAGGCAAATAGAGAGAGAGAAGGAAGTGAGGAGTTGTTGCTTACTGAGTACGGGGTTTCTGTTGGGGATGATGAGAAAAGTTTCGAAAATAATTAGTGGTCATGGTGGCCCTCCCCCACCAAAAAAATACAGGGGATATTAACAATACATACAACTGGAAAGGATTCGTATCAAGAATATACAAAGAATTCCTGCAAATCAACAAGAGTACAAACACCACAACAGAGAAGGGGCATAGGTTATCAGCAAGCATCTCAAAGGAGGGGAAACACATAGACAATAAACGCGCAAAGAGATGTCAACACCGCTGGTGAGCAGGGAAATGCAAATCCAGACCACACCGATTTGAACTGGATAAACCCTAATCCTCAGATCCTTCATTACACAGTGCAATCAGTGGTTCATGCACGACCCTCTTTTGTATATTTATTTAGTTGTCTGAATGGCACCGATTTGAATGGCACATTTAAGTCTGACAATTCCAAGTGCTACAATATCCTAGGGATCTCTTAATCACTGCCAGTTGGGAGGGTGTTATGGACTGAATTGCGTCCCCCACCCCCCAAAACAGGTTTAAATCCTAACCCCTGTACCTGTGGTTAGAGCTTTGGTGGCGCAGTGGTTAAGAGCACGGCTGCTAACCAAAAGGTCGACGGTTCAAATCCATCAGCTGCTCCTTGGAAATCCTATGGGGCAATTATACTCTGTCCTATAGGCTCGCTATGAGTGGGAATCGACAGCAACGAGTTTGGTTTCTAGTTTTATGCCTGTGGTTGTAATCTCATTCGCGAAGGGGTTGTCTTTGTTATGTTAATGAGACAGTATTACTGTAGGGTTGTCTTAAGTCAATCTCTTTTGAGATATAAGAGAGATTAAGCAAGCAAGTGAGCAGGCAGAGACCAGGGAAGAGAGATGCCAAGCCACATGAAGACCGTCCCAGAGCAGAAGCTGAAGACGGACAAGGACCTGCCCCCACAGAGGACAGAGAGAAAGCCTTCTCCTAGAGCCAGCACCCTAAATTTAGACTTCTCCTCCTACTTTCTAAACTGTGAAAAAATAGATTTCTGTTTGTTAAAGCCACCCCCTTGTGGTACTTCTGTTACAGCAGCACTGGATGACTAAGGCAGAGGGCAACCCAGCACTGCCACTTTGGGAATGGCTGGCACTATTCTTGAAGTTGAACACACACATAGCCAAGGAATACCAAGTGGGTCTTCCACTCCAGACATTCACCCAAGAGAAACTCGTTCAAATGCACAACAGAAAGCTCACACGACAACGTTCTTGGCAGCAGTGTTAACTGTGGCAACGTTTGGGAAACAGCAGGAGAATGCATGAAACAAACGTGGCTACAAGCAACCACGTGGACAAACCTTAGCAGTGTAATACTCAGTGAGAAAAACAACTTCTAAAAGATGACATAAGCATATCACCCTTTTAATAAAATTTAAAACACTGAAAATAACTCTGCTTCTGAGGAAGTTATATGTTGGTGTGGTTAGGTGCCATCAAGTCGGTTCCAACTCATGGTGACCTTATGTGTAACAGAACGAAATACTACCCAGTCCCGCGCCATCCTCACAATCATTGCTACTTTGAGGCCATTGTTGCAGCCACTGTGTCAAACCATCTTGTTGAGGGTCTACCTCTTTTTCACTGACCCTCTACTTTACCAAGCATGATGTCCTACTCCAGTAACTGGTCTCTTGTGATATCATGTCCGAAGTATGTGAGACAAAGGCTCGCCATCCTCCCTTCCAAGGAGCACCCTGGCTGTACTTCTTGCAAGGAATTATATAGAGATGATACATGAGGTTATACACAAGGAAAGCAGGACAATGAGAACACAGGCTAGAGGCCATGAAGATGGAGACCTGGAGCGGAGGGAGCTGGGAGAACACTGGGTTAGATGGAGGTGACCCTCAGGGGTGGTGAGTTCGCTGGAGCTTATTACATTATTAAAAATAACGAAATAAACAAAAGGGTGCCACGCACAGATCAATGATCACATGATGAACCAAGGATTATGATTTATCCAGTTCTATGTCCCTGAGGTCCAAAGAAGATGACGAGAAGAAAGAAAACCTTTAGCTCACACATCTTCCCTCTTGAAAGCCTCCCCAACACCCACACACTGCTATGGAAATTCAGCCGTTAAAGGCAACGCTGGCCCATGTCCTCAAAGCGGGAAGTGGGTGGGCCCAGCACGAAAGCAGTCTTGAAGAATATTTGCCAAAAGGATGAGCAACAAATGCCTTTCCCTCATCCAACTGTGTACGTTTAAATGCCTCACAGGGCGTTTAACAAGGAACGCCTGCCGGCAAGCTCAGGCTTAGCCAGAGGATGAGAAAAGAAAGAACTGATGACCGGGAACCAAGACATAGCTCATCCAGCCTCTAAGTCAGAACGGAAGAGGGCTTTTTATGGGTTTCAGTAAGATCCACCTTCCTGTTATGGGTGAAGAGAAAAAGGTCCGCAAAGCCAAATAACAGAGCAAATAAAGGGTTGAACGTCACTTAAAAAGATAACATTGTTTTCAAGCACGGGAGAACAGTGTAGCTAAAATCAATTGCTTCTATGTTTTTGTTAAAATGCTTTCTTTTTTAAAAACCTACATGAGATTGTTCTAATTTAGGTTATGTTGGTGCACGAAAATCACGAAATAGGGTTTATATCTTCTAATTATACAGAATTTAGGACAAAATACTCATGTAAGCAATTCTGAAATACTTTATAAATAGGTCATAGCAGGCTCTCTTTGGTGCCAAAATTCTTTAAACTCAACACAGCAGGATCAAGCTTTATATGTACAATTGGCCAGAAGGCAGAAACCCAATGATAGCCTCCATGATGCCAGCCCATCCTGGAGGTGCAGGGTGGAGGTACTGCCAGGAAATCTGACAAGTCCAGTTTCCAGTTGCTGTTGATTCCGACTCATGGCACCCCCATGTGTGCAGAGTAGAACTGCGCTCCACAGGGTTTTCAATGGCTGTGACCTTTTGGAAGCAAACCGCCAGGCCTTCCTTCTGAGGTGCCTCTGAGTGGGTTTGAACTGCCGGCCTTTTGATTCGTAGCTGAGCGCTTAACTGTCTGAGCCATCTGACACTAGAGTTTTTTTTTCAAGGTCAATCACAGGGCACGTCCCCATCGGTGCAAACCAGGAACTTCAAGGACTCCCATGATGTCCCCAGATGGTACAACTAGCTAACGGGCTTGGCTGCTAACCGAAAAGTGAGAGGTTCAAGTCCACCCAGAGGTGCCTCAAAAAAATGCCTGGAGATCTGCTTCTGAAAAACCAGCCACCGGCAGCCCTACAGAGCACAGTCCCGCCCTAACGCACATGGGGTCGCCATGAGTCAGAGGCCAACAGCGACTGGCTTACTGGTTTCCATGATGAGAACTCTGCTTTGAGCTCGAGTCTTCCGGAAGGAGCCCGTCCTCCCTGTGAATGGCTGAGTTCACGCGGAGAGCTTTCCCCGCATGACTCAGCACAAACAACTCACTTCACTATTTTTAATCCTACAATCAAACAGTCAATTACTCAAAAACGCACACTTGTCTAACTTAAAACTACAACACAGCCTTGTGATTAAGTCATGGGGCAGGGTGGTGGAGGCCCTTCCCGCCCGGACCCGTAGATAAAATGGAGATCAACTTCATAGCTTTAATTCTTAAAACTTCTGTAGCTTCTAGAAACACCTACTCCTCACTTATCAACTGTCTCATTATTTGACATCTCACATTTACGACAACAATAAAAAACCTACTATCTGACTATTTTGCACGTTAACAATGTACGTACGGCTGGCAGTAACGAACACAGAGGTGCGAGGTGGCTGTGATGGTTAAGGTTCTGTATCAACTTGGCTGGGCTATGATTCTCAGTGGTTTGGCAGTTACGTAATGATATAATTCGGTGGTTACGTAATGATGTAGTCATCCTCCATTTTGTGAGCTGATGTAGTCATCCTCTGTTTTTGTATAACGCCAATTTTCACGTAACGACTTGTCTTTAGAACCTGACCACGTTGATAAGAGAGGTGTGGGTGTAATTAGAAGATATAAGCCCTACTTCGTGACTATTTTTATGCACCAACATAATCTGGATTGGGGATTATGACAGGATCATGGCCAACCAACATGCTAGCACACCCTCAACGTACATGCTGGGCCCGAGGGCAAGCGCTGGGGATGCAGCGACATGCAGGACAGTCCCTGCCCGCGTGGAGCCTGGAATGAGGGGGGGACAGCCAGGCCCAGTCTTCGGTGGGGCCAGCCGGTTCTGGGAATAGCGTCATAGTCCTGTCTATGCCCCTGAGCCTTCCCGAGCCACAGGCCATGGCTAACTACTGGGGCTGGCGGTCTCTCCACTCAATTTGCCTTTCCTCTCTCCTCTCCTTTACCCTCCCCTCCCTCTCTCAGCCTGTCCTCGCCGGCAGAGTTCACTCCCGTCCCTCTCAGTAACAGTGGTCAGCGGCACGGGCTCCAGGGCTGATCCAGGCGGGCAGTGTCGGGACCCCCCAGGCAGGATGCCAGAGACTTCCATGGGCTCCTTCCCCTGCACCCAGCACCAAGGAGACCAGCTCAGCCTCCAGAGGCGGCCAGGCTGTGCCACCAGCTCACCACAAGAGCCTGCCAACCAAGACCCTGGGGCAGCGCCCCCTCAAGGTCCCCCCGTCCCCAACAGTGCTGAGTGAGGAGTAAAGTGCAGACCATGGCCAGGAGGGACTTGGAGGGTCACTGTGCTGGTCCTGACAGCTTCCCCTTCCGCTGTGAAAGAGACGAGGCTGGGGTCCAGGCCCAGTTGACAGGGAGCCTCAGGGCGGAGGGACAAGGGTACCGGGCCCCAGTGTGCCCACCTGCACCCGGTTAGGGGTTGACGTCCTTCTAGAAGTGGGCAGGACAAGAATCAGAGATGCTAGAACAAGGACGCCAGGTGTACCAAGACACACGACTTCTGGTGGGGTGGCAGATTCCGGACAGAGCCCTCCGCAGGTCTCCACCCCACCACCCACCAGAACTCTCAGGCCCCACATCCTTATCTGTAAAGTGGGGATGATGTGGCGTCTTCTGGGGTTTTGGGTGCGTGGCAGTCACCCTATTAAGTCTGCCACACCCAGGAGGTGCTCAGATAATGGTAGCTCTCATCGGTCAGCCTGTGACCACCACTCACCCCCGACTCCCTGGGGTGCCCTCCAACTAGGCCGGTCCCCTCCCACCGTCCAACCTGGGGCCACGTGAGGCAGGAGCCCTGACAGACACCCAGGGCCCCCTCCTTCTCCCGAAGCTCCTGGGCTTTTGGGGAGATGGCAGCGACTTCACTTAGAGACAGCAGGGGACAAGGACAACAGATGAGGGCTCCCCCGCTCCAGAAGGGTCCTCCTGAGCACCCGCAAGATGGGGAGTCCACTGGGGTGCCTCTGAACAGTGCTGACTGTGTTCCCACCATGCACCCACATCCTGCCCAGCACAGGTTACGGGTTAGTACTTTACACGGGACATCTCGGATGCTACAAAAAGTGCTGTCGCAACCTCACTTCAGGGGGCGCAAAGGGGAGCTCAGGCGCAGCCCCTGGCCCCTCAGGCTCCAGCCGGTCTGGGTGTACCCAGCTCTGTCCAGCCCTATCCACTACGAAGCCTGCATTCATTCCCCACACCCTGGGGACCACCTGAGCCTGGTCTGGCCTGCTGACAATGTCATGGGTCTTGGGGGGCCTGGTGAAGGACTGTGGGTGGGGACAGGGAGAAGCCAGGGGATCACGGGGTGGGGGCAGGGAGAGGCCAGGGGACCATGAGGTGGGGGGCAGACAGAGGCCAGGGGACCACGGAGTGGGGGCAGGGAGAGGCCAGGGGACCATGGGGTGGGGGCAGGGAGAGGCCAGGGGACCATGGGGTGGGGGCAGGGAGAGGCCAGGGGATCACAGGGTGGGGGCCTGGAGAGGAGAGGGGCCTGGGCCCACGAGCGACCCATGAAGGGAGCTGGCCACACTGGCCCTGGAGGCAGGCAGGATGGGGCAGGAGGCCAGAGGGCAGGGCAGGAGGCCAGAGGGCAGGCCAGGAGGCCCCAGGGCTTTGACGGCGGTGGGCACCGTCTGCCCCTCCACCCTGGCAGCATCTAAGCTCTCCGCTTCTCCAAATGCAGCAGCAGCTAAGTGGCTGCAAAGGTCAGGTGTGAGCCTCGTAAGAGCTTAGAAAACGCCTACTCTTCAGACAGGAACACGAACACAGCGCAGCCCAGGACCCCTGAGCAGCAGGCGATCAGCCCTGACTAGCGCAGAGTGACAACGTGCTCCCTAAGGCCGGCGACCACCACCGCCAAGGGTTGCACAAGCTCTTCCCGGAGCCCGGAGGCCAGTGGGCCATCTGAGGGAGGGGTCCCGTGGGCTGGTCGCAGCCTCCTCCCCGTCCCATGGGGGAAGGGTGCCAGCACTCGGGAGTATCACCTGGGCCCTGCCATCCATCTGTCCCCAGATGCCCAGGATCTCCGCAGGGCCCTGCTCTGGCAGCAGAGGGGAGCTGTTGGAGGTGACCTGCGGTGCCTGCCCGCCGAGACTGCTCCACTGCAGATGTCCGGGGGAGGCAGGGGCACTCCGGCAGACAGGGCCCGACGTCGCCTGCCCTCCTGGCCCTGGTCCCTCGCTCCAGACACCCACTCCCTCCCCCTGACCAGACACCGCCACCCTTGCCCCCGCAGGCCTCTGCCCCCAGTCCTGTGATGCGGGAGTCACACTCAGGCAGCCCGCCAGGGCAGGGAGGAAGAGGATGGCCCTCCTGCTCCCAGTGCCCCAGCGTCCTGACCGTTGAGTCATATTTCACTTCCTCTTCTCCAAGTATGCTCAGCGGCACCAAAGGCCCACATCTGCCACCTTGGCTGTTGGGCCCGCGGGTTCTAAGGACCAACGGGGACCGCGAGTCAATTTCTTTATTTACATTCCACCTCCGGATGCAGCCTGCCAGCCACCTTTAGGTCCCCTCAGTCTCTCTCTCTGAGGTTGTTACTGTTGGTTGCCACTGAGCCGATTCCAACTCACAATGACCCCGTGTGACACAGCAGAACTGCCCCACAGGGTTTTCTAGGCTGTAGGGGTTCAGAGTTCAGCTGCTAACCAAAGGGTCGGTGGTTCAAATCCACAAGCCGCTCCTTGGAAACCCTATGGAGCAGGTCCACTCTGTCCTACAGGGTTGCTATGAGTTGGAATTGACTCAACAGCAATCGGTTGGGTTTTTATTTTTGGTTTTTAATGTTTATGGAAGCAGATCGGCAGGTCTTTCTCCCACGGAGCCGCTGGGCTGGTTTGAACCGCCGACCTTTTGGTTAGCAGCTGAATCCTTAACCATTGTGCCACTAGGATCCTTGTCTCTCAGGCGCTTCCACATTATTTCACCATTTGGATGGAATACTTCTGAAGCAATTCCGCACACAGCCCGGCATTCTTCAGCAGTGGCTGTTGAACAAAAATAACACCTTTCCCTCCTGGTCCAGGATCCAACAAGCGTGCCTGCTCTGTGCCCATCCGGTCTGGGCAGGGCAGGGCAGACCCTGAGCCCGCCACCGCTGAAGCCCCATCAGGAAGTCCGGCCACAAACCCTCTGTGCAGCTGGCGTCCAGCCTGCCTGGCAACACATCACCGGGGTGACACATGGCCTCGCGTCCAGCCTCCCTGGTGACATACTGCTTTTGTGGGACCCAGAGCAGGGTGCCTGGCCTTCCTCTCCAGATGGAACAGGACAGGAAGCCAGTCCAGGAAGCGGGACACATCCGGGGTCCTGCAGGCTGCACGGCCTCAGACCCAGAGCTGACAGCTGGGCTTTGGCGGCAGCCCCTGCCCCCACCACTGCCACATGTGAACCCCAGTTTCAGTTCTTGGAAGAAGAAGTTGTGAAATGACTCACATGCCCCACTACATTCTCAGCACCCTGGCGCTGGCTCAGGGGCCCCCAGGTCACTGGCCCTCTCACAGCCCCGGGGATGTGCTCCATGGACAAGCGCCCCCCACCCCCCCACATCCCGCTCCTGCTTCAGCTTGAGCAGGCGCCTAATTCAGCATGTAGAATTCTGCGTAAAACAAGGCAACCAGCGCAATGAGCAAAGGATACAGACAACCTTCGACCAGGGCGTGGACTGTGGCTCGTGGGTGCTGTGTATAGCCCAGGTCTTCTAAGGGTGGGATTCTGGGTGCTGTAATACTGCAGGTTTCTGTGCTTTTAAGACTGCTCCAAGTTCTGAGCTTTTTTTGTTTTTGTTTGGTGGTAAAATATATGTAACAAAACATCTGCCATTTCTCAACCATTTCCACGGGCACAATCCAAATTTTTCCATTACCCTCAAACAAACTCGGCGCCCTTTCAGCAGTGACCGCCCCCCCCCAACTACCACCGAACTTTGGTCTCTGCATTTGCCTATGCTGATGGCTTCAGGGTTTTAAATGCCAAACTCCCCGCCAGTGTGAATGCTGACGCGCATTTTCCTGTCTCTGAAAGGTCTTCAGGGCCCTGTGAGCTGGGCGCCCCTGCCGGAGTTGGGGCACTGCTGTGGAGCCCCATCTTCTCTGCATGTGTAGACGGTTCTGTGCACACGGCACCTCCCCACGTGTGTAGGATGGTATGGTACACACACACCTTCCCAGGCGTGTGTAGACAGTACAGTCCACATGGCACCCTGCCCCCGTGCATGCAGGATGGTACGATCTGCATCGCACCTCCCCACGCACTGCTCTGCCACCTTCACATCGGTCGGGAGAAACAGGCGGGGACTGGTGGCATCCTCAGAGATGCAGAGCCCTACCCATATCGCTCCGCTAGAAGAGCCCAGACCCCGTGCCGACCGCCGAGTGCCCACCCAGCATCCTTGCCACTGTCCTGCCTCATTTTATCCCCAAAGGGAATAGGAACAAAAAGAAGAGCTGCCGTTCCAGGTGTCCTCTGAGCCCACGTGGACAGCCACTCCTCTCTTCAGAAACATAAACCCCCTGTAAAGTGCCCCCCAAACTCAGGCCTCCTGGGACTTGGGGAACCTCAGTTCCTGCAGCCTGAGTCCCCCCGGCACACCAACTTCAGCATTCACTTCACTTTCTCACCCTACCACCTGCAGATTTTCAGGTAAGAGAGCTCTGCTCAAAGATCCCCAAGTGGACCCCCACCCCAAGTGGACCCCCGCCTGCCACTGGCCCCACTGACCACGACCTACAAGGCCTGGGGATGGTGCAGTCTACAGAAATGGAAGCTGGGGTGGCAGGTGCCCAGCACGACAGAGCCTTGCTACCCACCCTGTCCCTTTTCCCAACACTCCTCACGGGCCTCGAGCGGCACAGGTAGTCAGCAAGCACGCCTGGGATGAGGACGTGTGCCAGGAGGGAGAACACGCTCAGCGCACACTGGCCGCTCCACAGAACAATGTGCAGAGGGCTTTCTCTTCTTTCAAAGGCTGCCTCCTGCTAAGACAGCAAGTTCAGAGGCGGGGAGGAGACAGATCCATCCAGTATCCGAGTCAATGATCCACCTGGGCTCCAAAGGGTCCTGCCGGCAGCCTTTCTACCCCGTGAGGATAAGCCAGACCTCTGAGGCAAGTTTAAAGTCAGCCCCACTTTCAAATTTCAAAGGGATGCCGAGGTCTGGGCTCCAGTCCCTGCAGGACGCCACTGACTAAGCTTGGCAGGGAGGTCCCCAGTTCTCCGCGGCTTCCTCCTCTTCTCCTCTCCCTGCGGGTCAGAAAACAACCTCGGGGGAGGCGGATTGCAGAACTCCCGCTCGGCTGTGTTTCCACAGCATGCCAGGAGCCTGAGACTCAAGGCAAAAGGAACCGCATGTAAGCAATGGACTCGAGTCAATAACGCTGTTTCCCACGGGGGTACAGGTTAACAATTCTGATCCCGTCACACATGTTTACGGGAATGGAACAATTAAGTAAATGTTGGGAGCCAGGTTTCTCACTGCTGGAGTGAAAATTTACAAATCAGCAAGGGGAGGAGGCTGGAATGAGCCATGTCATGATGGATTACAGCTGGAGAAAGGCAGTATAAACTCATGGTTAGATTAATACACACACAGACGGCTACCTCAAGAAACGTTTATAGATACGTGTATGTACACAGGTTAGTATACACACGTATATTTCTTCCCTCCATCAGTTGAGACAACCTAAAAGAAATGACAGCCCAATAGCAACAAGCTCACCCAGTGTCCAGATCTTGGTTTCTAATACCATCCTCCAATTAAAAAATTAAACCAGGGCTCCTTGGAGAAATGGCTGATTCTTGGGCTGGGGCAGGGAACAGACAAGGTGAGCCTGGAGCATTTTGTAGTGCCAGAAATTAAGGGGCTCAAAAAATAAATGAACAGAAGAGAGAGAAAAGGAAAGGAGAGAGAGGAAAAAATAATAACACCATAGGGTACGTCGAAAGCACACAGGAGCCAACTGAAAGAGCTCCCAATGGCCAAAACGGGAACGGGAACAACAAAATGAATAAAGCAGTATTAGATTATAATCCAAAGTATAAAATAAGTATCTGTTGAACCTTCTAACTTTAAACCTTAAGCCAAAACTATCCCTTTAAGTCTTCTTTGAACCAAAAAATAGTTTATCTTAATTGGTAAACTATGTCTGCCTTGAGCACTGGGCTCTTCTAAAGAATTCTCTGTGTGAAATCAAATTGACAAAGGCAACTCAAAGGTTGGATGGGAAGCTTAGGGGGCAGTGAGTTTGAGATAATGGTAGTGGAATAATTTAGAAAAGGATAGCGAGAATGGTCGCACAACTTGAAAAACGTAATCAACGTCACTGAATTGTTCCCGTAAAAATTGTTGAAATAGTGTATCTTTTGCTGTGCATATTTTCACCAAATTTTTTTTTAATTTTTCTAATGACTAAATAAAAAATAAACCAAGTATCTATGAAGTCAAACTTAGATAAATAAATGACTGAATATATTGATAAATGAAGACAAATAGACTAATCTCCCTTGAAGAATTCCAAATAACTTAGGTAGATGCCCCACCAACAAGGTGGTGGTTGTTGTATGCTGCCGAGTCCATTCCAACTCCTGGCAACCCTATAAGGCAGAGCAGAACTGTTCCATAGGGTTTCCTAGGCTGGGATATTTATGGGAGCAGATTGCCAGGTCTTTCTCCCGCAGAGCTGCTGGTGGGTTTGAACTGCCGACCTTTTGGTTAGCAGTCAAGCGCCCCACTCCTTAAGAGTGGGCTGAGCATAGTGACTTCCCTCCAGAGAGTATGTATGGAAAGGGGGGTAACCTTACAGTGCAGAAACCCGACAAACGCTCCCTCAGCCAGGTGACCACGGCAACACCAACAGCGGTGAGTCAGGTCGATAGTACTCTGCGGTCTTCCTCCCAAACAGCCCAGCCCCAGTCTTATCAGTTCCAACAGAGGACGCCAATTGTCCAGACAAATTCCACTAGAGGCACCTCCCACAAAACGCCTGACCGGTCCTCCTCCAAACTGTCAAAGTCATCAAAACAAGGCCAGTCTGAGAAACTCACAGCCCAGAGGAGCCTGGGAGAGATGACAATGAATGTCATGTGCGGCCCTGGGCTGGATCCTGGAACAGAAAGAGGACATTACAGAAAAACTAGGGAAATCAGGATAAAGTATGGACTTGAGCTAGTAACCACGTATCAATACTGGTTCATTAACCGTAACAAACATAACATATAATAGACCCACTGCCATCAAGTCCATTCTGATCCATAGCGACCCTGTAGGACAGAGTAGAACTGCCCCTAGGGTTTCCAAGGCCGTAATCTTTGTGGAAGCAGACTGCTGCATCTTTCTCCCACAGAGTGGCTGGTGGCTTCGAACCGCTGACCTTTCGGTTACCAGCCAAGCACTTAAACACTGTGCCTAGTATAAGATATTAATAATAAGGAAAACTGTGGGGGGTGATATATGGGGCTAGGAGGGCTGGGGGGTGATAGCTAAGGGTACGGGGTTTCTTCCTGGGGTGATGAAAATGTTCTAACATTAGATTGTGGCAATGCTCGCACAACTCCGTGACTACAAGAGAAGTGAACGCTTTAAACGGGTGAACTGCAGGGATGTGAATCACATCTCAATTTAAAAAAAAAAAAACACTCCCACCCAGCCTCACCACTCCCTCAGGGAGCCGGCAGAAGGGCTCGGACCCCTTCCCCACTGGGGCCTCCGTTCCAGGGCTCACAGGCGCTGCAGATGGCTGGTCCTGGGGTCTGGGCTCCAAAGGGGACTGCCCAGGGCAGAGTGAGCCGTCCAAGTCACGCCCCTCCGGACAAGGCCCTACCCGACCCCAGTCCTTTCAGTGGTCCCTCGGTCCCCAAACCTTTGCGGAGCCCCAGCTTGGGACTTCCTGGGTACTCGGGAAAAAATGCTGAAAAAGACAAGAGATGTGCCCTCGCGGAGCTGAGCTTCTGGGGACAGCTGCAGGGAGAGTAAGGTGGGGGGCTTCTCTACACGGGGGCTCAGATGGGGGCACTGAGCAGGGGTCTGCCATCCCACAGCCACCCTCAGAGGAGACAGACGGGGGCTGGGGAGGGGTCTGTGCCTCTCTCCTCGGGGGGCTGCCGCAGGGCACAGGCTGGGACTGGGTGTGCCCCCACACCTGCACACATGCCGGCAGGGCCTGGGGAGGGACTCCTGCCTTCCTGCCCTGTAAGCCCACCCCAGACAGCCCCAAGCCCCCCACCCCCAGGGGACCGGCTAGCCGCAGCAACCCTTCCCACTGATTATGCAGGGCAAGCCCCAGCTCTGCAAACTCTGACCACCAGGGGCAAACCGTCTCCCCAGGAGTCCCCCCGACTGCGTGGCCCTCAGTGGTTGCCCAGCACCGAGGTCTCCCCCGCCACACTGGGCGCAGCAGCAGAGGCAGAGCCTCCTTCCCTCCATTCCCGATGGACAAGATTGACAAGGGCACTTCCCTGGGCACAGAGCTTGACAGTTCCAGGCTCACTCCGCCTCCTCAGACCCCTTCACGAGGCAGGGGTCTCGCTCCCTCACTCCTAGACGATCCCCAGCTGCTCCACCCAGCACCGGTCGGTCGAGGTCTCCGATGCAGGGACGCAGGGACGGGGAAGCAGCAGGCTTCCATATTCTAAGCCAGGCCCCTCATAACAGGTGACCCCGACGAAGCCCAGAGGCCACACAGTGGCAGGTCCCAGCATTTTCTCCACCTCACCCTCCCTGCGAGGCAGCGGTGCTTCCGCAGCAGAGTCCTCGCCTTCCGTGCTGGAGACCCAGGTTTGATTCCCACCCAGTGAACCTCAAGTCCAACCACCAGCCGTCCATCAGTGGAGGCTTACGTGTGCTGTGACGCTGAACTGGCTTCAGCAGAGCTTCCAGACTGAGATGGGCTACGAAGAAAGGCCCAGCAATCTCCTTCCAAAAACCAGCCATTGAAAACCTGATGGACCCCAACAGCTCAATCCCCAACCGACCAGGGGGATGGAGTAGGACCAGGCAGTGTCTCGTTCTGTTGTGCATGGGGTCCCCCTGAGTCAGGTGACGCAATGACAGCTAACAACAACACAACCCTCCCTGCACGTGGCGCCCCAGTTAGAAGCAGAGACCCCCCCAGTTCAAGCCCGGCTTGAGGCCTGGGGCCTCAGCGAAGATTACCATATTTGTTGCAAATAATGCGCATGACATTTTTTTTCTCAACCACGCGACCGCACCCCCATGCGTTATTTTTGTAAGCGGGCTACAACGATTTTTTTTACACATTGCTAACTTCAACTGATTCTCGACGGCAACAGGTAACTTCAATTGACCCTAAGGAGACATAACCATGAAATAAACAGATCTAACATAACCTAATGGTTTCACTTACGCTGATCGTAAGGTTTTCACATTCAACTGTTCGGCTAAAGCGCTATAATTATCAACTTGAATTAACAGAAACGAACACACAGTTTCAGTCGTTTGTTTTCCAATTACCAGAGGACTACCAAACTGGATCCATAACTTCCTGACTATGGGTTGTATCTTTACTATACAATCATGGTCAAAAGTAACATTTTCAGACTATTTTTACACACATAAGCAGATTAAAGAAAATGAACAGGACGATATGACTTACCTCTAAGATGGGACGACGGGTAAAAGAGGCCAAGATTCACTTCTAGAAATGTCCCCAGAGATGTGTGATATATGCATGGGTGTGCTATGCCAGAACTGTTTTATTGTAATGTCATTACTTCACGCGTTATATGCGTGGATGCATTACCTGCGGGAAGATTCGGTACTTAACATCTCGGTGCCCGGGCTTCCTCATCTGTGAGATGGTGCTAATAACAGCATCTCCCTCAGGGTTGTCGTGCAGATAGACTACATGAAGAGCTTAGAATGCCACCGGGCCGAGAAAGAGATACTGTCAACTCTCGTCACTGCGTATTTGGTGGCAAAGACAGATCTTCCCTTCTCACCATGACTGAATTGATTTCCTGTATTTCTTTCACCAAACTCCCAGAAACTTAACTGAACTTTAAGAAAGGATTATTAGGCAGACGGTGAGGTTGGGTGGTTCTTTGGAACCAATCTCGAGTTCCAATCCCAGCTGTGCGATTTAATTAACTGGGAACCTAGGCAAGCTGTCTAGCCTCTGTGCGCCTCAGCTTCCCCATCTGTAGAATGGGGGTGAAAGCGTATGTTGTGAGGACTCCGTGAGGCGGCACGTGTAAAACACTCGGCGCAACGTCTGTCGCACGTATTGATTTCTATTACTATTATTAATTTTGGGGGAGGCCCACACTTCCTGTCTTCCCTGTGTAACCACAGGGCACTTTAATCACAGGGCTTACATGTAATCACAACCCGTGGTTATAATTCAAATGCTAAACAGTCTGAACAACAGCGCTTAGACAGAGACTGTCATTAGTGGTGAATTATCGCTGGAAGTCTCCACCCAGCCCTGCACAGACACCAACGGGAAAGAGAAGGCCGTTTTCTCTAATTAAGGAAACCCTCAATTTCCGTCTCTGTCTGTAACAGAATTCGGAGCAGCCTCCCTTTAAGCTCTCACGATCACCGATCACCGATGGCATGACTCCGTCTCCTAGCAGGTGCCCCGGGCACCGAGGTGACTGCTGACCTGTCCGTGGGCTGGGCCGTGTCTTAAACATTGTTCACAAAATCACCACCAGGTTCAAGAGACAAGCCTCCTCCACGGCCACCAGCCGACCGAGAGAAAGACCCGACTGCTGAGGGCGGGTCGCTTGTCCCCTTTACAGACCGTGTTTTCTAGACTCTGCCCAGGAGAGTCCCACTGCCATGCCACCAAGAAAAAAACAGACCGAAGGCGCCAGTGATGACCAAAGAGCCCCCAAGCAGGCTCACAGGTGCCCCAAACCAACTGCCTAAAGAAAGCGAGCACTCGAACTCACATCGGGCGCTCCGCACAGACATCCACCTCTCCCGCTCAGCAAACGGCAGCGGCTTCCCAGCACGTGGAGCGTCTGGGGGTGCAAACAGTGAACACGCTTGGCGCCTCACCACAAGCTTGGAGATTTGAGTCCACACAGAGGTGACTCAGAAGAAAGGCCTGGCAACCTACTTCCAAAAAATTACTCCTTGAAAACCCTGTGAAGCACAGTTCTACTCTGATACACATGGGTCACCGTGAGTCGGAGTTGACTCATGACAACTGGTTTTTTGTATACGTATGGGAGTCCCTAAGAGATGCAAATGGTTAACACACTTGGCTGCTAACCGAAAGGTTGGAGGTTCAAGTCCACTCAGAAATGCCTCGGGAAAAAGGCCTGATGATCAGCTTCTGGCAAATTGTTGTTGTTGTCAGATGCTGTCGAGCCCATTCCGACTCACAGTGACCCCATGTACAACAGACCAAAACACTGCCCGGTTCTGCACCATCCTCACAATCCTTGCTATCTTTCAGCCCATTGTTGCAGACGCTGTGTCGATCCACCTCCTTGAGGGTCTTCCTCTTTTTCCCTGACTCTCTACTTTACCAAGCACGATGTCCTTCTCCAGGGACTGATCCCTCCTGATAACCTATCCAAACTACGTGAGACCAAGTCTCCCCATCCTCGCTTCTCGAAAATCAGCCATTGAAAACTAGGGCTTTGAAGGGTTCGTTCTGGTTCAAACCCCTGCTAAGGAATTGCATTTCCACCCCAGCTATACTGAAACAGAATCTACAGTTTAACAAGATCCCCAGGTGATTCTTACAGATCCGCGGGTGAACGGAGCACATCGGTTCAGAGCCCTTCTGAAAACCCTATGGAACCAGTTCTGCTCTGACACACACAGGGTCCCACGGGTCAGAGTGGACGCGTGGTTTTCCCGCGACTCCCAGTGTGTCCCAAGTCTCATTCTCCAGTCCTGTTTAAGCTCCTCAAGGGCAGGGACGCTGCACCCCATACCCACACCGTCAGCAGTGGCCTCTGGGCGGCACCCCCCACCAGGCTTTCCACAAAACTCCTCTCTACTCCTGACAGCCTCGTGAGGCAGGGAAGGAGACAGACTCAGAGAGGCGGTTACCAAGCCCCCAGCCGGTTCCCAGGTCTGGTTCCCCGTTCGCAGCTGTCACACACCTGCACTCGGTAGGCGCGCTGGACCTGCTCACGAGTCCTCACCGTGGCCAACGTACTCAGACGCACCAACAATCACGAAGATGGTGCAGGACTGGGCAACGTTCCTTTGGTCGTGCGTGAGGTCGCCGCGAGTCAGACTCAACAGCGACTAACGACACCACGCCCGCCAGCAGGAGCCCCCATCCTGACCCACACAGAGGGCCAAAGACCAGAGCTCAGAGGCCCAGCAGCCAGGAGCCACGCAGGGCACACCTGGCATGCCCCCTGGGCTGGGCTGGGGGGCCAGAAACGAGCACCTGGCTGCAGCCTCACCACTCCAGGAGGGAGCCCCGTTCCTCCACAATGCTCAGGGCACATCCAGCTTCCAGAGGGAAACCCCAAACCGTGGTGCCTCTGTGCAGTGCTCCCCAGGGAGGGAAGGGGCCCCTGGGGTCCACAAGATGACCAGGGTTCCACATGGCACGAGCACTAACATGGAGCACACGTGCGGACCTCAGGGATGCACCTGGCTCCTCTGATGACAGCGACCACGGAGCCGGTGGTCTGGGCCGAGTGGGGTACCTCTGTAGCATCCTACGCTGCAGCATCTTGTAACATCATGGAGCATGGCTTCACACTCGCTATTCTCCTTATTAAAAAGGAAAAGGAAGCCTCGCAGGCTCACCAGGCACCAGGGCATCACTAAAATCTAACAGCACTTTGTTTTCATTGTGACTGAACCCCTATGCTATTCTATTATACAACACAACTGGTGATTCAGGGCCGCAAGGGCTGACTCCTCCCTCACTGCATAGTTGGTGAGAATGGGGCCCAGGGAGGGGAGGACAGCAGAGGTCACACGGAGCCAGGGCCCGGGCTGGCTGGATGCTGCAGATAAGAGGAAGGAGCTTTGCAAAGCCTCGGTTTGGAGAGTGACCACCTGGACCGGCCCCGTGCCCGCCGCAGGAGGATATCCAGGATAAACAGGCTCCAGGGCCACGCCGACATGAACCACAGCTTCCAAACTTTGTTGTGCAGTCTCCAGGAAGTATGGCCCTCCCACGTGCATGAAGATTTGGACATCGGGGACAGCCCCTCCCTGGCCGCCTCGTGGGACAGCCTCACTCCACACCCCACCAGCCACAGCAGCCGGGGCGTCTGAGATGAGAAGGGCAGAGAGGGGGCATCAACCCAACGAGGGCCCCCACCTGCCAGTCACCAGGCCCAGTGCACACCCCAGGAGCCCAGCGCTGGCCAGGACTCAGGGTGCTATAGAAGGGACAAGCTGATCAAAGGGTCAACATCACAGCCAAGCCAGGAGACAGGAGGACCAGGCCCCTTCCTGGCCAGGCAGTGGGCCTTTAAAGAAGTCTTCCATGGGAAGGAGGGAGGGGCAGGCTTAAGGGGGGCTCCAAACCTGGTGTCCTGGCTAACAACCACGGGATGTGGCAAGCATAAACCAAACCAAACCCACTGCCATCGAGTCGATTCTGACTCACAGCAACCCTGTAGGACAGAGTCAAACTGCCCCATAGGGTTTCCAAGGAGCGGCTAGTAGATTCAAACTGCCAACCTTTTGGTTAGCAGCCAAGCTCTTAGCCACTGGGCCACGAGAGCTCCGTGGCAAGCACACTAACTCCTAACTACACTAACCCCTTTAAGAGGGGCTGGGGCTACACCTGGAATACCCAGCCAGTCTGCATGGCCCCAAGTAGACCCGGGAGACTCGCTGGCAGAGCCAGTCAACAGCAGAAACCCCTTGCCCACCCCTCCCAGCTAAACCACGGCCTCCAGGGCAAAGGGTGCTACCATCCACTGCCAGCGTGTCCTGAGCCCAGACCCTGGGTGTGCCCGGCCAGCACAGAGTGTCTGCTGGCATCATCCCATTTAACTCTTACCAGAATCCCTCCAGTTACTGGTGAGAAACTGAGGCACAGGACATCTCGGTGCCCAAGGTCACAGGGCAGTGGTGACGGGGCGGGTGGAGGGCAGGACCCCAGCTCCCTGGCTTATTCATTGCACTCTGCCCCTCACCACACACAGCCCTGCCCCTGCCCCAAAACAGCTCCCAGGGCTCAGTGGGGAGTGGGGCGCTGGGACCCAGGGTCCTCCCCACCCTGCACAGTAAGGCAAGGGGGAAACTCCATCCCTGCAAAGGATCTCCCCTAAACTGACTGTCCCTCTGGAAATACAGGGTTGGCAACAGCCTCAATCGTGGAGTTAACCTCTGCGGGTCACACTCGGCCCCCACCCCCTCCCGGGTGAGGGACTGCCGCTCCCTTCCCCACAGAGCCACCGGGCTCCGGCTCCAGCCACCGGCCAGCCCCGCTCTCCTCCCTCCCGATTGCTGGCCTGTGAGGCCCGGCCCGGGGCGCCACCCCACACCCCACCTGTGCGCGGGCACGCGGGCCTGGGCCCCTGCCACGGTGCCAACCCGCCGGGCCGAGCCCCGCGTCCTAGACAAAAGAGAGGAGACAGGGCGGGCAGGGGGCGAGGGCCTGCAAGTGTGGGGGCTCGTCTCTAGGGTCGTAGGGGCTGGGGGCTCCCTCCCCCACCTCTGTCCCGCCAAAGAGTGACGGAAGGGCGACAATGCCGCGCCCGGGCCCCGACTCGTCCCCCTCCAGCGTCCTG
>NW_004444005.1:8736870-8742752 GCF_000243295.1 Trichechus manatus latirostris | reverse complement strand
CGGTCACGCGGCGCCGCCTTTGTTTGGGTGGCCCACGTGGGTTCCCGGCCACCCGCACCCACGCGCACGCGCGGCGGTTCCTCCGCACGGCCGCCTGCGGCCACAGCCACGCGGTCCCGCGCGGGTGTCACGGCGGACGCCGCAGGCGCAGCCACGCACAAGCACGCAAGCTGCTGTCACCTTTTCTGTGCACGGCCCGCCGGGGAAATGGACATCCCAGTGAGATCGTCTGTCAGCTGAAGGCGGGGCCAGTGGCTTTGCTGGCAGCAGCGACCTGAGGCCCAGGAAGAAACCCCAGTCCCCTGACCTCCCCTGCGTACTCCTGGCTGTGGCTGCCCCCGTATGCCCGGGGCTTCCCCTGTGCCCCAGGATCCGGGCTCAGCCCCGTCTTCCCTAAATTTTACCTTTGTCATTTAAGGGACCCTCCCCCACTGCCCCACACCCCTGCATCTCCCCCGGCACAGAGCTGTGGGGCAGGTGATCAGCAGAAGGGACCTGCTCCGAGCCCACCTGCACCCTGGGTGCTGGGACCCTGCAGGAGAGCGCCCCACCTCAGCTCCAGGGCCAGGGGCTGTCTGGCTTGCAGAAGGGTGTTCAGGGGACCAGGTAGAGCTCAGAACCCTGCAGCCCAGAGAAAACAGGCCTCCGGCCCTTACTCTGGGTGGGGCGGGACCCACAGTCAGTTCCTGGCCAAGGTCTAACCCAGGAGGATGGCTGCTGGGGAGGGGGAGGGGAAGAATACAGAAGGCCTCTGGTTCCCCTCCCCCGCTGGGCCAACCCTTGTCCCTGCTTTGCCCCCTACCCAGACCCAGGCACCCACTGCCCCTGGGAGTCCTACAGGTGCCTCCCTCACCCCCACCCCCAAATAAGTCTCTTCTTCACTCCCCTGAGCCCCCTGACCCTCCCCTGTGTCTGGGAACTCCTATTCATTTCTCAAGGGCTCCAGCTCAAGTGCCCCCGAAGCTCTGGGGTGGGGAGGGCCTCTTTTGTCCTCCCGCAGTGATCCTTGCTTTGGGGAGCAGCCCAATGGACCTGGATCAGGGCAAACATCCAAGGGAGTTTCCTGGCAAGAGGCTGTGCTCTCTGAGGCTCAGTTCTCCTGGGCAGAATGGGGGATGAAGTGATTTCAGACTAAGGGAGCTAATGTGTCCACCAGTGCCACACAAACGTGGAGTCTCCCCTGACTTTGGCTTTCAGCAGGCAGCATGAGGTGCAATGGCTAACTGTCTGCAGGGCTGTCTTCTTTGGGGCAGTCTGAATAGCAGGTGTACCCAGAGCCCCACCCAGACCACGCCCAGGTGCCAGACCTCACTGGGTCCTCCTACCCTCCAGGCTTGCTGGCCTGATGACTTTGTCCTCCAGGAAGTAAGCCTTAGGCTTTTCTGGCTGCCCGTGACTGCTCTGGCCATACCCTCCTCCAGCGGTACCTCCTTCCTCTAACCCTGCCCAGCTCAAGGCCCAGGTCCAGAGCCACTAGCTCCACAAAGCCCCCAGCTCCACAAAGTCCCCCTCTACCAATTGGGCCAGAAATGGTCCCGGCCTCCCATGCATCCAGGGCACTCAGAGGTCCCCGTATGGCACCCGCACCCTCCCACGCCATCACTGTGACCCTCATATCTATTGCTTCATTGTTGCTGATTGTGTTCTTGTCTCCACACCCACTGCCCACCGGCCCAACTGGGCTCCTGCAAGGGAAAAAACAAAACCAAGTCGTCATGGAGTTGACCCCAACTCATGGCGACCCCACACGTATCAGAGTAGAACTGTGCTCCGGAGGGTTTTCAATGGTTGATCTCTCAGAAGTAGATCACCAGGACTTTCTTCTGAGGTGCCTCTGTGTAGACTCAGACCTCCAACATTTCAGTTAACAGCGAAGCATGTTGACCCTTTGCACCACCCAGGGACTGCCCTGCCAAGAAAGACCCAGATTACTTATGTGTGTGTCCACCCTCTTCTTCCTGGCTCTGCTCACCTCGGGACCTTGGCCAGGGTCTGTATAATTATCAGGGCCCTTTTGCTCACAAATGACAGAAACCCACCTCAAACAAGCCCCAAAGGGAATTTATTCGCTCATGAAAATGTCAGGCCCAGCAGAGCAAGCATCTTCTAGTGCAGGGGATGTCTCTCTTGCCCGTTGTCCTCACCTCACATCTCTGCACCACCCCGCTTCCCTCTAAGTGGCCAGAACCTCCATTCTTATAGTGTGGGGTCCCAAAGAGAGGCCGCCCCCTTGCTGCATCTCTACAGGAAACCTCACAGAAGGATTCTAATTTGACTTGCCTGGTCACGTGCCTTGGGCTGAGGACCACGCTGAGCCACCTGGGGTGGGAGGGCTGTTCCCCAACAGAAGAGGGGTGCAGGGGACTCAAACAACAGAGGGAGTCGGGGAAGATGGGAAGGAGTTGGACCAGATTGCTGGGGCCACCCGGGATTCCTAATCCCTCCCGTTGAGCCTATGCTACGAATGTTCCCTGGGCGCCCGCTCTGTGCCAGCCAGTGTGCTTGCGGGGGGGGGCAGGGGGGCATTTATCACTGGTGGACAGATCCAGACCTGTCCCCTGCTCAGTGGACAGGTGTCCTAGTTACCTAGGGCTGCCGTAACAGAAATACCACCAGTGGGTGGCTTTAAAGAATAGAAATGTATTGCTTCACAGTCCAGGAGGCTAGAAGCAGGAATTCAGGAGTGGCTCTAGGGAGAAGTCCTTCTTTGTTGTCTTAGTTATCTAGAGCTGATAACAGAAATGCCACAAGTGGATGGCTTTAACAAACAGAAGCTTATTCTCTCACAGTCTGACACTGTAGAAGTCCAAATTCGGGGTGCCAGTTCCCAGAAAACACCTTCTGTCTCTGTTGGCTCTAGGGGAAGGTCCTTGTCATCAATCCTCCCCTGGTCTAGGAGCTTCTCAGCACAGGGACCCCAGGTCCAAAGGAAGTGCTCTGTTCCTGGCTCTTCTTGCTTGGTGGTATGAGGTCCCTCTCCTCTCTACTGGCTTCTCTGTTTTATATCTCAAAAGAGATTGACTCAAGACACAATCTAGTCCTATAGATTGAGTCCTGCCTCATTAGTGTAACTACCTCTAATCCTGCCTCACTAACATCTTAGAGGTTAGGGTTTACAACATATAGGAAAATCACATCAGATCACAAAATGGTGGACAACCACACAATACTCGGAATCATGGCCTAGCCAAGTTGATACATATTCTGGGGGGACACAATTCAATCCATGACCCTTGTCTATTTCGGTTTCTAGTAGCTGGCAACCCTTGGAGTTCCTGGGCTTGTAGATGTCTTCAGATAGCACCTGTCTCCCCGTGTGTGTCTCTGTGTCTGTTCTGCTCTTTTTATGACTCAGAAGGGACTAGGTTTAGGACCCACCCCATACTGGTGTGACCTCATTAACAGAACAAAAGAAAACCACCATTTCCAAACAAGATCACATCCACAGGTCCATGGGTCAGGCGTTCAACATTTTGAAGGACATAATTCAATCCATAACACAAGGCAGGGACCTGATGTCCCTCGACATGGGCACTTGATGAGTATGAGGCATCCACACTGCCCCGGGCACTGGCTCCTCATGGCCATGTTATTGCCTCATTTACAGAGGACCCCTGACTGCTCAAGGCCACACAGCCAGCTCCCCACCTTCTCTGCTGGGAGCTGAGCTGGAAGTGGGGGAGAGGTGGGACTGCACCAAGAGGACATGGCCAAAAGCCAAGCTGTGCCAGCAGTTCCAGGAAAGAGGCCTCACACCCACTCGCACCCCTGGATGGGCCAGACCCTCAGACCTCATCTCTAGCCTCAGGTGCTGCTCCATAGCCCCCTCCCTAGCCCTCTCCCAGACCCTGAGGGCATCCAGAGAGTAAGATGATTGGACTCAATAGAAACCCCCAGACAGAACTACCATATGACCCAGCAATCCCAGTCCTAGGTATACACCCAAAAGAACTGAAAGCAGGAATGCAAACAAAAACTTGTCCACCAATGTTCATTACAGCACTCTTCACAATAGCCAAAAGGTGGAAACAACCAAAATGTCCATCAACAGGTGAATGGACAAACAAAATGTGGTGTAGCCAAACAATGGAACACTACGCAGCCATAAAGAGAAATGAAGTCCTGATGCATGCCACAACATGGATGAACCCGACAACACTGTGCTGAGTGAAATAAGTCAGTCACAATAGGATAAATATTGCATGAAGTCAATATCAAATCACACAAAGAGGCAATCCATGATGGCCTCAGCAAGCTCCCAAAATTAAGACTCTAGAAATTCTCCAGAGGAGGAAGATTTCTTGGAATTACCAGAGGCAGAATACAAAAGATGGATATGCAGAACTCCTCAAGAAATTAGGAAGGAAATTAAGAAAAACACAGAACATGCAATAGAGGAAATTTAAAAGATTAGAGAAGAGCATAATGACAAATTTAACAGGCTGCAAGAATCCATAGAGAGACAGCAATCAGAAATCCAGAAGATTAACCATAAAATTTCAGAATTAGACAACTCAATAGAAAGTTGTAGAAGCAGAATTGAGGCAATGGAAGTCAGAATTAGTGAGATTGAAAAAGCACTTGACACCAACTTATATGAGGAAAAATCAGATAAAAGGATTTTAAAAAATAAAGAAAACCTAAGAATTCTGTGGGACTCTATCAAGAGGAATAACCTACGAGTGACTGGAGTACCAGAACAGGGGCGGATAACAGAAAATACAGAGAGAATTGTTGAAGATTTGTTGGCAGAAAACTGCCCTGATATCGTGAAAGATGACCAGATGCTCATCAAACCCCACATAAGATAGATCCCAAAAGAAAGTCACCAAGACATATTATAATCAAACTTGCCAAAACCAAAGATAACGAGAGAATTTTAAGAGTGGCAAGGGATAAACGAAAAGTCTTCTACGAAGGAGAGTCAATAAGAATAAGTTTGGACTACTCAGCAGAAACCATGCAGGCAAGAAGGCAACGGAACGACATATATAAAGTCTTGAAGGAAAAAAACTGCCGGCCAAGAATTATATATCCAGTAAAACCGTCTCTCAAATATGATGGCAAAATTAGGGCATTTCAAGATAAACAGAACTTTAGGGAATTTGAAAAAAGCAAACCAAAATTACAAGAATACTAAAGGGAGTCCTTTGGTTAGAAAATCAGTAACATCAGATAACAACCCAAGACTAGAACACAGGACAGAGCAACCAGATACAGACCCAGATGGGGAAGTCACAAAAGTAAATCAAAGCTAAAACACTGAAAATAGGGAAACAGAGGTCAATATGTAAAAGATCACAACATTAAAACAAAAAAGACGGACTTAACAAATGTAGACATAGATTTTTCATATGGAGAGGAAGTCAAGGCGATATAAAGAAATAAAAGACTGGTAAAAACTAGAAAAATAGGGGTAAATATTAAGGTAACCACAAAAGAAACTAACAATTCTACAAGTCAAAATAAAAAACTAGAAAAATATAAAGACTCAGCAAACACAAAATCAACAACAATCAAAAAGATGAAAAGAAAATACATAAAGAAAAATGACTCAGAACAGAAAATTAAGTGGAACAAAAAACTGTGAACAACACACAAAAAAAGACACCAAAATGACAGCACTAAACTCATACCTATCAATAATTATGCTGAATGTAAATGGACTAAATGCACCAATAAAGAAACAGAGAGTGGCAGAACGGATTAAAAAAACACAATCCGTCTATATGCTGCCTACAAGAGACTCACCTTAGACTTAAAGACACAAACAAACTAACAAAGGACGGAAAAAAATATATCAAGCAAACAACACTCAAAAAAGAGCAGGAGTGGCAATATTAATCTCTGACAAAATAGACTTTAAAGTAAAACCCACCACA
>NW_004444005.1:8711380-8736705 GCF_000243295.1 Trichechus manatus latirostris | reverse complement strand
CCAACTCTTCAGACAGGGATTGGACTGGACTGTGGGACATAAAGTGATACTCGTGAGGAGTGTGCCTCTTAGCTCAAGTAGATACAAGAGACTAAACGGTGAGGTGGGAAGGCAGAGAGGGTTAGGAGCTGGTTGAATGGACATGGGGAATCAGGGGTAGAGAGGAGGAGTGTGCTGTCACAGTATGGAGAGAGCAATTAGAGTCACATAACAATGTATGTATAAATTTTTATATGGGAAAAAATAAAAAACAAAAATAAAAAAACCTGAGTTCCAGGGACATCGAGGCACAGGGGCTCCGTACCTGCCAGGGCCACTAATGAGAGCAAGCGTGGGCTCTGAGCCCTGGGCTTCCCATGCAGCACTGCAGGAGCTGGCAGAGCCCGGCACAGAGCAGCCCTGGTAAGGTGGGACGATACCCAAATAGATGTCAGAAGAGACTCTGAAACTTGCTCTTGCTAAGGTGAATGGAACAAACTATGAAGTAAAAGAGCTGAATGGAACATTTCAAAGGGTGGCTAGGGAAGACAAAGTAAAGTATTATAATGACATGTGCAAAGAGCTGGAGGTAGAAAACCAAAACGGAGGAACACGCTCAGCATTTCTCAAGCTGAAAGAACAGAAAAAATTTGAGCCTCGAGTTGCAATATTGAAGGATTCTACAGGGAAAGTATTAAACGACGCAGGAAGCATTAAAAGAAGATGGAGGGAATACACAGAGTCACTGTACCAAAAAGAATTTGTCGACGTTCAACCATTTCAGGAGGCAGCGTGTGATCAAGAACTAATGGTACTGAAGGAAGAGGTCCAAGCTGCACTGAAGGCATTGGCGAAAAACAAGTCTTCGGGAACTGACAGAATACCAGGGTTTCAACAAATGGATGCAGTGCTGGGAGTGCTCATTTGTCTGTGCCAAGACATTTGTAACACAGGTACCTGGCCAACCGACTGGAAGAGATCCATATTTATGCCTACTCCTAAGAGAGGTAATCTAACTGAATGTGGAAATTATCGAACAATATCAATATCACACATAAGTAAAATTTTGCTGAAGATAATTCAAAAACAGTTGCAGAAGTACATCGACAGGGAACTGCCAGAAATTCAAGCCAGATTCAGAAGAGGACGTGGAACAAGGAATATCGTTGCTGATGTCAGATGGATCTTGGCTGAAAGCAGAGAATGCCAGAAAGATGTTCACCTGTGTTTCATTTGACTATGCAAAGGCATTTGACTGTGTAGATCATAACAAATTATGGATAGCACTACGAAGAATGGGAATTCCAGAACACTTAATTGTGCTCATGTGGAATGTGTACATAGACCAAGAGGCAGTCGTTCGTACAGAACAAGGGGATACTGTGTGGTTTAAATTCAGGAAGGGTGTGCATCAGGGTTGTATCCTTTCACTATACTTATTCAATCTGTATTGCTGAGCAAATCATCTGAGAAATTGGACTCTATGAAGAAGAACGGGGCATCAGGATTGGAGGAAGACTCACTAACAACCTGCAGTGTGCAGATGACACAACCTTGCTTGCTGAAAGTGAAGAGGACTTGAAGCACTTACTGATGAAGATCAAAGACCACAGCCTTCAGGATGGATTACACCTCAACATCAAGAAAACAAAAATCCTCACAACTGGACCAATAAGGAATGTCATGATAAACAGAGAAAAGATTGAAGTTGTCAAGGATTTCATTTTACTTGGATCCACAATCAATGCCCATGGAAGCTGCAGTCAAGAAATCAAAAGATGCATTGCATTGGGCAAATCTGCTGCAAAAGACCTCTTTAAAGTGTTAAAAAGCAAAGATGTCACTTTGAGGACTACAATGTGCCTCACCGAAGCCATGGTATTTTCAATTGCCTCCTATGCATGTGAAAGCTGGACAGTGAATAAGGAAGGCTGAAGAACTGATGCCTTTGAATCGTGGTGTTGATGAAGAATATTGAATACACCATGAACTGCCAGAAGAACGAACAAATCTGTTTTGGAAGAAGTATAGCCAGAATGCTTCTCAGAAGCAAAGATGGCAAGACTTTGTCTCACGTACTTTGGACATATTATCAGGAGAGACTGGTCCCTAGAGAAGGACATCATGCTTGGTAAAGTAGAGGGTCAGCAAAAAAGAGGAAGACACAGTGGCTTCAACACCGGGCTCAAGCATAACAATTGTGAGGATGACACAAGACTGGGCAGTGCTTCCTTCAGTTGTACGTGGGGTGGCGGGAATTGACTTGACAGCACCTCACAGCAACAAAGGGAAGAGGGTGGAGCTAGGAGCAGGGGAGGCAGGAGCCTGAGTCTGGAGCAGCTGCAGCAAGGTTTGGGGGACAAGCCCCAGGCTGGGAGTCAGGGCTCCTGTCTTCTGACTCGATGTGAATCCCCCAGCAGCTGCTTCGCCACTCTGGGCTCTGGTGCAGAGAAGAGGGGATCCCAGAGGAAGCTGGAGGGGACATAGTCACATTCCCCAACAGCCAGGGCGCCCGGGAACTGGTCTCACTCGTCTGCCCGCCCCACCTGAGCCTACCCTTGGACAGTCCCCCACCGTCTGGCTCAGGTGGGAGGAGGTGCTCCCGCAGTGTCTCCTGTGCTGAGACCTGCCTCCTGCCTTTCCCGTGGCCCCGTGCTGCCTGCCCAGGAAGCCAGATCTGCGGGGGCCCTAAGAAGATTGTGGGGTGAGAATGGGGGAGAGCCTGGAATCTGCAGGGTAACAGGACCCCCTGGTAATTCTGGGGTATGCTGGAAGTCTGAGAAGTTCACCCTGCTCCCTCACGGCCTTGGATGGGTGGAGGTAAATGGGGGAGAGTTTGAAAGACTGCCCCCCCTCCCCTAGCCCCCGCACTTCCCTGGGCCAGCCCACAGTGTCTCCTGGATCCCCATCGTCCCTGCCAGGTTAAAAAAAAAAAGTTGCTGTTGAGTTGACTCCGACTCATGGTGACCCCATGTATGTCAGAGAAGAACTGTATTCCACGGGATTTTCAATGCCTGATTTTTCAGAAGTAGATCAGTAGGCCTTTCTTCCAAGGCATCTCGGAGCGGACTCAATTTCCAACCTTTCGGTTAGCAGCCAAGAGCAATCACTGTGTTCGCCACCCAGGGACTCCACCCTGCCAGGAAAGCACAATTTATTCCCCTTTTTACAGATGAGAGAGCAGAGTGTACCGATGCCACATGACCTGTCCAAGGCTTCCGGTGGATACTGAACCCTGAGTGTCTGCCTCTGCCCAAAGCCCACACCCTCTCCATGCCTGTCCCACTGCCTGTCCTGGGCAGGACTGTCCACAGCTCAGCATCCATAGCTTCCAGAAAGAGCATCCTGGCTCTTCAGAGCAGATTCAAGAGAAGCAGGCGGGGCTGTCCAGGACAGAGGCCCCAGTGGAAGGGATGGCGGCTGCCCCGCCTGTCCTCAAGCCCTGGGGAGGTGCAGCTGCAGCGTGCAGGCCTTGTCCCTCTGCTCCATCACCTTCCTGGCCCCTGGTGATGCAGGCAGCAGTCCTTCGTGCATTACACCTGTCTGGAGTGGGGCTACCAGGGCCCTTTTGGGAATGCTGATGATTCCAGAGGTAAAAAGTCTTTAAACAGCCATCAGCACCCAGGTCCTCACCCTCGGCACCAGTGGGGTTTGAGGCGGTTCCCCCATGTCACCCTCGGCACTGACAGGGTCTACGGGGGTCCCCCCCATGTCACCCTCGGCAACGACAGGGTCTACGGGGGTCCCCCCCATGTCACCCTCGGCAACGACAGGGTCTACGGCGGTCCCCCCGTGTTACCCTCGGCAGGGTCTACGGCGGTCCCCCCCATGTCACCCAAGTACTGGCAGGCAGGGGATGCTCAGTAGGGGTACACCCTGGCTGACAGGACCCAGCACAGCCTTAGCTTTGTCCAGAAGGGGAGGAGGCTGAGTGAGGCCCGACGACCAGCACATCCTGACCTCTCTTCGTGTCAAACCCGGTGCTGGGGACACAGGGGCAGGGGAGGAGGATCCAAGACTGTCCCTGTCCTCGGACTCCTTACTCGGTGGAGAGACAGAAGCAGACAGGTGCTGTTGTCACAGTGTGGCCAGTGCTGGGATGGGGGGACAAGGGACAAGGGCAGGGTGGGGGCCCGAAGCAGATGTCAAGGAGAGGTCAGGAAGAGAGGTAGGAGGGGGGTGAGCCAGGCAGAGGGCACGGCGCGTGCAAAGGCCTGGGGGGTGGGGGAGGCAGAGACAGAGAGGAGAGAGACAGAGACAGAGAGACTGAGAGATACAGACAGGTATAGAGACAGAGAGGTACAGAGAGACTGAGAGAGGCAGACAGTTCCTCATAGAACACTACGTAGCGGCCTCGTTTGCTCTCTGTATTTTCTGTCCCCAGTTAGAATGCCAGCTCCATGAGGCGGGGCCTCCCCACGCCGGTTAGCCCCTCACACGGCTCACAGTCATTTGTGCAATGATAGGTTCTCACCTTGGGGCCCCCTGAGTGCCCCCCTCACCACCTAGCCTGGTGGCCCTGCCCCCGTCCCAGCACCCGCACCGGTGGGCACCTTTTGCCTCCGAGCCTGTCCTTCCCATTGGCTAGTGCGCTGCTAGGGGGCAGGGCCACCTTGACCCCTCCAGGAAGCAGGTGCCGTGAGCATAGCTCCTCTCTCAAACCCCGGAACATAGCCCCTCTTGGCCATCTCATCCCTGTGCCCCCTCCTCCAGGAAGCCTTCCCTGATGGCCCCTCTTCTCTGAGCGCCCACAGGCTGCTCAGCCCGTCCTGGGCTTTTCAGAGGAGCCAAAGCCCCCGCCACGGATTCCCTCGTTCACCCTGTTTCCCTCCTCCTGCACCCCTGAGCCACCCTTCTTTGGACTTGGACACTGGCCTCAAAGCCATACCCCTACCGTGGATCCTAAGCGGGACCCTGACCCCTCTGACTGCCTGGGCCCTCGCCTCCTCCCCGGGCCCCGCCCCTCCCCGGGCCGCGCCCCCTCCCCGGCCCCGGCCCCGCCCCCTCCCCAGCCCGCTCTCTCCAGGCCTTTCCAACATTTGGCCCCATGAGACCACGTGGATCCTGCCTGGGGAGGGTTGGGTCACCCCACACATGATCTTGGCCTCTGGAGGGACAAAATGGCTCTGCTCTTGGTGGCCCTGTGTGGTTGGACATGCCACTCAAAACCTCTGAGCCTCAGTTTCCTCATCCGTGACGAGTGAGGTGCCCACCGCCTGGGGTGGGCCTGGGGTCTCTTCCCCACCATGTGTTCCCTCTGCAGAGACAGAGCAGGAATGGGAGGGGAGGCCTCTGAGGAAGGTTCTGGAACAGGAAGTGCAGTCGCTGCCCGACCGGTTTGATAGCGCCGTGTGTTCTCTATCAGTCAGGGCGTATTTGCCCTCAGCACCCGGAGCGCCGTGCGCGTTGTGGGCGTTAGCCATCAAAGGGCTCCAGAAAGGGAAGGTACCTATTCCATCGGCTTCAGAATGCCGTCAGGTGTAAGACGCACCGTCAGTTTAGGAAGAGCTCTTCAAGGAGAGGAGAAACCCCCAGCACTAGAGGCACACGTCTGCTGTAGCTGCTCGAGCACCCCAGCAATGTTCAGTCAGGACAGGCCAGCGTCTTTGAGCGGAGAAGCACGGTGATAAACGCAAGGCGTGTAGGGCTGTCTCCCTGATTGTGGCCCTTGGGAAATTGTTTCCTAGGTCGGGGCCGTGATAGGATATACAGTCCCCCACCAGGGCTTAGCTGGGCCCCAGGGAGGCGAGAGGGCGCAGGGACAGGGCGATTGAGCTCCAACCTGGGGTCCAGTATGCTGAGCCTGACGGAGTGCGCCACCTGGTGGCCGTGGGCGGCCGTGTGGCGTTCAGGGGCAGGCTCACAGCCCTGAACCCTGAACCCACGCTCTGTCCCTGCCTGCTACTGACTTACTCTTTAGCCGCCCTGCCTTCTGTCCCCTCAGGGAGGGAGGACAGGGACCGGAGCAACCGCTGGCCTGGGTCCTAATCTAGGCTCTGGGTCTTCCTGGCTGTATGCGCTTGACAGGACTCTCCTCTTCTCTGAGCCTCAGTTTCCCTACTTTGCAGTGAGTGGTCAGGGTCTCCTTCCCGCCTTCTTCCCTCCCTCCCTCTGCAGCCATCCACAGATCCTGGCACCGGTCAGAAGACCTTTTAGAGGGAGGAGGACCTGTACGTGGGCCCCCAGCCCCCTTGGTCAGAGGCAGCACCTCCCCAGCCTGGGGGGCTGGAGTGTAGGGGGAAGGGGGATGGGCCTCAGAGGAGGGCTGTCCCACTGGGAGGGCACCAGGGGAGGCAGGCACAGCAGAGGCAGAGGGAGCAGGGCCTGGACCGGTGGCCTCTGTGTCCTGTGGTCCATGGGGCCCAGCACGCTTGGAGGGTGAAGGTTCTGGAGTCCTGGGTGATAAGGTGGAGATAAGGGGCTTGGAGGGCCTGGGAGACTAGGCAGTGTAGAACCTGGCGTGGGGGGATTGGAGGAGAAGTGTGTTTTGCAAAGACTTGGCTTGTGGCAGAGAGGCCCTGGTGGTACAAAGGTTAAGCGCTTGGCTGCTAACCAAAAGGTAGGCAGTCTGAACCCACCAGCCACTCTGCAGGAGAAAGACTTGGCAGTCTGTTCCGTAAAGATTAACCCCTTGCCATCGAGTCAATTCTGACTCATAGTGACCCTACAGGACAGAGTAGAACTGCCTCATAGGGTTTCCAAGGAGTGGCTGGTGGATTTGAACTGCTGACTTTTTGGTTAGCAGCCAAGCTCTTAACCACTGAGCCATCAGGGCTCCTCTATAAAGATCACAGCCTTGGAAACCCCATGGGGCAGGTCTGCTCTGTCCTACAGGGTCTCTATGAGTCAGAATCAATCACAGTGGGTTTGGTTTCCTTTTTTTTTTTTTTGGTTCAGTTGTTTTAACCAAGAAACCCTGTTTAATTTTGTTGAAGTCAGTGGTAACAGAGCTCTGGAATCCCGGAATTGTCTTGAACATCCAGTTTGAAAAAGCTGAGACCTGATGAGCAGGTGAACCGAGTTCCCTTTGGCTGTGTCTTGTTGAAATTGTGGTCAAACATAATTTTCACTATTTTTAAGTGTACAATTCAGTGACATTAATTATATTCACCATGTTATGCAACCTTCACCACTGTCCATTTCCAAGTGTTTTTCATCCCTTTACCAAAAAACCCAGTGCCCTTAAGCCGTAACTCCCCATTCCTCCCGCCTCCAGCCCTGGTCATCACTAACATACTTTGGTTTCTATGCATTTTCCTATTCTAGATATTTCATATAGGTGGGGTCATATAGTATTCGCCCTTTTGGGTCTGACTTAGTTCACTTGGCGTAATGTTTTCAAGGCTCATCCCTGTTGTAGAAGGTACCAGAACATCATTTCTATAGCTAAATAATGCTCCATTGTATACACGTACCACATGTTGTTTACGCATTCACCTGTTGATACACACTTGGGTTGTTTCATCCCTTTGGCTACTGTGAATAGTGCTACAGTGATCATTGTTGTTGTCAGGTGCCGTCAAGCCAGTTCCAACGCATAGCGATCCTGTGCACGACAGAACGGAGCACTGCCCGCTCCTGCATCATCCTCAGTGATCATGGGTGTACATGTACCTGTTTACGTCCCTGCTTTCAATTTTTTTGGGTATCTACTGTCTTAGTTATCCAGTGCTGCTATAACAGAAATACCACAACTGGATGGCTTTAACAAAGAAAAATGTATTCTCTCACAGTCTAATGGGCTAGAAGTCCGAATTCAGGGCACCAGCTCCAGGGGAGGGCTTTCTTTCTCTGTCGGCTTTGAAGGAAGGTCCTAGTCATCAATGTTCCTCTGGTCTAGGAGCTTCTCAGGTGCAGGGACCCCAGGTCCAAAGGATGCGCTCTATTCCTGGGGCTGCTTTCTTGGTGGTATGAGGTCCCCATGTCTCTCTGCTTGCTTCTCTCTTTTATATCTCAAAAGAGATTGGCTTAAGACACTATCTAATCTTGTAGATTGAGTCCTGCCTCATTAACTTAATTGCCGATAATCCCATCTCATTAACATCATAGAGCTAGGATTTACAACACAGTGGAAAATCACATCAGATGACAAGATGGTGGACAATCACACAATACTGGGATTTATGGCATAGCCAAGTCGACAGATATTTTTGGGGGGACACAATTCAATCCATGACATATACCTAGGAGTGGAATATACCCAAAATATGCAAGGTAATATGGTCGTTCTAGGTTTAACTTTTTAAGGAACAACCCCAGCAAAAAACAGTTGCCATCCAGTGGATTTCTACTCATGGCAACCCCTTGCGTGTCAGAGTAGAACTGACATAGGGTTTTCATTGGCAGAGTTTTCATAAATAGATTGCTAAGTCTTCTTCCAAGATGCCTCTGGATGGACTTGAACCTCCAACCTTTCAGTTAGAAGCCAAATGTGCTGTTAACCATTTGCACCACCCAGGAACCCCTTGAGGAACAAATCCCTTATTTTTGGTCACTTTGAAGAAGCACAGAAGAAGGCGTGCCAGAGCCTGGAAGCCGGCAAAGCCTGGCTGGCCCACCTCTCCCTCCTGAGCGCTCAGGAAACCTTGCTCCACGGAGAAGTGCTCTGCAGACACGGAGGGCGATTGGACACTCCTCAGAGCTATCATGAAGAAAGAGAGAGTAAGGAGAACTACAGTCCCACAGACCAACGCCGTCCAAGAGAACTTTCTACAGTGACGGGCACGTAGTAGTCACCAGCCACATGGGGCTATTGAGTATTGAAACGAGGCTAATACCTCTGAGAAGCTGCCTTTTAAATGTTGTTGTTGTTAGGTACCTTGGAGTCAGTTCAGACTCGTAGCAACCCTGTGTACAACAAAACGAAACACTGCCCGGTCCTGCACCATCCTCACAATCATTGCTATGTTTGAACCCATTGTTGCAGCCAGTGTGTCAATCCAGGAAACCTTGGTGGCGCAGTGGTTAAGACCTATGGCTGCTAACCAAAAGGTTGGCAATTCGAATCCACCAGCCGCTCCCTGGAAACCCTATGGGGCAGTTCTACTCTGTCCTATAGGGTCACTCTGAGTCGGAATCGACTCAACGACAGTGGGTTGGGTTTGGTTTGGTGTCAATCCATCTCATTGAGGGTCTTCCTCTTTTTCACTGACCCTCTACCTTACCAAGTGTATGTCCTTCTCCAGGGACTGGTCCCTCCTGATGACATGTCCAAAGTACATGAGACAAAGTCTTGCCATCCTCACTTCTAAGGCGCATTCTGGCTGTACTTCTTCCAAGACAGATTTGTTCGTTCTTTTGGCAGTCCATGGTATATTCACTATTCTTTGCCAACACCACAGTTCAGAGATGTCAATTCTTCTTTGGTCTTCCTTATTCATTGCCCAGCTTTCGCATGCATATGAGACAACTGAAAATACCATGGCTTGGGTCAGGTGCACCTAACTCCTCAAAGCGACATCTTTGCTTTTCAACACTTTTGCAGCAGATTTGCCCAATGCAATGCATCATCTGATTTCTTGACTGCTGCTTCCATGGGTGTTGATTGTAGATCCAAGTAAAATGAAATCCTTGACACCTTCAGTCTTGTCTCTCTTTATCATGATGTTGTTTATTGCTCCAGTTGTGAGGATTTTGTTTTCTTTATGTTGAGGTATAATCTATACTGAAGGCTGAAGTGTCGGATCATCATCAGTAAGTGCTTCATTTCAATTAATTCAAATGTAAATAGCCAAACGTGGTTACCATGGTAGACAAGGCATATCTAGACAACAAAAGTGCTGCCAAAAGACACACTCACAAAACTGACAGAGACTGGAAACTCACATTTCAAAATGAGCCAAAAAAGAAGAAATTAAGAAAATGGTAGAAACCATGGAAGAATGACATAATTTAGAATTGGAAAAGCTCAGAAATAAAACTGCAGGCCCAAGTTACAACGCACACTGGGAACGAGTGAGCCGGGGCTGAGGCTGAGGCTGAGCGTGATTAGAGGAAAGAAGATTTGAAAGTTGAGGGAAATACTTAGAAATAAAAGAAAATGTAGTTCCAAAGTGCAGATAATGCCTTGAAGTAAATTGAAGATGTTGGTGTTAACTGCCTCCAAGTTGGCTCCCGATTCATGGCGACCCCAAGCACAATGGATCAAATCATTGTGCTCCATAGGATTTTTATTGACTGATTTTTCAGGCATAGATTACCAGGCATTTCTTCCTAGTCTGTCCTAGTCTGGAAGCTCCACTGTTCAGCAACGTAGCAACACACAAGCCTCCACCGACAGAAGGGTGGTGGCTGCCCATAAGGTGCATTGGCCGGGAATTGAACCCGGGTCTCCTTGCAAGGAAGGCGAGAATTTTACCACTTGAGCTGTCACACCCCCAGCAAACATTTTCCTAGCAGGTATTCTTGCCAGACGCTTGTTGTGTCCTGGGTTGGCAAAGATGAGCCAAAGGAAAATACAACATACGTACAAGTGACCACATCCCATGGCAGACTGGACTGGAGATCTGCGAGGGGTCCTGGTTCAAAGGGACATGCGAGGCAGGAGAAACACGTCTGCCAGGGTGGTCAGGGAAGGCTTCTTGCAGGAGGGGGCACTCAAGCTGGGTGTGGAAGCAGTGACCAGCACAAGGCGTGGAGGCTGTGCAGCCCACTTGTTGCTGATTGATTTGCAAGTATCTGAACGTTGGTGGGAGCCAACTTGGCCGGGATCGAGGATCTGAAATGCTCATTGCGGAGCCGAGAGCGGACCCTTCCACCCACCTGGTTTTATAACCTGTGCATCTCACCTGCCTGGCATCCCGGCTGAGGGGGGTCTGCGGTACCAGCTAAGCTGGGGGGTGGGGAGGGACAGGTGTGCACTGATGGCCTCCTGCCCTCACACCTTTCACATACCTCTGGCTGAACCCTGAGATTGGGGGTCCTGACACCAACATGACCCATGAGGTAAGACGCCCAGGGCTTGGCCTGCCCACCTCCACGCAGTGCTCCTGAGACGTCACCCTCTCCAGGCCTCCAGTCCTTGCCAAGGCCAGAGGCCATCATCGGTGTTGCTGAGAACTGGCCTGGGGCAGAGATCACACCCAGCGGGCAGCAGTGAGCAGCACTAACTCCTGGAAGGATGGCCAACACTGCACCCGCCTGCCCGGGCACACCTCTTTCCTCCAGCTAACTGTGACGCAGCCATCAAGGCCCAGCCCACCATCACCTCCTCTGGGAAGCCTCCCTGATCCACGGGCTGGGTCGGGTCCTTCCACGCGCTGTCCTGCCTCAGGGCTTCCCTCTGTGACAAGTAGAGAGTGAGGAGTTACAAGTGAACAAAAACCAACTCAGATGAGCTCAGGCAGGCATTGACGCATGTAACTGCCAAGTCCAGGGGTGTCCTTCAGGCACAGTTGGATCCAGGCTCAAAAGGCTCTGTCTCTCTTTGGGTTGGTTTCACCTCATGGCAGTGCCAGGTCAATAGTCTCCCCTGTCAGCAACTGTGTAAGAACCAGAGATTTCTTCTGCCCAACAGTTCTAACTGGCTGTGGTCGCCCTGGCCAGAGTCACGTGTTGAGCCCTGAAGCATGAAAGACTAGAGTTAGCTCTGCCTGGACCATGTTGTCTGAGAGTTGGGGAGGAGACGGGATGCAGTGAGCAGTCAAAGGAAAAATGGAGCTATTAAGCAGCAACACAGCTGTCTATCTCACTGTGGTTGGATGCCCCCCAGACTGCCCACTACAAGGGCAGGGACCTGACTGAGACATCTCTGTGCCCCAGCACTAGGTAGATGCAGAACAGGGAAGGGCGCTAGTACTGTGGCTTTGGTAGAGTTCCTCAGGGCCTTTGCACATGCTGTTCCCTCCGCCTGGAACAGTCCTGCCTCAACTGCTTACCTTTCCCCATTACACCTCCTCATCCTGCAGGTCTCAGCTCAAAGCTCACCTCTCCTCAGGGAAGCCCCCTGAGAGCCCCACCCAAACTAAGTCCTCGTCTTTGATCTCAGAGGATGTCTCACTGGCATTAACTCACTGCCTGCCTCATTAGTCCGTAAAGTCTGTCTCCTCTAATTAACTCACTGCCTGTGTCATTAGTCCATAAGGTCCATCTCCTCCACCAGAACGTAATATGGACTATTGCCCATGAAAGCAACAGTCAAGAAATCAAACCATGTATTACTGCATCGGGCAAATCTGCTGCAAAAGACCTCTTTAAAGTGCTGAACAGCAAGATGTTACTTTTATGACTAAGGTGCACCTGACCCAAGCCATCGACTTTTCAGCTGCCTCACATGTATGCAGAGGCCGGACAATGGTAAAGGAAGACAGAAGAATTGATACGTTTGAACTGTGGTGTTGGTGAAGAATATGGCATATACCGCTAACTGCCAGAAGAACGAACAAATCAATTTTGGAGGAAGTACAGTCACGATGCTCCTTAGAAGCAAGGATGGAGAGACTTTATGTTGCTTACTTTGGACAGGTCAACAAGGAAGACCAATCTTTAGAGGAAAGTATCACATTTGGTAAAGTAGTTGTTGGTGTTAGGTGCTGTCCACTGAGTTCCGACTCATAGTGACCCGATGTACAGCAGAATGGAACATTGCCGCATCCTGTACCATCCTCACAACCATTTGCTATGCTTGAGACTATGGTTGCAGCCACTGTGTCACTCCATCTCACTGAGGGCCTTCTTCTCTTTCGCTGACTCTCTACTTTACCAAACATGATGTCCTTCTCCAGGGACTGGTCCCTCCTGATAACATGTCCAAAGTACGTGGGATCAAGTCTTGCCATCCTCGCTTCTAAGGAGCACCCTGGCTGTGCTTTTTCCAAGACAGATTTGTTTATTCTTCTGGCAGTCCATGGTACATTCAATATTCTTCACCAACCCAGTAATTCAAAGGCATCAATTCTACTTTGGTCTTCCTCATTTATTATCCAGTTTTCCCATGCATATGAGGAGATTGAAAACACCATGGCTTGGGTCAGGTGCACCTTAGTGCTCAAAGTGACATCTTTGCTTTTTAACACTTTAAAGAGGTCTTCTGCAGCAGATTTGTCCGATGCAATGCCTCGTATGATTTCTTGACTGCTGCTTCCATGGGTGTTAATTGTGGATGCAAGTAAAATGAAATCCTTGACCTCAGTCTTTTCTCTGTGTATCGTGATGTTGCTTATTGGCCCAGTTATGAGGATTTTTGTTTTCTTTGTGTTGAGGTGTAATCTATCCTGAAGGCTGTGGTCTTTGATCTCCATCAGTAAGTGCTTCAAGTCCTCTTCCCTTTCAGCAAGCAAGGTCGTGTCATCTGCATATTGCAGGTTGTTGATGAGTCTTCCTCCAATCCTGATGCCCCGTTCTTTTTCATATGGTCCAGCTTTTTGGAGTATTTGCTCAGCATACAGATTGAATAGGTACAGTGAAATGATACAACCCTGACGTACATCTTTCCTGACTTTAAACCACATAGTATCCCGTTATTCTGTTCAAACGACTGCCTCTTAATCAATGCAGTCCAAGATGCGCTGAAGACATTGGCAAAAAAAAAAGGCTCCAGGAACTGACGGAATACCAGCTGAGATGGTTCGACAAACGGATGCAGCGCTGAAAGTGCTCACTCGTCTATGCCAAGAAATTTGGAAGACAGCTACCTGACCAACCGACTGGAAGAGATCCATATTTATGCCTATTCTGAAGAAAGATGACTCAACCATATGCAGAAATTATCTAGTAATATCATTAATGTCACACACAAGTAAAAATTTTTTGTTTGTTGTTGTAGTTTAAGTGAAAGTTTACATTTCATGTTAGTCTCTTATACAAAAATTTATACATACTTTGCTCCGTGACCCTAATTGCTCTCCCTATACTGTGACAGCACACTCCTCCTTTCCACCCCTGATTTCCCGTGTCCATTCAACCAGCTCCTATCCCTCTCTGCTTTCCCATCTCACCTCCGGACAGAAGCTGCCCGTTTAGTCTCATGTATCTACTTGAGCTAAGAAGCACACTCTTCACGAGTATCACTTTACGTCCCACAGTCCAGTCCAATCTTTGTAGGAAGAGTTGGCCTAGGAAATTGTTTTAGTTCTGGGCTGACAGAGAATCTGGGGGCCATGCTTTCCGGGGTGCCTACAGTCTCAGTCAGACTCACACACAAGTAAAATTTTGTTGACAATCATTCAAAAGCAGCTGCAGCAGTACATCGACAGGGAAATGCCAGAAATTCAAGCCGGATTCAGAAGAGGACGTGGAACGAGAGATATCATTGCTGATGTCAGATGGATCTCAGCTGAAAGCAGAGAATACCAGAAGGATGTTTACCTGTGTCTTATTGACTATGCAAAAGCATTTGACTGTGTGCTTACCTTTCCTATTGGATAATCCATCCCTGCTCCCCACCCAGCCATTTTGTCACGCTGGTGGAGCTGGCCAGGTGGTGAGTTCTCAGTCAGGGCTGGCAAACATAAAACGGATGTAGAAACAGAGAACTGGGACTGTTCCCTGGGCACAGAACTAGAGAGGGGGGGACTGGAACTCAGATTCAGGCTGCAGAGCCAAGTCCAGCTCTCCATCCATCCCCACCTAGCTGCCCTCCTGGAGGAGTCACATTTTACAGTGAGCAGGTGAGCAAGGCTATAGTCAAAGGACTGACTCTCAAATGGTGGAATTTTAAACAAGAAAACGACAAGAGAGCAGAGGTTTCCAGGACTGGTTACCCGGGGAGGTAGCTTTCTGTTCCACCTCGGGAAACTCTCAGCTGGAACTCTGGGATGGCCCACCTCTCACCTGTCCTGGGCTATTGCGGGTCCTGGTACCCAGCCTGGCTACACACCGATGTGTTGTCATTGGGGGGCATCCTTTCAGGATGGGGAGCAGTATTTGCACCTGTGCCCTCTCTGGGAAAACCCTTGGGTACCATCTCCCAGTGGACATCCGGTCAATTGGTCTTCTTCCCCTAACCCGGTCCTTGCCATCCACCCTGTTCTAAAATGCACAGCTGAACATGTCCCTCCACAGCTGAAAATCCCCATCCCCTGCAGGATAAAGGCCAGACTATGAAGTCCAGCTGCTGCCCACCTCTGGCCTCATTTCCAGCCCTCCCCCGCCCCTTGCACTTCCCGGATCAACAATATCAAGTGGCTTAGAGTCTGCAAACCCCCCACGATGTCTCTCCCTCTTTGCCTTTATCCAGGTTGTTTCCTTTGACTAGAATTCCCCACATTCTCACATGCCTGGTGAACTCTTGTTCACCCTTCAAAACCCAGTTACCCGGAAAACTTTCTCAGACACGTTCCCTGTCTCCCACAAGGAGGCTGTATTTGGAGGGACCCTGTCTCTTGGTTTCATCCCACAGTATTTTGGCTAGTGTGCGTGCAGGTCTGTCTCCCCAGTCGACTGAGCTCTGGAAGGGCAGGTCCAGCACTGCTGAGTCATCGGGCCCCGCACCCAGCACAGGGCAAGCCCTTCGCAATGGCGTGTGGCCCAGATGAATCCTGAAACGAAGCAAATACACCCGCTCCCCTCCAATCCTGGACCCCTAGAAACACAGTGAGGGTTTGGGGGGTCACGGGGTACCCCTCAGAGGGCCAGCCTGGGAATGCTCGTGGCTCCCGCTCGGGAACAGAGTCCCGCCTTCTCCTCGTTAAGTGTGGTAGAGGATGGATTGCCGCACCTCACCTCCGTGGCTGGCGTGGCTCCACTCCCACCCTCTGGCACTGAGAACACCTCCTTCCCGTGGAAGATTCTAGCTCCATCTCCAGGTGGCCGTTAAAACAGCGACCTCCCAAAGATGTTCCCCCGGCAAAGAAGAATATTGAATATACTGTGGACCACCAGAGAAACAAACAAACCAGCCTTAGAAGAAATACAACCAGAATGCTCCATAGAAGGGAGGATGGCGAGACTTCAGCTCACTGACTTTGGACCCATCAATCACCAGGAAAGACCAATCACTAGAAAAGGCCATCATGTTTGGTAAAGTAGAGCGTTGGTGAAAGTGAGGGAAACCTTCCATGAGACAGATTGACACATTAGCTGCAACAATGGACTCAAACATGCCAACGACCGTGAAGGTGGCACAGGACCAGCCAATGTTTCGCTCTGTTATACACAAGGTCGCCAGGAGCAGACCGTGACTAACAACACAGATGTCCGGGTCCTCACTGCAGGACCTGTGAGTATGTTGTTAAGCGGCAGGAGGAATTAAGGTTGCTAATCACCTGACTTTGAGAGGGGAGACGGTCCTGGGGTAAGTGGGTGGCCCAGTCTGATCAGGAGGGTCCCTCAACATGGAAGAGGGAGGCGGGAGAGGGGTCAGAGTGATGGGATGTGAGAAGGACTCGCCCAGCCACTGCTGGTGTGGAAGACGGAAGAGAGCTACCAGCCAAGGACCACAGCAGCCTCCAGAAGCTGGAAGAGGCAAGAAAATGGGTGATTCTCCACTAGCGCCCCCAGAAGGAACACAGGCCTGCCGAGACCTTGACTTTAGCCAGTGAGAGGCACTTTGGACACCTGATCTCCAGAACTAGAAGATGTTGTGTTCGTGTTGTTTTAAGCCTTGAAGTTTGTGGGATTTTGCTACAGCAGCAACAGGAAATGAGTGTACCCCACTTTACGGAGGAGGTGGCTGAGGCCCAGAGAAGGGACTAGGCCAAGCCCACAGCCAGGCCTGTGGACTCCTTGCCCAGTGCTCCTGGCCCTGCCCACCCTCCTTCTCTGGCGCAGGGACAGGGCCCCAGCAAACAGAACTCTGCGGAGACGAGGGATGGGAAAGGCCAGCCGCACCCATGCTCCTGGTGCCCCAGCAAGTGAGCGGATTGTGTGCTCTGAATCAGACAAAGTGGCCAATCAGCTGCTGTGGGCAGAAGTTGGAACTTGCAGCATCTGAGCCCCCTGCCAACAGCTCCTCCTGGTCCTCGTGCCTCGCAGGGCAGATGGCAGAGCCCTACGCGTGTCAGCCTCGATGTGGGCCTTCTTGGCCTTCGTGGGCAGCAGCGCGCGCCCCTCCCACCTGCCCGGGGCCTCCCTGGGGTCTGCCCGGGGCCCTGGCCTCTTTACAGCATCCTCATCCATCTTCTGGGCTTTTGATCCGGGCAGGGGCTGCTCCACGGCGTTGCTGCAGATCTCGGCATGCTCACCAAATTCCAGAAGGGCCTGAGTCATCAGATCCTGCCCAGTGAGGTCCGCTCCCCCAATGCCAGCAGGGCTCGGGGGCCAGACCTGAGGGGCGGTCCCTGCACACCCCAGGTGGTGCCCAGAGGTCCGGCCCTTGGGCCAGCTGTCCAGGGAGTCTCAGCTGACCCCTGCCAGGACGAGCCCCTCCATGGAAAGAGGGCCCTGTGTCCCTGAGCTGGACTTTTGTCCCTGGCAAGACTGGTGGCCCACAGCAGGCTGCAGAAGCCCCGATTGTGGTGGCTCCCCAGGTCTGGGGGCTCCTTCTGGGAGTCAAGGTCTACACTTAGGGACCAGGATGATGGCCTCCTGTCCCCAGGCCCTGGCACCAGCACAGAGGTGGCCAGTGCCTTCCTGCTCCGGTGGGGCTTCTCCACGTGGACGGGTCAGCCTTCTGCCCCAGGTGTCCGCCCCAGCGGACGGGGAGGTGACTGGCTCTCTCCACATTCTTCCCCAGCTCCCTCCAGGGTGACCGGGTGGGAGGCCTGTGCTGTAGTGGGTGACTGGGCTAGTGACAAGTACTGTAAGCGGGGCCAGGTGGAGCAGAGGGGAGAGTGAACTTTCCATAATAATGGCAGCAAGAACAGCCATGCTCTTTCACTGGGTGCTCGCTGGGTGAGGGCCTCTCCTTCCTTCAGTGTCACTGTTCCCCGGTGGAGCCTGGGAGGCTAACCCACTGGTAGAAGGAGGTGGGGAACCGGGATTTGAACTCAGCTTCACCTGGCACCAAAGCTTTGCAGCTTCTAGTGCTGTGTTCTTGTTTTTTTTCTAAAGAAGTTGTAATTAGGTCTTGAGGACTGTCTGTATCTTATCTGTCCCTGGGAGGTACAAACATTTCAGCACTGGGCTACTGAACAAGAGGTTGGTGGTTTGAATCCACCCGGAGGCACCTCGGAAGAAAGACCTGGTGATCTGCTTCTGAAAGATCACAGCCATTGAAAATCCTGTGGAGTGCCATTCTACTCTGACACACATGGGGTTGCCATGAGTCGGAGCTGACTCAGCAACGGTGGGTTTAGATTATTTTTTTAAGTCTTATCTGGGTCTTCCTCTCTTTCTGTAGAATTACCAACAAAATCATCCCTGTCCATGACCCTGAATCCACCCCACCCCACCTCATCCCCGTATCCTGGAAACGTTTTCCAAGCTGAGCAAGAGAAATAAACTATGAGGGTGTGGACCACTGCGTGGGCACGGGGCCTTCCCCATCACTCTCTCCCCACAAAAAACAAAGTGGGGAGGTAGAAGCCTCCTGAGGGATAGCCAGGCGGCCTTTTCCACTCTGCTTCACCTGAAGCGCTTCGCAGCCCCACACGGAGCGTCCTGCACACAGTGGTTCCACAAAATGTTTCTCCAATGGCGTGTTTGGTCTGGCACACCATGGCCCTCTGTGGTGACGACAGCTTTCACACAGGGGCGGGGTCAGAGGCACGGAAGATCGCCAAGGTGTTTCAGAGGAAAGAGAAGGCGTGGGAGGTGGGCGGTGGGAGGGAGGGCAAACATCTTCCCCACCCCGATACCTGCATCACTACATGCCCGACTGCCAGGGACCAAGCCTTGGGGGGACCTTGACGTCTGTTTCTCCCATCCCTCTCCATTTCCAATCCATCAGCAAATCCTGCTCGCCCACCTGCAAAAAAAACGCCATTGCTGTTGAGTCAGTTCCAACTCCTGGCAACCCCACGTGTTATAGAGGAGCACAGCTGAGCTCCATGGGGTTTCCCTGGCTGTAATCATTACAGAAGCAGACCGCCAGGCCTTTCTTCTGTGGTGCTGCTAGGTAGGTTTGACCCTCCACCAACCTTTTGTACAAACAGCTTGTGCCACTCAACTCCAGCCGAAACCTGGACACTTCTCTCTCCTCCACGGCCCCGTCAGTCCCCACCTGGACACCGCTCTCTCCTCCACGGCCCCCTCAGTCCCCACCTGGACGGCTGTGGTGTAGCCTCCTAACCAGCCTCCCAAAGCCTCTCCATCCACTTTCAACCAGCCAGAGTGACGGTCTGACAGCATAAATCGCACCCCAACGCTCGCTGTTCTCAGCCCGCAGTGCCCCCCATTGTACTTCCACTGTCTCCGCATGCCCCAGGCCTCCTCTTCTCCCTGACTCCAGACCCACCAACTGCAAACACACCCACGCACTCCTGCCTCGGGGCCTTTGCACTTGCTGGCATGTCCTTCCCCCCACATCCCCAAGGCCAGCTGCTTACCACTTCCTTCTCTGCACCTTTGTCACCTGGCCAAGAGGCCTGCCTCTTTCTGGATCATCTCACCACCCTCCTCCCCTTATTCTGCTTTATTTTTCTTCCCTGGAAAGGTGTATTTGCTTATTGAAGGCTGTGTGTATTCTTCACGAGGACAGCGGTGCTGTTCTGTTCACCATGGTATTGAGTGGACGTTGAGCGAGCACGGGGATGAGTGCAAGAAGGGAAGAAGAAAGCCAGGTGCAGGGTATGATGGTTATCGGCTCTGCCGCTGAGGGTTCCCTGGCCTCCCATTCCAGGCAGGACGTAAGCCCCTGGCCATGGAAAGTGGGATGGAGTTCTATGTGGCTGCTGGGGGTCCCACCCAGCCCCACAAGGGGGAAGAGGACAGAGCAGCCAGAGATGGGTGATGGTTGGGGGAGGTGGGGAAAGCAGAGGTCACTCTGCCAATTGTTAGACTCCCTGGGTGGCATAAACGGTTAAGTGCTCGATACTAACTGAAAGGCTGGTGGTTTGAATCCACTCAGAGACACCTCAGAAGAAAGTCCTGGCAATCTACTTCCGAAAGATCACAGCCATTGGAAACCCTACGGAGCATTTCTACTCTAACATGCAGGAGGTTGCCAGGAGTCAGAATTGACTCAGTGGCAACTGGTCTGAGTTTATTTGTTTGTTTTGCGGGGGCAGCGTCAGTGTCCCTCCCTGTACCCAGCAGGGACTGAGGAAGTGCCCAAGGAATGTCCTCCGGGAGCCGTTGATGACTGTCATGGTGGTGGATTCAACGTCAAAATATAAAAACAAAGAATAATTCCAAAAATTTTGCAGAGTACACAGTTGTCTCTCCTTTTCCTCCCTTCAGAAGGGGGAGAGTTTATTCATAATAGTCAAAAAGCAGAAACAAAGAACATTTCAACGGATGAATCAATAAATGAAATGAAATGTAGTCCGTCCGTACAATGGAATAGTCCCCAGTCACAACAAAGAATGAAGTACTGACACCTGCTATGAGGTGGATGAACCTTGAAAACATTATGCAGAGTGAAATAAGTCAGACACGAAAGGACATACACGGTGTGATTCCATTGATATGAAATGTCCACGACAGGCAAATCCACACAGACAGAAAGCAGATTGGCGGTTGCCGGGGGCTGGAGGCAGGGGGAGACGAGTGGCTGCTCATGGGTGCGGGGTTTCTTTTTGGAGTGATGGAAATGTTCTAGAATCAGGTAATGGTGATAGTAGCACAACCTTGTTAATATGCTAAAAACCATTGAGTTGTGCACTTTAAAAAAGGGTGAATCTTATGGTATGTGAATTACATCTCGATAAAAAAATAAGGAGGTATATATAGGAGAAAAATAATCAAATAAGACAATAGTGCTTTCTATCGTATTGTTTCATGATCATATTTTTGGGTATTAGGTTGGGGCTACGAACAACGATGGTGATGATGACAATAACCACACCGAAAACAATAAGAGTGAACACTGAACGCCTGTAGGCCGAGCGCCAGCCCCCTCCTGGGTACAAAGCTGCATTCCCCTTCCCATGCAAGAAGTCAGCCTCTCAGTTTGCTCTGCTCCCACCACCTGTCACTGTCCTCAGTCCTCGGGATCCTCTGATCTGCAGCCCTCCCAGCTGCCTCCCTCAAAATGCAGCTCCACGGACTTGTATTCTGAATTTGGCCCTTCACTCTTTGCCAGTTCAGGTCATTCTCAGGGTTCCCCGTGGGTTGGTGGCCAGACTTGGGGTGAGAGAACGTGGTGGAGTCCCAGCCCCTCCTCATGCTGTGCACACTAAGCCTCAGTCTGCAATGTGTGATTGGGGCTAGGAGCCTCATCCTGCAGACAGCAAGGCTCAGGGGGTCCCAGGAGCTATGGGGTGCTCTGATCCAGGGGCTGTGTGACCCACCACTGCTCCTGCATGGCAGGGGCTGCAGAAACTCAGAGCTGCACCTCCTGGTGTGTGTACACTTGCGGTGACCGTGGAGCTGAGAGGGTCGGGCCTGTGGGGGTCTCCGCCACCTGCTCATGAACGGTGTTGGGTGGACACCGGCAGAGGGAGGAAGGAGCCCTAGTGGCACAATGGTGGCACAATGGTTAGGCGCTAGGTTGCTACTGGAAGTTCAGAGGTTTAAACCCACCAGCTGCTCTGTGGGAGAAAGATATAGCAGTCTGCTTCCTTAAGGATTTACAGCCTTGGAAACCCTGTGGGGGAGTTATACTCTGTCCTAAAGGGTTACTGTGAATTGAAACTGAGGACACCACAGTTGTCTCCAGGCGGGGGCGCAGACTGCACTCAGCCACGAGAGGCCACTGCAGCCCAAGGATGGGCCAGGTGGCCTGGCCAGGACTGGCATGGTGTGTGTGGGGGTTGAGGGGTGTCTTGTCTTCCCTCCCACCCAGGCTCTCCAGAGAGACTCAATGACAGTTCTGGATACTAGAACTGTGCCCAGCACCCCGAGTTCACAAATAGGAAAGGATGAACTAGAGCATTTTGAGCCAGTCTGCAGAGGGAGACTCCAGCCTTTGCCCGTGCCGAGTACCTTCCAGAACCTTCCTTGAGCTAGGGCAGGGCAGGTTGGCCAGTTGCTAGCATCTCAGGAAGAACCACAGTCTCACAGCCACTACATACACCAGTTCAGATGCCAGGGAGGGGCGCCTAAAGAAGCCCCACGCTAGCATGTAGACAGGTTCTGGCCACTTCCAGCAGGAAGACATTCTTTCTTGTCAAAATGTTGTCCTGGTCAGTTGGGGAAGTGCTAGAACAGAAAAAGCACTTGGTTACATTCTCAGTGCTCTTCACCACTCGCCTCTGCTAATGTTCTAATGAGTGTCAGGTCCCATGTTTTGTCCCATGTTTTAACTTTCACAGTTTTCCAGGGTGAGTGGGTGGTGGCGAGGGGAGAAAGGGGTGAGGAAATCTGTTCCCAAGAGGTTTTTCCTCCTGAGTTCCAAAAACAGGGCCAAGCAGAGTGTGGCCGGGACTCGCTTCTTGACCTCCACGACAGGGTGGTTTCTTGTGGCTCCTCACTGCTGAGAACTGGCCCCGGGGTTTACTGTGGAGGAAAGAGATTCCCAAATTCTCCTCACTTCCGGTTGGAGCCCCCGGCGTGAAGCGCTTGGTGCTGCTTTTTAGAACATGTGCAATGCAATGCTAGAGACCCACAGCTCCTGCCTTTTTTTTTTTTTTTAAGTTCTATTTTTGTTTTTAAGAGCACTCCCCTCACGTGAAGCACCTCAGGGTGTGTGCTGAAGATAAAGGTCAGTTAACGATTCCCGGAGGCTGGGGGCTGCAGCCGCAGAACAGACCATTGGGACTTCTGTCTTTCTACCAGTGGCTCTCAGGGGCAGGGGCGCCAGATCATCTGGGGGTGGGAGTGTTACTAAACTCCAAGCCCCCTCCCCCTCCTGAGGTGACCCCTAGGAGTGATCCCTGAGAATCCATGAGTGAGCCACTGTTTCTCAGAGCTCCCAGGCACTGGGGAGAGGGAGGGAGGACCTCCTCCTGCAGGCCATCCCCAAAGCAGAAGGGGAGGTGACCAAGACATTGACACCAGCCCCTCAGGCGGTGCTGGATGAGGCCACCACAGATGCCATGTCCCCCGCCTGGAGCCCCAGGTTTGTCCCTTGCCTTCTCTGGGCCTCAGTTCCACTTTCTGTAAAGGCACTGAGGGGACGGGATCAACGGCCGACTACAGGCCCCCAGGAAACCGGCTGACGCCTAGCCCTCGCCTGGCCAGGAGCACAGACACATGCAGGCACCCTCTGACAGGTAATGTCAGTCTCCGCCTTGAAGGCAGTGACGCCAAGAACTCATGCTGGGTATCAACGACAACAGTAACGGTAACGGTTAGGCCTCGTAGATCGAACGCTGAGCCGGCCCCTCTGTGCAGATGAGCTCATTCGTTTCTTCAGCAATGCTCACTGGTTAGTGGCGGAATCGGAACCCAGGATTTTTGTCCTGCTGATGCAAATGGACTTTTTATTCTTTTTTTTTTAATGGTGGCCTGTAACACGCAGACATACAGAAAAGAGCATCAAGCCTGTATTTAGAGCTCAACAAGTGGTTATAAAGCCACACTCAGGTAACCCTCAGGTCTAGAAATAAATGTCCCAGTCCCCCAGCCCCCACTCCTGTGCACAATTACTTCCTTGCTATTCTTCCTCTTCCGCCTACTCGGGGGCTTCCTAAACAGCGAGGTTGAGTTGGGCCATCTTGGACCCGCACGGAACGGGGTCGTATTTTGTCTCTCGGTCTGGGAGTGTGGTCCTGCCGTGTGTTCCGCCCCAGCCCTGGGTTACCTTGCAGTGGTGCAGGTGTCGCATTCCGGGGAAGCAGGCCCACGCCCAAGCTCATTCACTGCATCTGAATTTTCAAAAACCAGCCAAGTACGGTGCAACAGAATCTTCTGTTTATCGAAACCCAACCCACCCTATTTTAAGCCCTATTGCACAATGGTACTCTCTGGGGTTCTCCAGCTTCCACCCCACCTTGCTCCCCCTTCACCCCAGTTCAGGAGCCTTCCATGGGGACCACCAGCAGGAGCCTGTGAGGCTTGGGGTCCTCCCTGCCTCCTTGACCTAAACTCCTGTCCTTTGAGCTGCCCCAGCACACACAAAGGGTGGTCTGGGGAGGTCCTGGACGAGTGGCCTTTAAGGGACAGACTTTTCTCCCCCCCCATCCCCCATGCACACACTTCCCAGCAGGCCTCGCCAGTGGAAACTCCCAGAATTAAAATGTTCTGAGGCAACCATGGAGCCCTGGTGGTGCAGTGGTTAAGAGCTCGGCTGCTAATCAAAAAGTTGGCAGTTCAAATCCACCAGTCGCTCCTTGGAAACCCTATGGGGCAGTTCTTCTCAGTCTTAATAGGGTCACTGTGAGTCCACTTGGCAACAGTTTTTTTGGTTTGAAGTAACTACATTTCGGGTCAATCATAATGTCTTCAAATTGTTGTGAATGGGAAGAAAATGCTTATTTGGCCTCAGCCCAAAGACATTCTCAACAGTTTCGAAAAACAAGGTTGAGCAGCTGTATTGATTTGTTCGTTTACTTTTATGTTTTGCCAAAGGAGAACCCCTTCCCCATCTGAGACTGTCCGCGTTGGTCGTCAAGCTCGGTACACATCCGCGCTCAGCTTGGAAACGCTGAGGGGATCGGACACCCCCTCGACCAAAAGACCCCGCTCTGGTGGTGCCTTCGCAACACCTCCCACCCCTCTGCTTTCGATGAGACCCGGAAGGGGCCTTTTTCAGAACCCGAAAGATCCAGTCTGCCCCTCCCCCGCAACGGGCCCAAGACCTTGAAAAAGCTGGAGGGGGTTTCTCTCAGAGCTCAGCTGCGGGCAAGCTCAACCCCCACGGCGGGGTGGGTGGTGTTTCACGGTCCTAAGAACCCCCCTTTCCAGTTCTCCGCAGGAGGCGGGGCGCAGTCCTAACGCCGTGCTCCTCCCCCCAAGTTGATCCCCTGCCTGGCCGTCTCCAGGGCCGTTCTCCAGGAGCATCCGGAGGCTCTGGAACCCAGGGACGGCGTTCGGGCAGGGCGGCATGCGCGGGAGTCGAGCTGGCCTCCGCCATCCACACTCCAAATTCCGATGTTCGACCCAGGCTGTTTTTCTTTTCGTTTTTAAAAGTTGCGCTTTCAACTCAGTGGGTCCGGAATCCGGCTACTCGCGTACTGAGTTTCAAAGTCCAGGGACGGTTCTCTCCGGGTAAAGCACTTCAGCCTCCCTGCGTGTGGATGGAAACGGGGAACCGCCCCCAGCAGCCTCCGCGGGTCCCCTCCCCCGCAACCGCCGGGCCACTCGCTGCGGCCTGGACGGCGGTCTGGACGAACCAGCTGTGCCCGGGATTGGGGGGCTTGGGGCCGCGCCCCAGCCCCCGACGTGCGGTGTCCGCGCCCCTGGCAGCGGCTGCCCGCGGCCATCGAGCTCCGCCTCGGCCCGCCCTCCGGTGAGGTGGGTGGGGAGGGCGAGGGGAGTGGGCCCGG